>NC_081249.1:36101197-36411066 GCF_030490865.1 Poecile atricapillus
AGAAAATGTGAAGATGGTAAAATACCTACTCTATTACTGTACTTAAATTTGTCTATATATTGTATGACAAAAGAAGGTTGAAAGTTGCTTAATGCATACAAACAAGCTGAAGCCAAATAAATCATGTACATGACCTGTTGGCAGGAGCAGGCTGTATTTAAAGATCAACTGATACCTGTATTTCTAAAACAGAAAACATCCCCTGTTCCCTTATGAGAAACAAGCTATTAAAAGTCAATACTCAAAACAGACCTATGCAGTTTTGTTTCCTCTTCTAAAAGCAAGAAGCTAAGTAATCATACATGCAGCTGTGGTATCAAGCATTTTGTTCTGCATCACATAATTTGCTGCTGAATAGCAGCATTTTTTCTCTGCATTTAACATTATGTAGGCCTAGATGTTACCAGGTTATTTTCAGTCCCACCTCTAGGACTATCTTGTGGACAAAAGGCCTATTCCTAATGAGATTGCCCCTTCTGCCATTCCACATTTCTCTATCTGTTTCTCTTTCCCCTGCCCTCAAAACAAAAAAAGGAAAAGCAGATAGATCTTTGCTTTGGTTTGGTTTGATTCCTCTCTTGGGATAGATGCCCAGTTGGTGGAATCTGCTGTCTCTTTGCTGTCCTAAGGCATTCACTATGTCTTAGATCTTTGTAGATCTGGTGTGGCTGAATGTTACATTTGCATTGCTGTAGGATTTTCTTTTTAAATTACTGTAGGACTGCAGAGATACTGTTGATTTCTAGGAAAATAAAGATGCTTATAGTTTGGAAAGGGAGCAAATTGAGCAAGTTGGCATTTGATGGTTAGAACTTGGGATAGTCTTGTTTTCCCATACCCATTTAACGCAAAGTATGCAGGAACACATAGTGTTTAAACCATGAGCCGCCTGCATGTGTCTGCATAGAGAAAATTCTGTTGGTTATTGTGTTCAGTGTTTAATTTTTATTTCATTACAATTTGAAGTTTGAACTTCAAGTTTTGGTTAGACAAGATTTGGGTTGTTCTGGGGTTTTGTGGGTCATTGACCACCCCAGGGAGGCAGGTAGGCATTTTGTTGCCACCTACTTTGAGCAGTATTGATTTCCCTTGTATGTTAACAGAAGAGACCTTTGTTTTCCCAAACTTGTTCATAAATGTTCTAGATAATTATTTTAATATGAAACAGTGCATCTGTCTGGAAAAGGTAGGAGCATGGAAGGCTTTAGAACAGCAAGCTAAACATGTGCTCTTACTTCGGTGATTTGCTAAACTGCCCTTTGAACTTTGCATCTTCATTTATCATCGTTTTTCCAAGCCCAAGTCAAAAGCTGACTCCCAAGAAATGTATTGGAGGGATGGCATCCTTGCAGCTTAGCAAAGCAGAGACAATTATGTTAAATGTCTAAACTGCAAGCAACTGCATGCATATGTATAATCTCACTAAAGTACCAACAGTTCATCCATTCCTATCTTGTCTTGAAAAGGATTTACCTTTGATACCTCCTTTTCTCTTAAACTATGTGCCACTTCATAGACCTCACCCTATCGTCTTTCCTGACCTGAACCTGCTATCCCCCCCTTTGCAATGCTGTTAACATGCTCTCAGGATTGAGTTTCTGCGTTTTTTGTGTGTACTCCAAATATGGAGATGTTGGTTATTACTCACTTTTAACTGTATGCAGTATTTCATTAAACATTCAGAGAATTTGGGGTCTTAGCTCTGTCATTGCAAGGTCTCAACTTTGTGCAAGTGCAGGCAAAATTCAAGTCATTAAACACCTTCCAGGTTGCGTTTCAGAGGGGATTTATTTCAGAAGGAAGCTGTGGAGCTGCCTGTGTGCCTAAGGCTCATTCCAAGGCAGGAGGATATGGTTGAACTGCCCAGGTTGGTATGGTTTCAGAATGACAGGCCAGTCTAGCAGGAGCTGAACCATAACTTTCATGCACCTCTCTTTGTTCCATTCTCATACTGGTACTGCCACGTGTGCATTTCAGGGTCATCCCCTCTTTCCATCCCACAATTTTGGTGCTGAACCACCATTTTGTTGCTGAAGAGTGCTTGACATTTCTGTACTGAACAACTTCATGCTTACAATCAACTTCCATGGACTGACACTTGGGATCAAGGGTAATGCTAGCTCAGCATCAGCTCTGCTCGAAAGGACATAGATCCCCTTTGATAATAACAAGCCAGTTGTGTAGAAGACGCTTGATCCCAGGTCATTTTCCCTACCCCTCATATCACAGACCACAGAATAAGGTAAATATTTTTGTTTTCAAAGAACGGTACAGTGAATCAGCGTAACTCAGGTCAAACAGAGTTAAAATGCATGATTTGGATGTATGAATACCTTCTCTGATTTTTATTACAAGGCTGCTTGAATTCTATGGCCATATCTGGGAGAAACCAAGCTCATTTTCTAAGAAGCTATGGTTGACCAAAACTACAGTTATAAAACAGACCTGGAGAAGGCAAATTAACATCTAGACATGTATTTACTCTATCTACCATAAATGCAGAAAATGCACTGTTGCAGTGTGAATGATGTATTAAGAGCTGTTTCAAATATCTGGCACCCTTGGCCTTTTGTACAAACGATAAGCAATGCATTTAAGTCAATAGCCATCAGTTGTGATCATTTCTCTTTATTGAATTAGCAGTAATTGTATCCATTGAGTTATATCTTTATGACTTTCAAAACTAGTACAGTTTCACATAATAATGAATGATGATGAGCTTTTCCACTTTAAAAATTTTCTGTTTAGGTTGATGTTTAAAGAGAATCAGGGATTGTGGGCCCAATCCTGATTCCATTCAGATTAGCTGCCCTTCGTTATAGATTTTGTAGCACCACAGCCCGCATTTATATAATTATTGCCAACATCACTGTTGGAAAGAAGGTGAAAGAGGTTATTCAGCGATAAACAGGACTTGATTTCATTTATTTATTTATTCATTTATTAAGCCGGTGTGAAGTACAGGAAATAAAGGTTTTAGCGGTACAAACAGCCAAGTCCCAGTTTTTCAGTGAAGGCAGGGTATAGGCAAATCTCACCTGCTCACTGGCAGCGCTCATCCACCCATTTGTCCGTCCATTTGTGTGTCCATCCCTGTCCGGCGAGCCGGGCCGCCAGGGCGCTGGGGGACCGCGGCGCCGCTCCCAAGGCCGCGGCAGGATTTCCCCCAGAAGCCTGTTCCCTGTGTGTTCGTCTGTCGGGGAACCGCGTTCCTTGCGAAACCCGAAATGTCTGCCGGCACCTCCTCCTGAAATACCCCCCATGGAAGCGGCGGCCGAAGCCGATTTATAACTTCTGAACATTCGTCGGCCTTTTTTGCTTTGAAACCCCCACCCGCAGACTCTCGCGTTTCTCCCGTGTCCGAAGCGCTTCTCGGAGGTGAGACGGAAAGCAGGCAGATGCAGCGGGCGCAGGGGTCGGGACCGGGGAAGGATTGCGGTCGCAGCGCGGCTGCCCAGGGGCTCGGCGCCGCCGCAGCCCCTCCGAGCGCCGCCCGCCCCCGCCCGGCCCCGGCCCCCGCCTCCTGGTCCGGCCCGGCCCGGCCCCGCTCTGAGCCGTAAGTAACTCTGCGGCCATGGAAGGGCCCTGCGGCCCGACCCAACCGCAGGGAACGCTTTCTCGGCTAAAAAAGGTGACCTGAGCAGAGTAGCCACCGAGCCCGCGTTTCTTTGACTATCTTAATCTGTGTTGATTAGGTTATCTCAGAAACAAGCGCCCAGTTTTGTCTTGTTTTTTACTGAAAAATCATTTTATTAAGGTGGATTTTTATACACATACAGTGAGCATCGGTAGGATGCTGGACAGTAGAGTAAAACAGCTGTATTTGCGTAAAAATGATTAGGCACTGGACAATAGGAGCCCTATGATATATTTAGCTACAGGAGGATATTTTCAGACAATACCAGGGCTCTTCATTTCCTCTGGTTTACTTAAAGCAAGGATACGAAGAGTTAGAGGTCACAGTTTACTCACCGCTTTTACAAAAACACCGCTTGTAACCTTTTGCTTCTAAACAAACAGAAACAGCAGCATCACAAAATTGAGGTAGACCTATTTTACACGTCTCTGTTGCTGGAAGCATTTATCAGGCTCCGTGTTTACATTGCCTCACGACCGGCTACACACCACACATTTGTTTAAAAGTTTAATAATTAAGTACTTTCCTCCCCTCACTGGTGAAGTTCTCCTTTGATGCCCCTCGGTGTGCATAGATACCTAAGCTCCCACTTGAGTGCTAAGTTTCCGTCCCGGGAATCAGATCCTTTTCCTCCAAATTGCGTCGCCGGATCTGCAATTCCTTCCTCACTGCAAATTAAATTTAATTAAGCAGTTTACTTAAAACGTATTCGATGTTTTGTGTGAAAAGCAAACTGATTTCCTTGTTTTCTTGAGTGGTAGATTTCATTAGAGAACTACAGAACACAATTAACTCAAAATCTATGGGGCTTCGAAGACGCTTCCAATTTCTTTCCTCTCTTTTGCGAGCGGGAGGAGCAGGCTCTGCCAGGCTGAAACGCCCGTTTAGTTGAAAAGGGGTCGAAAGAGAACACTGGATTCCCAAACTGATTCGGGAAATACATCACTGTGCCAGTTGTTTTCCTTATAAGAGCTTCTTGGCGTCCGTCTAAAAGCTGGACAAGTATCACCACAAAGCCGATTTTTAAGCGAATACACATATTTCTTCAGGAATAAAATTATGCGAAATTGGCTCTTTATTAGAGTTTTTGGTAGGATGTTCTTTGCATGCCTCGACTAAAAGGTAGTGAAATGGCAGAAAGGAGCGCGGGAATTTCCTGGGATTTAACTTTTAATCCGTTCTGCAGATACTATTTTGGCAAGAAATCCCTACTGAAAGAAATTCGGTAACCCCCTTACTTCACAGAAGCGACTATGCCATTTACACTACCCGTGTTTAGCCTCGGTACAGCTCTTGTCGCGGACCCCTCCCGTGTGCCGCCTCCGCAGCCCGCTACCACCTCCCGGGGCAGCGCTACCGCCGCCCCGTTTGGCTGCTGCCGGCGACTCTTGCGGTGGAAGCGTGCGGGCGGCGGAGCGGGCAGGACGCGGGGGAGCGGCGGAGGGGGACAGCCGAGGGGGACCGCTCCCCCTGCGGAGGGCAGCTGCTGGCCGCTAGTGGGAGCTGTGGCCCCGTGGAAGTGCCGCGGGAGCCGCGGAGTGTCGGGCTCCGAGCGAGGCGTCGGGAGCACCCGCGACCCCCTGGCGCCCTCCGCAACCCCGGGGGACTTGCGAAGCCGCGGGGAAAGCATCTCCACCGCTGCCCGCAGGTAGCTCCCTCTGAATTAATGATAGAATGAAATAAAAGGACCAGGTGCCGTGCCGTTGGGATACCCGGCGTCTGAAAACGAACTGTGTCCGAACCCCCTCCCCAAGAAAATCTAGAGGGGAAGAGTCTCTGAGCAGTGGCCAGAGAAAGGCGAGGGAATCCGCAGCCGGCCCCGGAGCCCCGCATTGCCCGCCGTCCTGCATCCCTCTGAGGGGCGCCGCATGTCCGACTCTATATAGTGACGGCCCGTGGCTAATTGTCGCGCAACCAGATAAACTTTGAAAACTCACAGAACCCGTGGGAAGGGCCAGTGGGAACCTAGCGCGGAAGCACCCCCAGGCCTGCTTCCTGGCAAGGAACCCGCAGAAAGTTGTGCACGGAGCCCCGCGCCAGTGGGAACACGGCCCGGCCCCTTCCCGCGGCCCGGCGCGGAGGTGGCCGCCGCCGCGCAGCGCCTGCAGCCGGGCTCCCCCGGAGGAGCGGCTGCAGCGGCGGGCAGAGCGCGGGGAGCGCCGGCTCTACCTCTGCTCCCCGCTCTTTGAACGGCAGTGTACTCGGGACACAGTTTTAGCAACAGCGTGTTTTTAATGCTTATTTAATTTCACTTCCACCCCCCCGCCCCCGATTTAGCTCCATCTGGGTCCGCCGTGCCTCCCGCACAGCCCCGGTGTGACTCAGAGCGAGTGGACTCCGCGCACGCCGGGCAGCAGCCGCCCGCGGCGCGGCGGGGCCGGGGGGTGTTACCTGCCGGGCCGCTCGCTGGGCTCGGCGCGGCCCCGCCCGCCGCTCGGCGGTAAGTGACAGGCGCGGCGCCCAACCAGCGCGGCGGCCCGCCGGCGGCCCTATGAGCGGCGGCGGCGGGGCAGCGGGGCCGCGCTTATATGGCTACGGCAGCGCGCTGCCGCCGGCCGCGTTCCTGCGCCGGGGACTCGCAGCGGCGGCATAGGGGGGTTGGAAGCGCCGTGGTGGGAACGACAGTGGCTGGCGCCGCTCCTCTTCCCTCGCTCCTTCTCCTCCGCGGTGGGTTGCGCGTCGGCGCAAGTCCCGCGCCCGGCGTTCCTCCGTCTCAGTCGGCCGCCGCGGCGCGCACTGCAGATCGCGCAACGGGAGAGGGACGATTTGACGCTGCGACCCCCCCGCCCCCCCGTTTTGGTTTATTTGCTTTTTTTATTTTTGTAATCATTGTTGTCCGCCCCTGTTTCTTGCCTTGCTCCGCTCCGTGGTCTTTGCCGGCGACAAGGACAGCAGTGCCCCTCGGGGAAGCCAGAGCCCTGCGGATGCGCCTCCCCGGGACTCGGGGAGCTGACTCGGAGTGGATTTATTGACTCGCGGTTGCTTCCGAGCTGCCCGAAACAGCCCGGGCTGGTGCCCGTGCGGATTGCAAACTGCGGGGAGCAGTGAGAGACATACAGGAGGAGCCGCCCGCCGAAGCTGTGTCGTTTTCCCCCCGACCCTTTTATTTCTCCCGCCACCCTTTATTTTACCTTTTTTAAAATTTATTTTCTGTTTTACTTCTTTTCACGCGGGCCTTAGACACTGTGAACGCGTATGGCGCTCTGGATCCAAATGGGAGTTGGCAGTTTGAGTGGCATCTTCCAAGGCAGCCGGGAGACCCCCACTAAGAGGAAGGACTGAGGCGTTTGCATATTTTTGCTATTGCTGTTACTTCGGAGGTAGCTTGGATCTGACCTCACAGGAGATATTCCTACATGCGAGTGGCATACATGACTCAGTAGATCTGCTTGCAGCTCTCGCCAAGTGCACCGTCGACTCTTACTGTGTGATTTTTAAATTTTTTTTTTTAATTTGTTTTTGTCATTCTTTTTTTCCCTATCAATCATCCCGGCTGTTTGGATACCGGGCACCCACCCTACTGTTGCTGCTCAGGTGCGTGGGAAGGCGCACGGCGGAGTTGGTGAGGCTCCGGGGAGGGACTCGGTGCCGCCTGCGACCATGGCAGCGCGGAGGCGAGATGCCTCCGCCTGGAAGTACTGCTGGGGAGCCGTGATGGTTTTATGCAGAACTGCACTGGCGCGGTCCATCGTTTTAGACCCCATATATTGGAATTCCTCTAACCCCAAGTAAGTTTCCTTCCCGCTGCCGCCCGCCGTCTCTCCGGGGACCGGCGCTGTCCTCCGTGCGCGGGGGAGGGACGGGACGGAGCCGCAGGTCGGCCGCGGCCGCCGGGGGACACGGGGACGGGGCGCAGTGCGCTAGCGGTGAGCGGCGGGAGCTCCGGCCGCGGCTGGCAGCGGGATCCGGCCCTTCCCGGGGCGGGGGTTCCGTGTTACGGCGGAGCTGCCCCGTCGCCCCTTGGCCCTGGCGGGAAGATCTCGGGAGGGAGGAGGGAGGGGAGGCCGGGCCGGGGCGGCGTACCGGGAGCTGGCTGGGGAGTGGTGCGGCGGTAGCAGGATAAAACCTGCGGGCAAAGGTTCGGGCTCGCCCGGGCTGGAGCAGCGGAGGAGCCGGGCTGTGCTGAGTTGCCAGGAAAGGGTGATACTCTCCAACTTCTCCGTCTGCAGATGCAAACTCATCCCATTGATTCCAGCGAAGTTACATCTGCTTATAACAGGGCTAAATTTGGTTGTGGAGTTGATGGTATCAAGGCACATGTCAGTGAGTAATGAACTAAGCATTACCCATCACACAACCATTTAGTGTCATTCTTCATTAACAAATCCAAGCAAAAATGTACATGCGTTCCTAGGACCTCACTTTTAAAATTCACTCTTAAGAGAGATGCGTTATCTTTAAAAAAAAAACAAAAACCAGCAACCTCTTTACTTAAACGTACAAAATTATTGCTGTTAGAAAGAGGAACTTTTTGAAAAGTGCACTGTCCTAGAGAAAAGTCTGAGGCAGTGATGTAAGGGTACTTAACGCTTCTCTTTTGTCTCCTTGGATTTTTTGACATACAAAATGGAAGTTGGCTTTGTTCACTTGTAAGAGCCTCTGAACTTTTGTGATTAGAATCACTAGTTTGGAGAACAAAAAATTAAGAAACAGGAAGTAGACTGTAATGAGTTAAAGAAATTTTAAAGCAGAAATAGGTTAAGTTTTTTTATATGCATGCTGGAACTAAAGTTATATATATTTAAAATTAAATCATATGCAATGTGTTAATTAAATTTAGCGCTTCCCATTAACTCCCGTAAGTACATGTCTTGTTTTCCCGGGGGAAATGTAGAGGAAATGTTAGGTGGTGATGAGACAAGTATGAATGGAGTATTTCCTGGATCAGGGATTAATCCTGCGCAGGTGGTAGGATCTCTAGGAGTTTGGTAAAGATTTCAAAGTTAGAATTAGGAGTAGCAGCTCAAGTTTACCAAGCAGCCTTTCCTTAAAGTCATCATCTACTGTTGCTTTCATTAAAAGAAAAAATCACTATAGATTTCTGCCTGTATTATTTTTTAATCCTTGCTCTGTTTATCTTTACCGAGAAGTTTCCTGATATTAACGAAAAAGAACTAAAAAAAACAATCCTGCAGAATCGCAGAGGACTGCTCAATTCAGAGTCTTTATTTGTAATATTGATTGACAAATGCTTATTTTGTATATGCACCAGGTGGGAAGCCTGTTAAAATTTACCCCCAGTCACTGGCTCAGCAATTCCATGATGCTGCATATCTAAAGCCTTTCTTTGGCTTAAGAAAGGCACGGCAACACATCAGAGGGTGAAGCGGCCTGGCCGGTTGTAAAGCGGGCTTTATAAGGCTGTTTAGAGTCTCGAAAGGCAAAGGCTGGGAGCCGGGGTTGCATTGCAGGAGTGGGCCTGCTGTGCTGGTGGAAAACAGCCTTGAGTCGGCCTAGGAGGAAGGGGAATGCTTTTGCATCCCAGCCCTCGCTGGGTTTATGCCTACAGAGGTCACTATTCCAAAGCAGAAGAGCCGGCTGCTCGGGGCTCTCCTCTGCCAGCCCCAACCTGCTTTCGCTTTTTTTTTTTTTTTTTTTTAACTTACCTTGATCGCTTTTATTAGCCATCAGTGAAACGAAAGCATCCGAGCAGCTGAATTCAGCCCATCTCACAGAGCCTGGGGATATGCTTCCTTTGTCAAACACGATTTGTGTTTCCATTTAGTTAATTCTAAACTGTTTGATTACAAAAAAGGTTTGAATGTTGTTAATGGTAGATCTAATGATAATATCTAATTGCTTTTTCAACTTAAATGCACACTTAAAAATAGGTTGTGTTGCTGATGTAATTGAATTTTCTTGAGTGATTCATTGAGGCTTAATCACCACAGTGAAGAAGTACACTATGAAAATTAGTCTTTTCAATTGCTGGGGCTAGTGATTTATAGGCCTCTTGGAGGCCTGGAGTTTGAGGAGGCTTGCAAATGCATTCCTGATACTGCTGCTGGTGAGGCTCTACTTCTCGGAGCAGCATTTCTCACTAATTCTTCTCACACTTGTTTGCCTGAAGGATCCTGAATAATTTCTACTTAGATAAGATTGTCTTCACTCTGGATTCAAGCTGAATGTTAGCTTGGGAAGTAAAGCTGTTGAATAGATCTTGGCATGGTATAATAATAAAGCTCCTTTCTAGGTTTGAAATAATAACTATCTTTGCTGCTCGTTAATTTATTCGGGGAAGCTGTGCATTTAACTCTATTGAAAGTCTCAAGACATAAATCTGCTGAACAGGTAGGCAATTAAAATGGGAGAAGTTGTTAGGTTAATATAAAGTATGAAATAATAAATTTTAGGTTAAGGTGAATGTATAAACTAAATTGGTTTTGCACTGAAGTCTAGGGGTTATAATTTCTAGCAGGTGGCTGGGATGGAGAGCATGCGGTAGCTATTTGAACACAGAGCACCCCTCCCTGTTCCCCCCTTACTTTTTTAGAGATCTGCTTTATTGCCTTGACCAAATCATGAGATCGAAGTGACCTCCATAAAATAATTATACCTGCGACTTTATTGCTTGGGAGGTTAAACGTTGTTGTAGATGGTCTTGGTAGACTTTATAGACTTACCATCTGAAGAACTTCAGATTACCTGATCTTGAAAACACAGAGGAAAAAATACTCTAGATTTAACTCCTGTTGACACCTTTTAAATGGGAAACTTTCTGCCTGTGTTGTTTCTGCCAATACAAACAATGTATGCAGATAGCATGGATTACCTCAGTTTCACCTCACAAGGGCCCAGCACTGCCTTTGACACCCAGGACCACACGTAATGTTATGGGGGAGCTTTTTAATGAAGCAGTAGAGAAATTTCATTCAAAAAAGCATTGCTTACATCTAAATGTCGCTATTTCCCTGTGTGCTATAGGCTGGAGAGCAAGGCGGTTCTCCTTAGTGACATGTGCAAGGTTATCTTCATAAGTGGTGCCTTTGACACTGATTAAGTTAGATTATATAGCTGTTTTTCTCTCCCTCTGATAACCAGTTATATATGGGATAGTTCACAGCCTGCCTCTGAATGAATGCTAACATGTCAGAAACTGATAAAATAAACTACAATTGATGACACTGTTAAATGTTCTATTCAGTAGCATATAGACTAGTCTGCTTCTCATTGTATCTGAAATTCTTATTTTTGTAGGTAAACAAATGCACATTCACTACCGATTGAATAGCCCCTTGAACTATGCTCTGCAGTTTGCATTTGGGTTAATCTTGTCAGTTTTAATACAGAGGGGAAAAAAAGGAGAAAGCACCAGGGGTGGAATTGTTAGTGCTTTCACATCCACATTCCTCACATTTTGTCAGGATGATAAACTGTAGGTAATGGACAGCCCTTGTTTCGCAGGACAGGCAAGCCAGCCAGAGCACAAAGAGCTTGCTAAAACGCTATCTTACAACATGTTTGGGAGGCTCTCAGCTAGACAAGAATTTATTTGGGAGTCCTGTGCTGTGGGACTACACTTTCTAACCTAAGCAATTACAGCTTCAAGCTGAAGAAACAGGAGTGGAAGGTTAAGATGGTTTAAACACACGCTCCTAAATTGTACCCAAAACATAGCTGTTGACACTTGGCGTGTTAATAGATGGAGCGAGTGGTGGCTTCCAGTCAGTCCATTTGATAGTTCATTTGTAGCCAAGTCTCCAAAGCACAAGTGAATTAGCAAAATGAATTCAGAATAAACTGGAGGCCGATTTCTTGAGCTGGTTACTTTCCCCAGCCTTTTATATGTAGAATATAACTGCTATATTATTTATAGTAATTATCTTAAAGCATGTTATCTGTAAGCTGTGCTACGTTATTTCACTTTGTTTAATGAAGTAATTGCCTTTAGAAAGGCAGTGACTAAAAGTCATGCTAAAATCACTTAAGTTCTCCCTCTTCCCACACATGAGAATGCCTTCCTCTCCATTTTTTTTCTTCCCTTTTTTTTTTTCCTCTTCCCTGTTTTATTGTAAGGAGATCACATTGCTTGAGGTGTGATACTCTGGATCCTCTCAAATTCGGCCAAGGTTCCTGGCATGGGAAATCGGGAGCAGAGGAGCTGAGGTGACTGTTCCGACACGCTGGCAAGGACAGGCCTTTCAGCCCTGCGCAGCAGCCACAGGCAGGCCTCCTTTGGGGACCTTTTTTTCCTCTATGATCTGGTCTTCATGCATCCTGCAAACCTGCACGACTTGAAACTGCTTGTTGCAAATGAGAAGAAAGTGTTCTTCTGAGGAAAAAAAATAGTGATTAAAATGTTATTCATGTGTGCCTAATGTCTGTCTGCCTTGGCTGCTGACATAAAGAAACCTGTTTTTCTGGTCATTTATCATACATCTACATGGATTTGCTTATGAGCTCATTCTTTGTGAGGCGTTGTGGAAACTTACATAGGAATGTTAAACTGCTTGAAATATTTTGATTAAAATACTAAGTGCCACAGTATGTAGACTTTTAACTAGCACAGTGTTGTCTTGAAGGAGGGGAAGTTTTTTTGGGGGGTGGGGAAGGGAGCAGCAAGGGAGAAGAGTTTGTGGGGGAGTTGCATGAAAAAGCAGAGGAAGGGAGGATGGCAAATGGACAGTGTTAGAAGAGCTTGTAAAAAACTCCTGTGGCTTCATTGTCTTCTTAAAGCCAGAGAACACAAAGACAAATGCAGTTCAGCCTTTCTCCCATGATGGAAAATGTAAACCGTTGACACAGCTCCCATGTTTAACTTGTTTAATTCTCATTTTAAATTCAGTACTATACCAGCCGTGTGAACTCTGAAGATTTCTTTAGTAATCCATTTTGTAGTTCCGAATCAAAAACAAAGTGAAAAGGTCTGACACAATTTGCTTTTATTTTTAGGCAAATCAACCCTGGTCATAGTTAATAAGGGGATTACAACCCAGACTAGGTCTTTACAGATGTAATGTAAATCAAGGGCAGAGTATAAAGAAACTGATCCCTTTTGATTGAAGTATGGTAAAAAGGCATAGAGAAACTAGCAGCAGTAATCTGATTGTATGGCAATAAAACCACCATTTTCTGTCTTTCAGATAAAAATAATGTGGTAAATCCATGCAGTTCATAAGATGTAAAGGCAGATAAAGGGTGATGCCATGGCAACATATAGATTAGCTTGATGTTAGAAATGACACGTCTCTGAAAGGGGTGTTATAAACGAAGGGCCTTGCTCCGGGCTGTAAGGTATTATGTGAGAACCGCACAAAACTTGGGGGCCGGGATTAGGAACTATGAAAGGCCTACTTGTGGCTTGGGGTGGTTGGAGCCGTGAAGAAAAGCTGCTCAGTTCTTGCTCATTGGTGGTGTATAATATGGTAAAGATAGATTTCATTTACTGCTTTTTGCCGAGATGGGGGCCGATTAAAACTCGAGATGGCTGCAATTGTGAGGTGTGGAAGATTCTCCTTTTTAACTCCTGCCCTAGCAGCAGCCTTTCTGAAGAATTGGCTGCACTTGGGATTTGTTGCCTTAATCTATTTGGGCTTCGGGCAGGAGCATGCTGGCAAGGCACAGAGAACAGAGGGGAGAGAGGTAGTACTGGAGTTATCTGGAAGGAAAACAGAGAGCTTTTGATTTCAGCTGTGTTTTAGTTTGTGGTCTCCATCTCACACTCCATGGGAGCAGCAAAGATAAACATGCTGCATTGTCTGTGCCTAGACCAGGTGATACTTCAGCATCTCTTGTGTTTCCCATCCTTCAAAAATATAAAAGAAAAAAAAAAAACCAATTAAAAAAACCAAAACCCGAACAACCACAAACAAACCAGCATCTTCTCCTATTTACCAGTCAAGCTGCAGATAACCTAATGTCTCTGGCTCAGTCTCTAGGTGGTGTTTATTTCCGAAAGGCTGGCTGAAATCTAGAAATGAATGAGATAAGCATCTGCCTCCCCCCATTCCCCTCCTCCCCGGCCAATTTACCATCACTGGGATGAGTTTGATGTCAGCCCCTTGAGTTTAGCCGGCAGACAATAGAGCTATTGCTTCATCATTTATTTTAAGTGATCTGCAGCTGTAGAGGTAGTAAAATACCTCTCCTAGTACAGCTACTTGGATGTGTTTTTTCTTGCTTTTTCTCTTAAATAGCCTTTAAATAGTTAATACTCGTTTTTCTACCCAACTGACAACCCTGAACGCCCACAACTTAAAGTCAGCATTACATTGCAAATCAGAGGTACGATTCAAATGAGAAATATCTACTTTATTGCTTGTTCATTTGTCTGCGAAGGGGGGAGAAGAAAGTACTCTGCATTTGTTAATCGCAGTCTAGACACAAGAGGAAAAAACACCGAAGCCTACAATAACAGTTGTGTCTTTCTTGACTGGGAATGAGCCTGGGATGAGCTCGGCAAAATGGAATTCATGCTGTTTGTTTGGCAGTGCCTCGGACACTTTTAAAGTGCATTGGTTTTTGGTTTTTTTTTTTTTCGTTTGATTATTCCAGGTTTTTTTAATATAAAGATGTTAATTACATGCCTGAATTTATCATTCTTACCCTCTCCCATAGTATGCAGGAAATCTTCACAAATCTGACTGAAAAGGGAACTCCAGACCCCAAACTGTCAAGCTGTTGATGCTGATGTGATTTAACAAATGAAAAATAAACAAGTGCATATGGGAGCTGGACGGATTGGCAGAATATACAGGACCTGAAGTGCTCAGACGGGTTTCCTGTCTTGAAACTTAACCTTCACAAATCTATACCAAAAGATCCAATTCATTTGCTGAAATTCTCCAAAGCACAGGGGCAACCTCATCTAATTTACAGGCCGGTCACATTCAAGCACCTTGCATTCTGCATTTGACAATGATTGCTAATGGGCCATTCAACTAAAGTATTTGCTTGTTAACAGGGAACAGAGCATGATAAATGTCCAGCAAGCTTGCAGCCTCCTTCAGCTTTTCAAATGCAGACTGGTGCATATTTATGGCAGGCAAATGACAAAGGGAGAAGCTGAATTACTCTGGCCTTATGCTTTCTGTTCGAACAAGGGTTAAAGTAATTAAAGAAATAATGCAAAAACTGATGTCCTTTGTTTGCCCACCATTATCCAACGTTTAGCTTTCGAACCTGCCTGTCATGTCACATTTCAGAAATGTCCCAGATAAGGCTGGACAGGTTTGGCAGGGCACAGGGAGAAAGGGGGAATCATCTATGGAGAGCATCCTGGACAGTGGACCCCAGCTCTCCCTGCATCCAGAGTCTTTCCCCTCATGGTTCCCCTGACTTTAAGGAGTTTTCACTGATAGAAACTCGTAGGTGTACTTAAAACAGAGATTTTGCAGTTTTCAATCCCGATTCCTAAACGGGGGGAAAAAAAATCCAGGACTGAAGAGTGGACACGCTTTGAGAAAATATGTACATTGAGCTCACTATGTTTTTGGAAGCCATGAAAACAAAATGGCAGAACAAAAAACAGTTTTGCATTGCTCCTCCACTTCCAGATAGGTCTTAAGACCCCAAAAGATAAAACATGCAGACAGAAATTTCCTAAACTTCAAGTGTCTTCAGTGTCATTGTGAATTTTCTGTTTATTATTATTAGTTGGGGTTTTTTGTTGTTACCATATTTTTCCTTGTAAATTCAGGTTTAATCTTAGCCTATCTAGCTCTTGTTCAACTTCATGAAAATACCTCCAGTGATTTCAGTGGGTACTGCCAGTCCTGCAAGCCTGAAAGGACTTCACATTATAATTATTTTTCATTATAGGCAAAATTTAAATTTTCTTGTTATGAAAAGAAAATCTATCGTTTTACTCTAGGAAAGAGAACATATAGATTATTCTGTTGGCTGTGGTGCAGAGAACTTTCCTTTGATGTGATTATATACATTGTCAAAGACAGCAAATAAGGGCAGGACCTCTATCTTTTTTGGCAATCCTGGCCAGCCAACACCCAGTGTTTATTGAGGTATCAGCATGATAATTATAATGCAGCTGATTTAAACTTTGATGTAATAGTCTATGCTTTCTTCTGGTTTTAAACATAAGTTCCAAGCCAAAAAAGATAAAGGTTGGTAGAGGATTGTGTTGCTAGGTGAATCATTCCTTATGTATGACATATATGTAACTATAAGATGGGTTTCCTACCTGTAGTGTTCTTTTAAAATGTTTCATGGGTGGTGGCTAAAATAGGATTTACAAAACTTTATTTGGTAGGATCAGAGCTTAAAGTCAAGTTTTACATGTGTCAACAGAAAGCAAGAAATTATTTGGCTTGTTTTACACAGCAGGATAGGTTAGATGGTGAAATTATGTTAGGCTGAAAAATTTGTGATGCTGCAAATTGCTTCTCACTGTTTTCTTTGCTTTTGTTTGAATAGGACATTTATTTATATACCCAAACCAGAGTGAACAGCAGTGGGGAAGGTGAACATTTCACTGTAAAGACAAATGCATTTTAAAGCTAATAAGAGTGATTTGAAACTTTATTACCATTATTATTATTATTATTGTTAATTAAAGCCCAGTCTCACTTGAATGCTGTTTTATTTTGGATTGGGAGTTCTGCCAGACTCCAGCCTGTCAGAGCTAAGAAGACTCAAATCAAGTCCAGGCCTATTTCTGCAGCAAACGGGAATCCTGGCTCCTTGCCTGCGGATTCATTCAGGAAGACCCATCTGGCTTTTGATGTTCTGCAAGTTTGAAGCAGTTTGTTTAAGGAACCTATGCAGCCAGCACTGGTGGGAGCACACATAACTGCGCTTCTTCTGACTCCTCGTCAGTGGTGCATCGTTTCACAGTTTCATTTTTGCTTGGTGCTTACCATCTGCTTACCTACTGCCTCAGCAGCAGTTGGTTTCTATACCTGACTGGATGAAAGTGTAAATTTGGAGTTGGGAACATCTTGACTCCTTTTAAGGATTTGCAGTCCCACAGCATTCTCTGTCCACACTTCAGTTGCTTTCTTCATGTTTAATTAATTTCAGTTTTGTTCAGAAACAGTCTAGCTTAATCACTGCACAACACTTTACCTTCTTTTTTACCACTTTTTTAATCACTTGCCAACACTTTACCTGGGTTTTTGGTGGGTTTCTGTTTCCAGGGTATTTCTGAGCTATATAGATGAGCTGAATAGGGAAGGTCACATTGGCGGACAGATTACTTCAATGCCTGAAAAAAGTATTTAAAAGGTGGTTTTTGGTGTTAATCATTCTTTGTATCACAGAGTTTTCAGGCACTGTTTGAAGAAAACCAAAAGCCAGATCTTAGATTTATAGTGTATTGTAGTCTTCCGTTCTGTGGATCAGTGTGTGACACTAAGGCAAGCGGGACTGCACTGTGCTCCTACAGCCTGACTTGGGAAACTGTCCTTATTCAGAGAAGCTCATGTTGAGCATGTGCTGAATGCTGAACATTTTTGCTGAAGCAGGACAAATTAAGCATGAGCTGTCTTGAAACAAGGCCAGTGTGAAGAGGTTTTTTGGGGTTGGACAAATACAGATCTCTCCAGAGCTTCGTTGCCTTTTTTTAAAACAGAAAATGATGTCAGAAGCTACATCCCTGTCTGCTTTTGGATAGGGATGTATAGCCTGCCAGTAGTTAGTGTGTCACTTGTGCCACCTGGGAGCTCGAGCGAGTCTATCAGCTGTGCCTCTGGAGTCTGGTTGCACAGGTAGCTCTGCTTCAACTGAGTTTCCTGTGCTTTTTTTTTAGCTCACTGTTTGGTGTAATGCCAGCAGCACATTTCCACTACAACTGATCACTGATCACGCAAGAGCCCAGGTTTCCTCCTGCAAGAGAGGGCCTGGTTTGTGAGGTGTGCCACTGGCTGCCTCCCTGCAGTAGAGGCTGAACCAAATGTCAGTGTCTCAGGAGTGCAGGGCAATGGGTTAAAACTGAGTGGCTGGATCTCTGGTTATCCCTGGCTTTCTGCTGAACCCCTCCAGTGGACTCCTCCATCTGGGGCAGGGATGTCAGTTGTGTCAAGTGCACATTTTGGATGTTTACAGAATTTTTTTAACTACTGTAGTGTCAGTTTAGCTTCATTTCAGAGGCTCAGACATTGTAGTGGGTCAAAATCTGTCTCTTCTTAGGTCAAATATTATTACTGCCTTGAAGTAATGGCTGTGGCCACCTGGTTTTGTTCTTCTCCACATCAGTCAAACCTTGGAAAAGTTGGTACTTCGTGACATGAACATAGGATCTTTGTGCTTGCAAGTGGCTGAATCTTTGGTTTAATGTAAGAAGCAAGTGTAGACTGATTATAGCTCTCCCATTTGGATTTTTGCTCTAGGTAATTTTCTCCTTGGCATAAAAATGATTTTCCAGAATAGGTTTGTTTGTTTATATAATTCTGTTACTGATTTGGCATAACTTTTCCTGAAAGTTGTGAGTTAACAATTTGTTCTACTTCCAGTGTTTACTTATTCAGGCAAATGGTATGCAATAATACATTTTCTAACAACTGCAAAGTAGATGAAATTTTGTCTTTGCATTGGAGATGCAATCACCGATTATTAATGTCTCATCAACTAACAAGACAGTCCCCGCCCTCTTTTATAGACTTTGCTTGGAGCATGTCTTGAAACAAGACTGTACAGGTGTGAGCAAACTGTAGTTAAGAGAAGGAAGACTGCAAATTGGTTGGCATCCTTATATTGTGGCTGACATAAGACATTTGTTTTTCTAACAGGAATGGTAGAGAATAGCGCAGCGATAGAACAATCTGGTTTGCACTTTTCAAAAAGTAGTTCTTTGGCAAATGCCAGCTGCTCTCTGTTAGCTTTCTAAAAGCAAAGGCTTTAGTGACTTGTGTAAGAAACACACATGGTTTGGTTTGACTTTCTGTTCCATGCTAACTACTGCTCTGCATCTTTTCAATAAAGTGCCATCTCTCGGGTTTGGCACACCCTGCCTCTGTGAGCACAAGTCAAGTAGAGCAATGGTTTTGTGTTATGCTGAATTCATGGCACAGATTTTTTTTATTTTACTTTCTTTTTTATTTTTTTCCCAAAATTCAAACCATATAAATACCTGATTATCTTTGCCATGAGAGCAAAGAACTACTTTAATATTCCCAGTAGCATATTTTGAACAACAATTCTTTAATTAAAACAACATTGGTCTCTTCCTGTATTTCATGGCTAGCAAATGAGAGAAAACACCAGTGTTAATATCAAAGGGAGTCAGTTTTCATTACAGTAATGGTTCAATTGTGCAATGCTGTAGGCACTGAAATTTAATATTATTGTGACTTGTATTGTAATTGTAGGATGACAGAGGAAAATGGATTAAGTTTAAATATAAGTGTACACAGCACCACATGGACTTTGTCAAATGGAAGCTGAGGGTTGGTACAGGATGGGTCCCCCTCTGGCTCTGTCATAATGAATTAGTATTTTGTAAATAATTGGCCACTAGACTATAGATTTATTACCTTGTGCAGATCTATGTGAACACACACAGACATACATCGATTCTGCACTGACTGTAATTGTAGTGTGGAGTTGCAGAACAGGTTTATGCCTGTAGGCTTGCAGGGTATTTGAATGTCTAGGCTTCTTGTCTTCACCTTTCATGAAAATATTCTTGCCTGCCAGTTTGTGAAGTTTTGTTCTGAAGGATACACCCATCCTTTTAGGTCAGGCATTGCTAACATATGCATGGCCTCAGACTGGAAAGCCCTTTGTCATCCTGATGAATAAACTGAATTCAAGTTGCAGATGAGCTTTGCTTTAGAAAATTGTGCTAGGGACAACTAGTGTTAATGAGCAATATCCCCCTCTTTCCCTGTTGCCCATAAACATTCAGATTGCAATGGAAGACAGCAATTTAAACCATCCATTGCTGATCTTTTCCGTAGAAGATTAAGGACAATGAAAGCTAGATGTTTCATTTGTTTGCAGTGTGTAGGCAAGTGGAAGATGTCCCTAAAGCACTGCCTGATAGTGTATTAGTGACTAAACACGATGCCCTGTCATTTTACCCCATATCTTCACACTGTTCCTCAGATGTATGTTCACACTGAAACATGTTCTAATGTTAAAGTGCAAAAGGGGGCAGTAAAGTGCTATCCAAAAAAAATGTTTATTTTTATGGGTACTTTTTGTGGCAAAAGTTGCATTTCTCAATAGGCTTATAATCGCCCGTATTAAAGTAATGATCATAAGAATATCTTCTGTTTGAAAGGCTTAAAAATGTTGTCAAAGTGTATCATTAAGTGTTGTGGAAGTAATGTTTGTCCTGTGTATTTCTATGTACTTCTGTCCTTGAATAGAACCCTGAAACATGCTACATATTTGGAAGGAATCAAAGGCAGGAAACTTTCCTCAGATATATTTAGGAAGTAGCTATATGAAGCACTTCTGAAAGAATTCCAACTTTGCTTATCATCTCTGATTCTCATGTTGTGCATTACTTAGCACCACGTTTCTGGAAAAAGCAAAATGAAAAGAATGCTGAGGCTAGGGGTTTCTGCTTGAAGTACTAAAGTGTGTAGTGGTGGCATGGGTCAAGAGTTGGGCTCTCATCCAGACCCGCATGCATCATTTGTCAAGAGGTAACTAGAAAGAGCAACTAATTACAATGCACCTACTGAGTGTTTTTTCCTTCAGGAATTTCTCAGAGTAAGCTATTTATACAGACTGGCTGCTACTTTCCACTGCAGCCACTTGCAGGTTTTAAACTCTACACAGAAAGCACATTTCTGCTGAAATTAAATTAAGTAAAAAGGAGAATGTGCCCTGTGTGTTTCCATGCTTGTGCATGAGAGCAAGTGAGCAATGATTCCATTTGCTGAAGCTGACTAAGTCCAGCACTGTTGTGAGGTTCATATTTCTGTAAATGCTGATGAAATGTTAATATAATACACTTTAAAATAGAACATTGGTCATACTCATCCTTTTTTTTTTTTTTTTTTTTTTCTCCTTACTTAAAAGACTGTCGTGAAGCACATTAGTGGTTCTTTTGTGGTAACAGGAATTGATTTAGTAAATGGATCAGAATTCTCTAGTGCTTTAAGTACTTTAAGCAGAGCAGTAATGGCTTTCTGAATATAATACAAAAAGTTAATTGCTATTAATAGTACCTTATGTGGAGGTCATGTATGAAAACGGAGTATAAAATCTATATATTTTTGAAAAAAATCCTTAGATTTAGTAAAAGATTGGATCTTATGTATTTTCAACATTTCAGGCCTTACCCTTGTGGTAAATGTTCTGAGCCAGGTTTCACGTTCTTGTGCAAAAACCCCATTGCTTAGGAAATGACAGAAAAGTATTTGCTCTCAGAAGTTTTTTAAGGCAGGGAAAAACATGACTGACTTTTGCATGGGGAAAAACAACCATTCATTTTTGCACTCTGGATTTAATGGGGGTGGAGGGGTAAAACACAAGTTGGTTTGAAGGTATTAGTTACATAAGTGGGTTTTTTGCTTTTTTCTGCGAGTGAGAGCCAAAGCAACAAGGGAAAGGGCAACTTTCCAGCAAAACTGAACGAACTCTCGCAGGCAGAGATGACATCCCCTTGAAACAGATACGCGGCCCAAGCAGCAAAACCCTTATGGCAGCTGCACACCAGGCGGCTGAAGGCAGGATGCTGCCTTGGCTGCTCACGGTGGGCTGGGAAAAGAGCTCTCGGTGCCCATGGTTTGTGGTCACTCCAGGATGCTATGATCCCAACCTGAGACGATGTGATTCCCTGGAGAGGGACTGCAAAGTGACCTTCCTCTGTGGAACCCAGGATTGGGGTAGCCTTGAAGGGGAGACTGCGGCATTCTGGCGTACTTTGTGTGAAGAACGAGATCACATCTGTAACCTTGTACATCACAGCTTTTAAGATTTTCTCTTAAAAGAAACAGATTTTCTCTTTGAGTGTCTCCAATAAGACATGCTTGGTGTGTGCTGAGTTGCAGGTGACCTTCTGCAAACGTGAAGGGTGGAAGGAGTATGGTTTTGCCAAATATCACATCTTGGCTGTAGGGTTTGTGCTCTCTCAAGTGCAAGGGACCTTTAGACTTGTGATGATTCTAAGCTGAGTGGAATGAAAAAGTGTCTGTATTTCTGCAACAACACTAGTCGTAAGAGTTATTTGTTGAAGGAAGCTCATGACAGACCTTTCGAGGAGACCAGCTAGGGCATTTTCTGATGTGTTTGGAGACAAATAATGTCTGTGGGTGTCTCTGTACAGTAGAAGCTCTGTGCTTTTAGAACTGTGATGTGATGGTAGAATTTGACTGTCAAATCCAGCAGGTCCATGCAAAATAATATTTCCTTTAGGGAGAAGCATATGCACTCTAAGCCTTGGTTTACACATACTAGAAATCTTTTGATGCGTTTTAAATGCTTTCCTCTAGCTAAAGGTAGTGCAGTGAATGGATGAATGAAATGGCTAAAATTTCATCCGTATTCCTAATTCCCTGTCCACTAAAAATGTTGAGAAAATGTAATAATGCTACAGAATTATTCTTGTGTATGTTATTAAGTTTTCAGTTGCAAACATAGTGCATTGTTTTGCCCTACTGAAGTCAGTGGAAATCTTGAAACCAATGTCAGTAAGAACAGATCCAGGAAAAGGCACCAAGAACAGTTCCATTTGCATGGCTATTTGCAGCACATGAAATGGTGGCATCACTGACATTGTTGTGTCCAGCGTTGTGATTAGAACAACATCAAACTTTTACCATCCCCTTTTTCAGTGCAGTACAAATGTTTGCTCCAGGCAGTCTGACAGAAGATAGGCTCCTTCAGAGTTGAGGAAGAGTGAGGAGAATGAGGTACCCCAAATTCTAGGATGGAGATCAGCTATGGTTTCAGGGGACTGCTTCAAAGCACTTATGAACTTACTGCAGGTTTATTTCAGGGGAGCCTGAACATAGTTTTTTCCCTTACAGTAGAAGTGAGAAATACAGGACTTGCTGCTTTACCAAGTTGTGTTATAATAATTTATAATTTGACTTTGTATACTGTCATACTTGCCATTAAAGATCTTAAGGGATGAGCATGAATATATTTGTTTATTTATTTGTTTGAATTCCATTTAGTTTCTAGCCTGCAAGTCCCATTAATGCTAGTAACCATTCCTTACATAAATTGTTTCATTTATTGTGTGGAAAAATGTTACATATAAATAAAGGTTAGCAGATTAAACTTCTTAAATTTTATTTAAATTCGAAAACATCCCTGTTTAGCATGTTGTGTAAAACTTTCCTGTATTATTAAAATGATTTAATAAGACTGCACTGGTAAAGAAAAGTATCTCCCAAAACTCATTTAAAAGAATTTTAATAGTATGAAATGCTATACTTTTTTTTTCCTCTCTAAGTTTCTTTTGCTAGTCTATGTATAAAGCCAGTCTGTCATCTTGCTGTGTCACACTATGGTATTTTTTCTTGCAAAGATTTTATGTAAGTGTAGTGCCTTTTTTCCTCATAAGATTATGTACCCATTTAGAGACAGACTCCACATTAATCTTTTTTTGATGAAGCTTGTTTTTCTGTCTGTCTACAGCAGTTACTGATCCTGTTCTCATTGAAATGGTGTTCACTTAATCTATTTAAACTGGAGTGAGATGAGTCCTGTAAAATCACTGCTTCTGCACAAAAAGCACTTTTTTGTATACTGGGTGTATACCTTATATACACATGGCATATTTTTGTACATGGTATTGAATATGACAAAAATGAATGTGAAAGTTTTGTGTAGAGCTTTTGCAGAGAGCTCTGGTATGTGTTTTTGGATTTTATGCAGTGCGGTGTTTTTGGGAATCAGGAAACTGATTTTCTGCTACTTCGCTGAAATCACTAGCCTTTTCCTGAAACTTATATTTGCTTTGCATCAAGCTGGTAGGACGTTTGCCTTGCTTAAGTATTTCTCCCGTGGACAAAGTGATACTTGAAATATGAATGTTGTTATTTTCTCAAAATTCAGATGATTAATACATATGTTATTTAATAACCATTCTTTTTAGACAGGACTTGTACATGGAATGTAGTTCTGTATCCTGCTTCAGTTTGCAGTTTTACAAGTAACGGACTAACATACTGTGTTACTAGCATTCATAATATTTCCTTAATAAAACTTTTCAATTAATAACTTTATAGTCAGGCTCCTAGTTAAAACTTCATAAAGTTAAGTGGGTAGGATTCCCCAACAGTAGGTTTCAGGCTGCATTTTAAGAAGCGTCTTGATTGTTCACATTTTTAGGATTATTTTTGTGACATTACTTTAAAGCTAACTGCCTACACCAATTAGTTTGGGTAAGTTATTAAAGCACAGAAAGTTGGCACTGCCTCCCCAGCTAAATATATGAGCCTTGCATCAAGTACTAACATGCTTTCTAAAACAATATTTATTTTATAATTACTAGAATATAGTTAAAGCTAAGTGTGCATATATATATATATTCGTAGTATGTGTACATATATGCATACGTATAGTTTTGCAAGTTGGAAAATCCCTGACAAAACACTTGATTACATCACTCTATACTAATTAACAAAATCTCTAAGAATTTTTTCTGTTGCTAATTTTACAATTTCAGGAATTTCTGTGTACTAAGAAATGGCAGAATATTCTCAGTGAATGAGAGTGTGGGCAGGTTAAGTTCTGCTTTTTTTTTTTTGAAAATTTGCTATTATGAGCTTAGGCAGGTTTGAGTGGTTGTCATTAAGCAAAAGTCCTTTGTCATTTAATATGGTTGAATGTGCTAAGTTTCTTTAAACAATAAGTAGGTTCTTAAGAAATTCATTGGAAGTGAATATACATTTTATGTTTTTATAAAATTTCACAATCAAATTTAACTTCTTGAGGACTTTGACAAGTAAGGTTGCATTAGTGCCAGGAACTGCTGCTGAGGCTTAAAGTAAGTGTGGTAGATAAAATCACTGAAGTGTCGATGTGACTCTGTTCCTAGTTTCTGTTTGTATGTCATGTGACTTTTTGGTCAAGTACAGTAATTATTTTTAAAAGGTTTGGGAACTCTGCAAATTGTTGTTATTTGATGAGCTGCATGACTAGTTGGACATGTGGGAGGGATTCACATCCTTTGGCTTTTGCACAGATGTCAAATGTCGCCCACAATACACCAGTTTTGGGCTGACAGTAAAAATGCCATCTGTATCGAAAAGTGCCAGACAGAAAGTGCATGAATTTCATCGTACAGCTTATATGGTACTTAATATACTTTTCTGTGCTTTCTCACAGCAGGCACCAGGATTATTTATTGTGAGCAGGATTTTTCAAATGCTTTAAGAGACTCTCTGTATCTGACTGCTGACAGAAATGAGTTGGGAATCTTGCTAAGCTTTTCTCTTAAGTTTCTCTTGGGGTACAGGGGCCTGTGTTGGTATTTAAGTTTTGCAGTAAATCATACTTAGAGCTGAAATGCAGAAAGCTAGAAGGCTTTTTATAGAAAGCAGTCACTATCCTGACTACTTTGAGAGCATGTCACTGTCCCAAGCCACCAGTGGATTGGTAACAGCCTCTACAGGATCAGTCAGTGGATTCTGGAAACACCTTGCTTCGTCTTTATTATATCTCTTTTGATGGGGAAAAAGGTTTTTAATTAGTTGAAGGCTCATTTTGATCAGATTTTTAAAGCCATTTTATTAACTTAATTATTATAGCCACCATCCTGCAAACATTTCATCAATCTTGATGCTCCTTTGGAATACTTAAGACAACATCAACACTTGCAGAAATGAAGACTCAGGATCAATCCTGAAGTTTTTCTAACCTCCACCAAGGCTCGTTTTTTGTTTGTTTGTTTTTTCAAGTAGAAGATCTTCAAAAGTAGGATCATAAAACAGTAGTCTTAATCCTCCTGACATTTCATAAATAGCTTCAGAAAATGCTTAGTACCCAGCAAATGATTTATTTAAAGTCTTTATAGAAAGTACAGTAGCAAAAGTATTACACATATGCAGGGATAATAATCATGCCTACTACTAATCAGCCACTGTAAGTTTTGTGGTTGAACTGAAATGCATGAGGTGAAACTTTTTTATTATCTCCATCCGTATTTGGGCTTTGTTGTTGTAAGAAAATAAGGAAAGTAAATTGGAAAAATATCTCTCCTAGCAAAGGTCATGATCAAAACTGCAAAGTGTGGAAAAAATTTCAATACAATCAAGTTTTCAGATTAATCCTTGCATTTTAAGCCTTTTTTCTTCCCTAATCCCATCAGCGTTAGATCCTACAAGTTCACACACACACACAAGTGGAAGGAGATTTACTGAGTTTAGTTCTAAAACTGTACAGGCTTCAGAGTCATAGCAAGAATATTCCCTGCCATAAAGTCTAACAAGTGCATTGGTTTAAAGCTCTTGTAAAATATAGTTTTAAGTGTCTGTCAGGGACAGTTCTGTCATTTTATGGGACAATTCCTGGCTGAAACTAAGGCTCACAAGTGTGCCTTCTCTCCTGCAGTTGTTTCTGAGGATTGCCTGGCATACCATCTCTCAACCCATCCTGTTTATGCTCAGTTTGCATGGAGAACATGTACTGTGGCTGTTTCATGTATATACGCAAAGTCTAAAATTAGAATCAGTGTATTTTGTTTCTCAGGGCAGCTTTTAGGTTATATTATTGATAATGATGGACAGGAACATTTATCTAACCTTACAAATTTCCTATTTGTTATATATGGGAATCTAAATTGATTAATTTACAAGCAAAGATTTAGTCATTTGAATTGTCATGCTTCATATTACACAGTCCTGTTATGTGAAGAAGAATTGCTGGCAAGAAGAAGTATTTGCAGCAGTGGGATCATACAGTGACCAGACTTTGTCCTGGCATGCAGATGGGGGAATATGAGTGATTGTCATCTTCCTAATACAGCAGTGCTGCACAAGAGCAAAGTTAAAATGGGGCTGTGGTCAGACAAGGCAGTAAAGTCAGTCACAGGTGACGCAGGTTGGTTTGGAAACTCTGTCCCTTTGCTTTTGCCTGGTCAGAGTTGATCTCCAAGGAGAGCCAAAATCAGAATACGTGCTGCTCCCTTGGGAATATTTGCTGGATGGGATCCTACTCCCCGCCTTTTCTTCATACCATTGCAGAACTGGCCTCTCCCTCAGTCATAGGATCATGGAATCATTTAGGTTAGAACAGACCTGTAAGATCAAGTCCAGCACTGCTGTGTTCAGCTCTAAACCACATCCCTAGGTGCCATATCTACACACACATCTGGTTGTCCTTCACCAGGCTGGTAACTCTGCAGATGCATTGCCCCCTTTCCATTTCAGCTTTCAGGAGGTGGTAGTCACTGTATTCCTTTGGCATGTCTGAAAACTGGAGGAGGAGGTGCAGCTTTGACCCATCTCCACTTCAATCTCAGTTTGAACAGCCGTGGCCAAGCCCAGTTTCTGCAGTCTGGAAATTACGCTGCACAGCACAAAAGAGCGCAGTGATTTATACATCAACAGTCGCTTTTCTTGCCATAACATTTCATTGTTCTAGTTCCCTAAATCTGTAATTACGTGTCTTTGTCCTTCTACGTGCTGCTTCATAACAAATATAATTCTTACACTGGCTTTGTGAGTGAAAATAATCCTGCTCAATTAGCACAGATCATAAACTTGAATTGTGTGGAGCAAGCAGTTGTAAATGATGGATTTGAAATTTGGGGCGTTGCAACATCCTTTAATTTAGTGGGTTCTCCCCCACCAGTACAAAGGAGCTGGTGGCTCCTTTTGCCAAGCCAGAGGCTGGAGGTCATCGACGCCTACAGCTTTGTTCTGCATGGGCCTTGATACTCTAATTTAAAGTTTCCAGGAAGGCTGCCTGTAAATAAGCTAGATTTACTACGTGTGCTGTGTAAGTATTAGCACTTGGAGAAGGGTGTTCATTAGGCAGGAATTGTTTCACTTGGTTTTTCAGGCTGATTCTCCATTAAAGAAGATCTTTGGAAAATGCTGGCAGGCAGGAAAAAGGGGAAAGAAAGTCAGTCTTTTAGGTCTGTGCATTGAGTACATTGGTTGTGTTTCTGGCTGTTGTTCTAAAACATGCACTTCTTGGCCTTAATTGAAATAAATATGTCTTAATGGAGAGAGAAACAAACAAAGCTGCTGTGGCTTTTGTCCCTGTGAGAGCATGACTCTTCATTTTGTGGATTAATCAATACTATAATTATTTGTATTTTTCTTCCATGAAGAAGTGATCATGTTTGCCTGTTAATTAATATGAGTGGGAAAGACAAAATACTATGTCTCACTGCAAATACTAAAGCTCACTGCCAGTTTAAGAGGTCTTCCCAAAAGCATGTTTTCCCAAAAGAAAAAAAGCATGCATGTATTTAACTACTAGCACAAAGAAAAAAGAGCTAAAATAATGACGGTAATGGTGGAATTTGTGAAGAGAAATCATTCTAGTGGAATGATCGCACTGTTTTGAATTTAAGTGTTTTTCTCAGATGCATGTGTGGTCCATGGATCAGGTAGATCTCTGTCCATTGCAGGTCTGTAGGCATGGTCCTGGTTGAGTGAGTGACCGATGTTCCTTTGTGTTACACCAGTAATATCAATCAGCATGTTTATATATTGTTAAAAGTCTTAAGTTTTTCCTGTCCCACATGGCTATTCAAGGGGGTTGAAAAATTGTTTCTGTCATTCTCCCATGTCCAAAATTAGCAAAATATGTGCAAGAATAGTAGAAATATTGGCAAAACAAGAGAAACAGAATCATAGTTCACCAGGTATTGTATTAGCTGCTCTGCATGGCTAAATGCAGTGCAAGAAAAAGCAGTGCCTGCCAGAGAGAGATATAAAATCTGCTAGAGTGCCCAAAACTGGGATAAGGACTAAAAGACTCAATCCGTCTATAATTTCCAAGATCTAAATAAACAACTTGTTGATAGTGAATCAAGCCCAAACTATTAAGATTTGGTTTGCTCAGTGTGACATTTTGGTTTTGGAAACTGTGTTAATTCCTGTCTGTTCACTGCAGTTGATACTTTTCTGCATGAGATTTTATTAAGTGTCTCAAATTTTACCTTTTCTTCTCTTCCCCCATCTCCCCTATATTTTTTTTTTTCCCTTTGTTTTAGATTCCTTCCCGGACAAGGATTGGTACTATATCCACAGATAGGAGACAAACTGGATATTATATGCCCAAAGGTGGACTCTAAAACTATTGGCCAGTATGAATATTATAAGGTCTACATGGTTGACAAAGACCAAGCAGATAGCTGTGCTATTAAAAAGGACAATACACCTCTACTTAATTGTGCCAAGCCAGATCAAGATGTTAAGTTTACCATCAAGTTTCAAGAGTTCAGTCCTAATCTCTGGGGCCTGGAATTTCAGAAGAACAAAGATTATTACGTCATATGTAAGTTCAAGCTTTCAGTTGTTCATTCTTTTAGTTTAGATATAATTGTTCGTTATTTTGCATGCTGTCTTGTACATTATAAGCAAACTAAGAGGAATATGAATGGGTTTGTATATTTTTATCTGAAAATGATTTCTTGCTGGCATATTTTCAATATTGTTCCTGACTTCCAAAGGGTCTCTGTCTCTTTTTTCCTTGGTTTGTGTAAACTACATTTGATTATACTTCTATGCCTGTAAAAGGCTTTTTTTTTTTTCTTTTTTTTTTTTTTTGTGCACATATTTGTGTCCTGTATTTGCGTTAGAAGTTGTGTGCAGCTAAACTGTGACGTGTTTCCTGCTCACCTGTTCATCAGCCCTGCTGATGTGCCGTGCTGTTGGCCTTGGCCTTGGGTTCTCTTTTTCCAGAAGCAGGAGTACAGTGACCCAGCTGTTCTCAGATGAAGCATCCTGTGTGACATGCCTAGCCATTGCTCCAGGTGGTTGGGGACTCTCACAGGAAGCATCTTTTGGCCACTTTGGTGCCAATTCTGTCAGTGTAGTTTCCTCACAAGGGTTACTGGTAAGGGCCTGTAGTTGGACATGCCTTTCTATATCCATACAGTAACTAGGAGAGTTCTTGGGTAAAACCTAGACTAGTCTGGTCTTAAATTTTATCCTTTTTCATGGTCCTGGCTTGCAAAACAAGTGGCACAGGCCTCTGTGCAGCAGTACAAATTTTGTATGATTTTCTGATCAGGGATTTATGGCCAAAAGCAAGTCTTGAGGTAGCCACTGTGTTCAGTGACTCAAATTACTTATGATGTGTAAAGTTAATGATGTGAATCAGGAGTTAGCATAAGCAGAGACCTCAGCAGTATAACAACAATTTACATTAGTTTAGGTTTTGTCATTGTAATATTATGCCCTGTGGACCTCATTTTGCCCCATGGGCACTTCAGAAGTCTTGAGCAAGTATCCGCAGTTATTAGGTGGTGGAACAAATTCTGCAAATACCTGGCTTTTCTGCAGTTACACGGAAGTTAGATACCTGTGTGTTTTATTTCACAGAATCATAGAAAAATTTGGGTTGGAAGAGAGCTTTAAAGTTCTTCTATTCCAAGACCCGTTCAGTGTGCTGGGACATCTTTAACTAGATCAAGTTGCTCAGAGCTTTGTTCCCAGGTACAGAGCATCTACCACCGAACATCTACCACCCCTCTAGGCATCAGGTTCCAGTGTTCCACTCACTGTAAAACATTCATTCACTATACCTGGTCTAAATCTGTCCTCTTTTAGTTTAAGACCATTAACCCGTGGTCACAACAGGTCCTGCTAAAAGATTAGTCCCTGAACATGTTTCTGCCACCTCTTGAAAACTGGAGGATTTGATAACTGTTTCATGTAATGTCTGCCAGTGTAATTATTTCTTAATTTCTGATTTAAAAATATTGGCAGTTTTAAAAGTGCTCTGATCAAGTACTTTTGAAATGGAAATGGAAATTAATTCAATATAAATTAATGCTCACTTCCCAGTTATATCCGTAATTGTACATGGTAATGTATAAAACGAAGTTGTATGTCACAGAAGCTTAAGTAAGAATTCACTGCATTAATATTAATTACTAATTTTAGAAATTACTAAGTAAGAGTTACAGGAGATACAAACAACCATTTTTTTGGTTTTAAATATTGCTTAATACAGGCACTTGCTCTGTTTAACTGGGGAGTATATAAAAATATGATCCCACTTAAACAATATTAACTCTGACAAACTTTCCACTGAAATCCAGTGAGATATTTACCAGGGTGAAAGCAGCAAAATTACACGTTGAGAGATAGTTATGTGTAACTCCAGTGAAAATGTGTAGCATAAAAATGACCATGCTCAAATATTTGGTTTAAATGAGGAAATGTGCTCATTATTTAGTGCTGCTTTTAAAAACATCCACAGAAGACCAACTGTAGTGGAACAAATGGCACTCTTACAATTATTACCTGAAAATTATGGGCACAAATGGAGCTTTCTGATGCACTGTCAGTTCTGTCATATCTATGTCATGGATTTACCCAGAGAATTATTAAGTACGTCTCATTTTCATTAGTTTTGTATAATTATTTCATTATAGCAATAAGACATAATAGACATTGCATTTCCTGGAAGATTACAGCATAACTTGGTTGAAAGAACTTACTCAGCCTTCAGTCTAATTCCTCAAAAATCACACTGGCCTAGCAGTAATACTGGAGTGCCTCAGGGTATTACTTTTCCTACTCATTGTGGCATAAACAAATGGCTAACCTATCACTCCGTTCCTAGCGTACTGACTGAGCTTCAGCAAGGGTACCCATGTACATTTTAATAGGCTGGACAAAAAAGCACCCCACCCTTGAAAACCCATCCATCCTGAAGCTAAAACCCTCACTTTCCTGTCATTCAAGGAGAAAACAATAAACTCAGTGATGTTGGTCTCAGAAGCGCTAAGAGGCGTAGAAAAGTAGGCCAGTGCTCAGCTAGGACACCATTTTAGGGAGTACTGGGGCTAGACAGGGTTTTAATAGTTTGTATTCAAAAGCTCATGACACAGCCTTGTCAGTGCAAGTTCTGGTAGCTGGGACATTTGCTGTCATTTTTGTAAGCAATAAAATACCTCTTAGTCATGTATGCAAATCAGGCTTTAAATTGTTTGCATACATTCCTATTCACAGACCTGTAATTTTTTCTTTTCCTTCCGTCCATCCATCTGTCCGTCTGTTTTGCCTTGCTTGCTTTGTTGGGTTTTTTGAGGGGTGGAAAAGCTGTGAAATGAAGGCAATGATGCATTTAATGTGCCAGCTTTTGATTTTGAGGTATTTTAGGATCTTGCATTCCCTCAACTAAGTGGCATCAAACAAACCTAATGCAAGAGCTCACTGAGCTCAGCATCTTTGCAGTGCTTGCTGTGGCTGTGCCTACAGCCTAATCTCACGCTGTTTATGCTGGCAGGCTTTTGTCAGCCCTTTAAATGTTTTGTGCATTGTCATATACCTTTATCATCTTGCCATTATTTGAAAACAGAGTTTGTTTTTCTAAGGTAATAGTATGTGGTTTGTGGAACTGTATTAAACAGTAAAATCTCTATTTATATTAGGGGGTTAGTCATTTTGGGATGAGGAATTGCAACACAGGATGAAGCAGCTTCCTGAGCCCTTTAGAGACATGTGATTGCACAGGAATTCTTTAAGCTGTAATTTTTATATCATCCAGATGTATTCATGATAGGTATAGCAGAAGGAGATCTTTTCTATTAAGTGATTCTCTAAGCCTAAGCATATAAAGTCTTCTCATTTCACAATTCCCAATTCTTTAAAAAGTAGAAGTGTGGGTAAGTTTCTCATATCTGTTTTCATGTTTAGTGGCACTTCAGTAAATAAAAAAAAAAAAAAAGCTAATCCATTTCTTGGCAAGTTATTCCTCAGTATGACTATCGGTATCCAAAGAGTTAATTCTATGAACAGCAGTAATTGGAAAGACGATACTGAATGGTATTGTGAAAGTGAATAAATGATGTAACAGAATGTCCTTGCTTTTCTCTTCTTTGCTATCATCAATTTTTCGTTCCTGGGAAATGAATAGATTCATTTTCCTATAGTTAACCTGATTTCTTTTCAGCATAACTGGAGAAGGTCAAATGTACTTGGTATCTCAGAAGTATTAATGTTTGATTATCCTAAAATATGTGACCATTTTGCTAACATATCATAAGTCTGTATGGAAATCCTTAATCAAATGCATAAAGGAAGATACATCATGCCCAACAACATAAATATCTATGTGAAGGGCAAATTTGGGCAGAAGGGTGTGAAGATCTGCAACTCTGGTGTTTGCGTGAAAAGTCTTTTTATGTCTTTGCATGGTTAGGGAATAAAATATAATTTTCTGCTGTTGTGAGTTTCTCAGAGCAAGCAATGAGTATATTCTCAATACTGAGCAGACAGTCAGTGCTTGATCTGCAGGTACTTGGGTCATGGTGTCACTGCTTCAGTACCTCTCTCAGATGCGCATTCTTCTTGTTTGAGAGGGAGATGCATTAGCATAGTTCAAGTGCATTTCATATACGAAAGATGTTTACAGGAATCATCCTGAACCCTTCCCAGTAAACTTGGCCTTCAGTCAGAGGGCCTAGAGAGCCTGATGATGCTGGGTTTGTGCTGAGGGAGCTCCGGGGGAAGCCTGAGGGAAGCTATGCCAGAGGGAAGTGAGCAGTGGCAGAGGGAAAGGAGTAGTGCTGCCTGCCTTCAAGCCACCATCAAGCTCCTTAGGTAGTTTGGACAAGCAAGCGCATATTTCACACCATCTCTTCTTTTGCATAAGAGAAGTTTATGGGCTGACGTCATCAACATTAAAAAATAAGTCACCTGCAATGAAATCTTCACCTGTTCCAAATTTGTAATAGAGTGACTTGGGACTTGGGGAAGGGGCTACAGAATGGTTCTCTGAAAGATTCCTCTATAAGGCTTGCTCTGCCTGGACCTCATTAGCTGAGCTTGCCGAGCTAATGATGCTCATTGGCTTTGACGTTGGCAAAATTGAATATGCAGCTTTCCTTAAATGTTTTTTTGTCAACTTTTTTCAAGTGACCCACTTACATAATTGGCTTCTGGCTTAAATTAAAAAAACATATATTTATATATATTTGATCCCTGGCTGATTTAAAGGTTTATACTGGCTAGTAGCACTATATTTTGGATAACTGCTTTAATAGTACTGTGGCTTTTAAAATCAAAACAGTCATTCTGAAACTTTAACATTAGCTGTGTTTGAAAAAAATCACAAGGCTTTTTATGTTTTCACTTTGTCATTCTGTTACAATTAAAGGGCAATAACTGTCTGAGGAAGAACATATTAAAGGACAATATAGATTGTGCCCTGAAATATGGCCCAGCTGGGAAGAATAAATCTCTTTGCATGGCCAAATAGATTTACATTAAAATGTTATTTTAGTATTCTGACCAGTTTAAGCGCTGGCTAATCTGTCTGGCTGGGCATTCTGAAAACGTTCCGAGGCAGATTTCAGCCTTCAGCCCCCTGTAACCTCTGAATCACCTAGTGAAAGCTGCCCAAAAGGAAGCAGTAAATAGGTTTTCCTTTGTTAATGCCAAACTAGCCAAAATGGGAGCAAATACTGTATCAGAAATTAAATTCCTTTAGTTTTGCAACAAAAACATTTTTCCTGCTTTCTGTTAAAGACTCTGTGGTCCAGAAATCTACTGGTTTGAGTTTTTTTTTTTTGTTTTTTTTTTTTTTGTTGTTGTTGTTGTTGTTGTTGTTGTTGTTTTTTTTTGTGGTGGTGGTGATGGTGTTAATGAAAGCCAGTGCAATAATAGTCACTCTGATTCCATTTGTGCACAGATCACTTTTTTTTTCTTTCCTTTCTCCTCCTCCTCCTTCCTCAGAAAATTAGATAAATAATTTCTCCTCAGTGTAAAATGATATCCAGAGGTCAATCTTTGACTTTGCTGAAGAGTCTTTTAAGGGATGTATCAGCAATACCACTTAGCTCTTGTTGAATGAAATATAAATACAGCTTATACAAATAATATTATTAGAGAGAAAAATCACTGTCTGTGCAGCTTCAGATTTCTAAGAGAGTCTAAGACCTGCAGGATTAATGGAGTCATGGTCCTTTGGGGTTTTGTCCCAGACCACACAGGTCTTGTAAGAGAATAAGGCTATTTTATATTGATGGACTTTTGTTCATATTCTGTGCCATTACCTAGGTAATACCAATCGTTTATCTCCTTTAAAGTAGACAGAGATAGTTCAGCAGGAAATCTGTTATTATGTCTCTATTCCTAAGGGAAGGAAATGAAAGATAGGAATGCTCAGTTTGTTAATTGATGGCATGTTGTGAAAAAAACACAATTATACTCCCCCACACCCCCTCAAGTATTCCAAATAGATACGGAATCACATGAAAATGAAGAATAATTGTTCAGACTGGAAGAAAAAATTATTCAGGAAAAACTCATTAATTGAACAGGTTTTAAAATTTCATAGGAAGCTGCTTAATAGTTTTAGTCACTGGATTTATATCTCACTTTCACAGTTCCTCAGAAAGAGTTTATAAGTATGGGATATATATGGAAAATAAATATGGGAAATATAATACATTCACAGATTGAATGTATTATATGTATGAAGAAGAAAGATACAGTATTCTCCCTTAGAAGTCTTTATGGATGCAGTATTTATAGTGCTTTGCAGAAAAAAGCTTAAACCCTGATCTTCACAAAATGTGTATCTTCTTAGATTTGCATAAACATCTTTAGCAGGACTACATATGGAAGAAGAACGCTCTGAGTATGTTATCCTTTATATTCAGGATATGAGTAACTGTTTAAGTCAAGGGGGTGTGTATTGGAAGGACGTGCCTTTCTATGAGGAAAGCATGAAGAAAGTATCTGTCTAAACTAAAACTTGAGAGTGCACTACCACACTGAAACACATTTAACTTCTATTTTGTACCTAAGTTCGGTGGTGATCATTTAGCTCATCAAGTGGGATGATTAATCTTTATACAGTTGCTTGTATCATAGGTGTTACATATTGCTGTATTTTAAGTCCTGAAATAAAAGATGAAGAGCTGCATAAGGATTTATAAAGACTTTAATGAAACACATTTTAAAGACCTGAAATTGTTTGCCTCATTAAAGTCTTTATGTAGCTGGAATGGAAGGAAATGTACTTTTGTCTGAGAACTGCATTAGCTAAGACAAAAGGCTGGAATGGTTGAAAACCAGGGTTAAATGTCAGTTTGGATTTTCTTTCCTGACTTCAGTCAATCCTGGAAACCTTGGATGAAGAATATGTCAGGATTTATTTCTGATAAATCAGACTACAAAACTAAGCCCTAATGGGCAGTCTTCCAGTTTCTTTTTTTTCAGTCCCAAGGAAACTATGCAAACATTTCTGGAAGTAAAAGCAGGATTAGGCTTAAGGTAGTCTTAGCTGTTCTTGGAGAGGAGTCCATATTAAGCTGATAAGGCTGGTTTTTAAAAGCATGTTCAGATCTTCTTTAGCATGATTTGTCTGTTTTCTGTTTGGTAGATGAAGACAGCAAAAATTACTAAACCACAGCAGCAGAGTAGTCCTTATGTGCTCACTGGGCTGCTGTGAGAGAAGCCGAGTTCTGAATCCAGATCCTGCCAGGACAACTTAAAATTATTTGTTTTTCAAGCACATGAATGTATTAGACCACAGCAGCCCAGCTGATTGTAGAATTCCAGAAGGGATTGGTTTGGATGGCACCTCTGGAGCTCATCTAGTCCCCTGCTCAAACCTTTGCTGAGCCTGAAGCAAGTTGCCCAGACCCATGTCCAGCTGAATTTTGAGTATCCCCAAGGATACAGCCCTGCCTCCTATGCAGGTGCTCCAGTTCCTTCATCATCTCCGTGAGCATTTACTGCACTCGTTCCTGTAAGTCCGTGTCTGTCTTGTGTTGAGGAGCCTGTGACTGCACCCAGCACTGCCAGTGTGGCCTCACCAGTTCAGGGTGGTGTGGAAGGATCACCTCCCCAGATCAGCTGCCACTGCTCTGACAGATCGAGTGCAAGAGCTGTTTGCCTCCTTTGCTGCCTCAGAGTCAGCTTGGTGTCCACCGGGACCATCAGGGCTTTTTTGCAGAGTTGCTTTCCATGTGTTTGGCCCCAGCCTGTGCTAGAAGTTGATTCCACATAGGCCATCCAGAGGCTGCCACAGCAGGTTCGGTAGCAGAATCAAGGCATTAACAAAACAATTTCCATTGCAACAGGGATAAAAAAAAACAAAACAACTAAATAATGTCATATTTTTAAAATCTCAGTGAATTTTTTAAAACTCTATGAACATAAGTATTAAAAGTATCAGTTCACCTGACTAGTTGTGACTTTTCAAAATTTCAAACACTGGCAGAATTAACATAACCCTCTGGAGTTTGTTAAAACAAACCAAGATGTGCCTACGTGATAATTTCTGAAGAAGCTAAACCTCTTAATTTCTTAATGGCTCGTATTTGAACAGGAGGTCCTGTAGAGCCGTGGAAATTCAGATCGCTTTATTTCTGCAATGTTCCCTCATTAAGGTTTACTTTGTGGGTATTTTACAGCTCTAATCACAAACATAAGCATACTGCAGTCAAAACAGTGCTTAACTTCTGATCATCTTTGCCAAGTGTACAGTCATCCAATAGTATCATAATTGATCTCAGCACTAAGGTGCCAAACTCTGTGCTGCTGAAGGATAGTTAGATGATGTAAATAGCTTTTTGTGTTTTGCAATAAAGCACACTTTTGTTGTGCTACATGTAAAAGCAGGAGATGAAGGTATTCTTTTATTGAAGCAAACATGTGGAAAATTGCTCTAGATTGTTATAGTACAGAGCATCTCCCCTGAAAGGAATGAGGTTCATCTACAGGGCAAAGTCTCACTGTGGCACTTTATTGGGGTTACTCCTAGACTCTGTGTGGTCAAAGCAAATAACATCATGTCCATCTAAACTGTTATAACCATGAGACTGGCACATTTTCTCATCTATAGTGTTATATTCTAAACTGTCACTAGGCATTAACTCAGTCACTGGTGAAGTCCTACCACCTAGAGATGAACTCTGCCTCAAAATGATGTTTTCCACTTCAGTGCTACTCGTATAGCAATTACTGGGTCATTAATATCATTGCATGCAATTAGTGACAGTAGAATGAGCAAGAGGTTTGTTATTTATTTAATATGAACTTTCACTATAACCCTTTCTTATCCTAGTGCCACAGACAAAAACCAGAGATTTTCAAGGCAGGTGAACATCCTTGTAGAGTGAAGTTGAATTTGTATTATACAGAAGGATGTTCGTCATTTTATGTTAAAGCTTCTGCTTTTGTTTCTAGCAAGCCCTCTTGTCATTAGCAACAATCAGTGTAACTTGAATGCTAGCTAATTCTATTAGTTCTGTTCAGCTGAACTGTTAAGCAAAGCTTGCTGTGGTAGAGGGAGACACTTCTCCCCATCCATGAGAGGCTTTTGCATGCTGGGAGAGAGGATAAATTTGTGTAAAATACCTGTTTGTGAATGGTGAAGTCAACTAACTAGTAATCTGTTTTAGATGCATACTTTTGGGTATACACTAAATACATCATAATTAGTGGGCTTACATCTGCCACAGTTACTTCAGCACTCACAAATATATAATTTGTTTATGTAAACTAGAAGCAACCATGTGTGCAGTGGATCATTATCTGACAACATTTCTCAGAGTACGTGAAATATAGAACTGAAATTCTTTTAGAAATGCTTAACTGTAATGAAAGACTGGTCGTTCACTGTGATACAGTATTGAGATGCTTTTCTGGTTTGTTTTTATATAATCTCAAAATCACTCCCAGGGAATTTTGTAAAGGGGCACTGCACTTGACAGCAGTGAAGCGAGTAGGATTTTGTTGTGGGTGGGTGGAACCTGTGACCTTCAGTAATGGATAATAATTCAGCAAATAGTTTTCTGTTCAGTACACTTCAGCTGTGGTATTCCTTAACCCAGTGAGAAAGTGGTGGTGTTTTTAAGATGATAGGCAGTGATAACCAGTCAGAATTCACAGCTTTTTTGATACTTTCCAGCTCTCTCTCTGTCTCTTTTTCCTTTCATGGAAGAACTTTGTTGACATAAACAACTCTTTTTTTTTTTTTTTTTCTTTTTTTTCTTTTTTTTTACAACATATATTTTTCTTACTTGGTGCCATGCCTCCCTGGCATTAATAAAATCATTCTGAATGTAGGAAACCTTACAACTCTCTCCCTGTCTTGTGCTGTTGGATGACATGAGATGTGGGAAGGACAGTCTGTAGATTTCCAGAGATGTCCCTGAAATCATACAGCTGGAATATTCCAAAGTATATTAAAGTACAAAACTGATTGGTTCTGTCTTGATTGTGTCTTCCACATTGCACCCTCAAAAAAAACCATTGAAACAGTAATAGAATCTGTCCCTCTCTTAACATATGAATACAAGTGGAGACTTTTATGGGGAATTATATAAATACACCCTTGTATCAAGAGTCCCATCTAAGTACTGCAAGTCAGGCTATTCACAGTTGGACAAGATACATTTTAGAGCAGCGGTTAGAAAAGTGAATTACAAAGTTTCACTGCAGAGACTTTGCTTCTTCCTGGCAAAAAGAGGCCAGTTCTTTATTTTACTTTATTTTGTTCTGGTTTTAGCTTGACTGGAGAGGGCATTGCTGCTTACTTGTTATAGAGAATACAATTTGTGCATCCTGTTTATATATAAATCCTGAGAAATGCAGCATAGGACTTAATTTAAAAAAGAAGAATGCAAAATGAGAAAGAAAAATAGAGAATTCTTGTCCTTTTCCTCTCATTGAAGTTCTGCCTCACATGTGCATAGAGGGGAAAAAAAGGTTGGCACCAGGGGCATTTATAAATACTCCGTGAGTTTTAATTTAAGGAAAAAATCTGAATTTGAAACAATGTGTGGAATAAGGTAGAATGAGAGGTTTTTTTAATGCTGTTTAGATGGAGAAACTGAAAATTCTGCTGCCACCTTGACTTTGCAAGTAGAGCAAATAAAAAAACAGACATTAGAAAAGAGCAAAACTATCGGTAAGCTGCCTTTATACATTTTTCTTATAGATTTGGTATCTTAAATTATATTGAGCAAATTCAGCAGGTTGTTTGTTTGGTTTTTTTTTTTAGGATCATTTCTTTGTCTCTAAAAGATAAGTAGAAAGTTTTGATTTTATTGTCTGTTGATTAAAAACACAGTCAACACATTGGACTCCATTCACCAGTCAACTCCATTCACCTATTCATAATGCATTTACATTTTAGTACTTGCAGTCCAGGTTTGGGACTGCTGACAGTTACATTTCAGAAGACAATTTAATTTTTCTTTAAAAAGGGAAGGTTTCAGTGTCAATCTTATTTTTTGGCACTACAAGAAAAGGGAAACCGTTAGTTGCTAGTATTTGAAATTAGCGTATTTCTCTTCTCTCTAAACATTCTTCAGCTAACCCAGCATAATGTGTGCCAAACTACCTGTTCTTTGGTGAAAAGCCTGAACAATTTTTTGTTGTTGTTGTTGTTTCAGATCTCCATGCAGATCTGGCATTGTTACTGGGGGGCAGAATTTAATTTCATTTAATTAAAACACTCTATTATCTTAGCTATCTTGTTCTTTCATCCACGGCTAGTTTAGAAACAACCTCCCTGTTGTGATCAGTGATTTGTGGTTTTGCAGTGTGTGATTTCTGGTGTTCTTAAACCACTCCCATAAATTATCTATATTTATGAAAAAAGAGAATTATTTATTCAGTGCTTTTCTAAGAGCATCATTAAAAGGACCAAAAGCAGATGAAAGCAGTCAGAACACAATGATGCCTGGCCAAAATAGTGTTCTATTACTTGATAAAATAAAAAACTCTCAAAAACATCACATGTACTTAGTAATCCTGAGAGTGAGTACATGTGAGATCGAGTGCAGCTTTGCTTTAAGAATAACTTCTTACTACTGTTGCATCTAAAGCTTATGTGAATTTTTGCTGCTGTTTTTTTCATTCTGTTTCTAAACACAGCAGGGGAGAAGTGGAAATGGGTAGTGTTATTTGATTTTATTTTATTCTGATTTTGAGAAATCTATTTTCTGATGCAGTATTCAAGCAGTATTTAATGAACAAAAACTATGAAAATCACTACTATTGGATAGTACTGATCTTCCCCTGAAAAACCTGTAATTCTCAATTTGCTATTAACAGATCCACGTCAGCAGGAATTAATTCTTCATGACCTCATCAATGATGTGTCTTCAGTATATTGCAAATTGATTTTTATTGTCCAGCACACTAAGGAGGGACAAAATCAATTTTGCCCTTGCCCATCAGTTGATATCACTCATTCATTCCTGTAATCTGTGGTTTAAGGTCCATTTAGTTTTCACAGGAAAATTAAATACGATGGTCATTGTTTCTCTCATCAGCTATGTAGTCCATTTCGTGTTGAAGCTGTAGAAAGATGTGTTTTAAAGTTGTGTTGGTTCAAAGCATATGCCATTTAATTTGCAAATAGGTAATGTTTTTCATAATCCTAAAACATGAAACTGGGGGTAATTAGTGCAGCAGAATTAAAAGGCTGAGATTTTTGTCTGTTAGTGTTTTAAGTAATTGTGATGGCATTTTTTCATTTGTAACGTGCTTTTAGGAGTGAAGGAAGTTGAATTTTTGTGACTGTGCCTTCATTTCTAATCTCTTTGTGAATGAAAAGCTATATACAGGCACAAATCCAGCAGCTTAATTCTCCGTCTGATTAGAGCAATGTTACCAAGCTGGTAGGCTGAAAACAGCCATGATCCATGCAGTGGCGTAGCCTCCTGGGAGGCAGAGTAATAACAATCAAATGAAGACATATTAAAATGTAATATTACTTCCTCTCCATGGGGACTGTATAAGAATCATAGCCAGGAACTGTTCTTGTCAGCTGACTCTGCTATGCTCACTGACTCCCTGCCTCTGCATTTATGACTAATGCACTTTGTACAATAAACAGCACTTGTGGAGTTTTAAAAGCAAATAAATGTAAAACATTATACATCAATTTACATGAGTTCCAGCCTTTTTTGTTTGTTTGTTTGTTTTGTTGGGAGTTTTGTTTGTTTCTATACAAATCATGTATTTCAAAGAGGGGGAGGCAAATCAGAATTAAGTTCTTCAGTGTGAATAATTTAATTTCTCCCTTGTGTATGGAGGAGGATATGTTAAAGTAGTGTGTTATGAACCTGCAAATGTGTACTAGCTTCTCTAAAGTAAGTATGTATCAGCAAGACTCTTAACCATAATTTCATAACAGATAGGTGTTTTCTGAATGTTGAAAAGCTAGACTTGCATTCCTCATAAAATGGCAGCTGCTGTTGTATTCAAGGAATGCAGACAGTGTCTGATAAACTAATGTAAAAACAGCCTATAAGTTATTACAATTTTGTTAGAAAGTCTTAAAATTAGTGGAGATTTTAGCACAGTCATATGTGTTTATGTGTGGACAAACTGTTGAATAATTTAATGTGGTTTTGACGGTCGTTAATAGTTCTGCAGCTGACACCAGTGGAGCAGGACAGGTCTCAGAAAATCAGAGGTATTTAACCATCAAAAGATTTAAAAATATTTTTCTACCTGTTTGGCAACATCTTACTTACTTCTAGGTTCCTATGTATTGCTTTGTTAATACAAAGTGTGAAGTGTGGGATCCTGAGAATAGTAATACTAATGAGAAACTTCATAATAATCATTAGTTATGTTTATTAATGTTTATACTTAAGTATTTAGTCTTCGTAGCAGTGGGCTTTGTATGGTAGCTCATCTAAGTAATTGACTTTAAAACACATCCATGTTTAGACTTAAATGTAAAAAACCCTGTTCTTTTATATATGTATATATATAAGAATAAATTGGATGGAAGGTTTAAAATCTGATTATATAAACACACTGGAGGATAACATTTCCAAAACTCCTATCAGGGCACTTCTTTTTTTCTTAAATATCTTTTCAGTGTGAGCACAGCTGCAGGTGCTGGGTCACTTTCCCCCAGAGGTGTGAGTGCAGTGGAGGAGCTAAAATGACAGTGGGTGTAATTTTCATTTGGAGATCAATACAGAAAGTCTGCAGCAAGTGTTTGAGGAATATTTTGTACTCTCTCCCTTGTTTGACTCCTGCACACTGCACTGTCAAGGGGCATTAGCAGTATGAAGCTGTGTTTTCTCTGCTGTCCCATATTACTTCTTTTTCTCAGTGCAGCTTTTCAAAGCTTAGAACGATGTGTTTAAAGCTATCCACTTTCTTCCTGGTACACCAGGGATACGCAAGGTTGTATTTCGATAGTCTTAATGAATTTTGAAAAATAATTTCCTCCAGTGGCCTTGGGTAATTGTCAGTTTAATTACAGGGAAGGCTGAGAAGGAAACTTTGCTTTGTCACTGAAATACTTCTCTTTGAAAATTCCTTATTCCTCAGGACGTAGCAGTCTGTACTCTGAGCTACAACGTAGGCTTTCCTCAAATCCCTTGAAGAACTGTGGAAAAAGTGAATACTTCTGCAAATTCATTCATCTGACATCAAAGCTATGAAAGCATTCTTTTAGCAAGCAAGCGAGGCAGATTGTGCTGGCGTAGGCACACAACCAGACTCATTGTACATCTGGGTCTTCCCATTTGGAGACTGTATTTGAAGTAATTTTTGCATTCTTTTTGCCATCTTACTTTCTTATTCTGTACTGAGGTCAGACTACATCCTCTGCATCCTATTGGGGCCTCCTGCTCTGCGGGTTAAGTGGATAGGCCTTTAAAGAATAAAAAAGGCATTGATGTTCAGAAGAAGCAGCATTCTATTCAATTAAAATCAAGTAGAAGGTGTTTAAGGAGATGTGATTCCCTTTGGCTCAATTAAAAAAAAAAGAATCAAATAACAAAACCACAAGACAAAGTCAGTGTTTATTATTTGTACGTTCAATCGGTGCTCAGCTTTGGTATTTCTATTTACTGCATTTTTTCTCTGTGTCCTTGTGCTGGTACATTGGCAAATAGATCATAAAAAACACTTTCAGCAAAGACACATTTGATTTATGTCCAGGATGGGTTCTTGGTATTGATTTTTTTTTTCCCCCTGGAAAAAAAAAAACAAAAGAAAACAAAACTATATGTCTCCATTATTTTCCGAACCTGGCAATGCAGTGGCACATTTCAGATCAGCTTTTATCTTAAATTACTCAACGTGCTCTTTTGTATTTTGAAAAGTCTTTTTTGCCATACGACTATTGTCATGTTTTTACAGGGGGGAGGGAACAAGAGGAGGAACTGGGAGGGACCACGTATGAGGAGAAGGGAATTTTAGGAAAAGAAAGCACAGTTTGGGAAGTTTGTATGGTGGCTGTAATTCGAGTTGGTCACAAAAGAGTCAGAAGTGGAACAAAAACAAGAAGCAGATCAAAGGCTAGGAAGCAGGGTTCAGCAGTATGGGGTTTATATCTTTACGGCTAGAGAGAAGATTAGAGCAAGAAAAATACTGCCATGGGGGTAGGAAGACATTGTGAAGGAAAAAGGAAATATACATAGACTGCATTTGAAAGCAAATCCCCAAGGAAGGTGAAAGAGAAGGAGCGAGAATTAAAAACAAAGACCTGAAGAGTGTAAAGCCCACAAGCTGAAAGGAGAGGGGCAGAGGGAGGCATGTGCTGCTTAAGCAGCTCACCACCGGCACGGCAAGCAGCGAGCTCCTGACATCCCATTTTCCATTTGTTTTCTCCAGTCGGTGGCCCAGTGCTGCTCCCCGTGCACCCTCTCAAAAGTCCATTTTGGGCCTCAGATAAACGGCTCCAAGAAATGACAGTGAAAGTTCCATCCCCAGGGCAGCCAGGGTAGGAAAACCCCCGGTGTGTTCGTTCCCTGCACAGTGAATCCAGAGTCCAGCGTTTGTGGTTGTGCCCTGCTCACGGTGGCCCGCGGCCGGCGCAGTGAGTGCCTGCAGTGCCTGCAGTGCCTGCAGTGCCTGCAGTGCCTGCAGTGCCTGCAGTGCCTGCAGTGCCTGCAGTGCCTGCAGTGCCTGCAGTGCCTGCAGTGCCTGCAGTGCCTGCTGCCCAGGAGCTCCAAGCGTTTTCCAGCAGCTGTTTTGCAACCAACAGCTGGCTGGGGCGGCAGCGGCGCACCCTTGCACCACCGTGGTGATTCAGCGGTGTGGATTCTCCAGGGGAGGGGTGCTTTGCATTCACATCGCACGGCAGTGTCAGCCTGCGCCCGGATCGCGTGGCTCCAGCTGGCACCTAGATAAGCAAGAACAGTGTCAACACAGGGGAAAGCACCCTGTTGTTTGTGTGAGCTAAAAGGTTTCCCTGGGAATAGAGCGCGTTCCCCTTTGCCACCCACCCCCGCAGAGGCTCCTCAATGCTGAGAAAAGTGAGATTGTACTCTAAAATATTAAATGGTTTTCCAATCAGTTCAGAATCTTAGCTTTCACCTGAGTCTTTTGTGTGCGTTCACTTCTTCCAGCAGGAGATTTGTAATAGGGGAAGCAGGTGTAACATGGTGATTATAAAGATATTGTTGGGAGGGGAAAAAAAAAGGGTGATTTTGCAGTGCTTTTCTCCTCTGAGCCTGCCAGAGCTTCCTTTTCAGCTGACTCTGTCACCTTTTTAGCAAGATGGTGTGTTTTTGTCCAAGTCAGTCAGTCAGTCAATTGTCCGTGGGAAAATAAAAGGCTACTGGGTAAATTTGAAACCTTGATAACACATTCCTTCATTTGTATATGTCGTACAGCTTACCAGTGTATTCATTCCTTTGGCTTTCAACATTTCACAACTTTCCATAGGTCAGCCTGAGCAACAAGAACAGGTCCTGGTAGATTGAAAGATCCCTGCTTTCAGACACTCATGTTCACATCACTTTGCCTGTTGATTTCCTGATTTTTATTTATTTTTATTTTTATTTATTTTTCTTTTATTTTTAATCAGCAACATCAAATGGGTCTTTGGAGGGCCTGGATAACCAGGAGGGAGGGGTGTGCCAGACAAAAACCATGAAGATCCTCATGAAAGTTGGACAAGGTAAAGACCATCTGCTGTTTCATGAAATGACTTTGATCGGTCTCAATGTCCTTTTTAGTTTTCAGGCTTCTATTAGCAATGTAGAGCAGAGAGCTAGTTGAGTCTAGTGTGGTCATTCCTCCCTTATAGTCTGAAAGCAAAGCCTATTTTCTCTTCCTCAGCTACTGACAGATTTCTGCAGAAGGAGGGTTAGTGTAACAAGATCTCTTCACTGGAGAGATCCCTAGAAGGAAAGGTCACCTGGGAGTAGTGTGTTTCAGTCATTTTTATTTTTATTTTAAAAACAAAAGCCACAACTCTGCTGCTCAGAATTATTTAAAATACATGAAAAGAGGGAAGCTAATATTTCTATAGTTTGCTTGTTATGAATTCTGATTACAGAGAGGTTTTTGTTCATTGTCTCTTTTCACATATAGATAACCTATTGTGCAGGAAGAAAGAATTATTCTTCTAAGTAGAAGTTGGTTTAGTAGTCAATCAGCTTCCTCAGTTAAACTGAAATGTCATCTGCAAATCTTTTCTTGCCAATTACAGGAGACCCTATAGTTTCTGCAGATGGCCTCACAATTTAAACTTGAAATAACTAATATAACCATTTTGCTTTAAAAGGAAAATTACGTTCTTAAATCTCCCAGTCCTTTGCATAAAGGTTCTTCTGTTAAGCCATTTGTGTCTCACGAGGTACCCAGAGCCAGCTTGTACAGCTCCATACTGTCAAGTGCCAAAGCTGCATGAGTCGTCTTTCTCTCCCCCAGCTCCCAACTCGGCAGGGCAGCCCCGGCACACGGATCCCACCAAGCGCCCCGAGCAGGAAGCTGGCACCAACGGGAAGAGTTCCACCACCAGCCCCTTTGTGAAGGACCACTCAGGTAGGTGTGGTATGACTTTGCCCTGGGACATCTTCTCCTCCTTTGTCCCCAAATGTGTTTTATTTTACCATTAACGTGTCAGGAAGTGTTTTCATCATGAGATTAAGCAAAAAGCCAGTTTTGATTGCTCTGGTGGATAGTGTGTGGGAGCTGCAAGTTTTGGCAACAGCTGCTCTCTCCCCTCTGCCACTCTGCTTAATTACTTCTTGTGACAGTGTCTCTCATTTACAGGAAGATTTTTGGATAGGACGTTTGCTAAGCAGCTTTACAGTGGTCAGTGCTGCCTTACATTTAGTACTCTGGCAGATGAACGAGTCTCTTTCTCTTCCCGCATAATACATTATCAAGTTGTTCTCGACAGCCATTTATAAAGTTTATTTCAAGGCATCTATAATTAATGTTATTATCTTTTAGCTGACCATATAAAGTCTGTAGACATGTATGGCTGGTCTTCTATTAAACGTAAAGTTTTGTGGTTTTTTGTTTGTTTTTTGTTTTTTTAAATAATTAGCTAAACAAAATAAATAGATGATTCCAAACAAATGTCTTCAGGATGCATTTCACTCACAGGGTGAACAAGAGAAAACCTGACTTTTAAGACTCAAGCTGTCCAGAGGAGTATTCAGTAGTTAGTAATGCTACAAAGCAAACCTTTGATGACGGGTGATTTGGGTTTCCCAAAAAAGGCCACAAGTTTTCCTTGCCAGCTCTGCCTTTAGTTACTGGCCTGATGAATCTTTGCTATAATGAGTGTCTTCAGCTGACCCCTGCAGAGGCTTTGGTAGGAAGAGTTAACAATTATGTGAATGTAGTATCTGTACCATTTTTGCATTGTGAGTGAGCATTAAGAGAGGCAAATAGGTTCAAACTTAGAAGTGAAACGTGGTCAAGCAAGCATTCATGTAATTTTTGTGACAAATGATATGATGGTGTGATGGGCAACAAATACTCAACAGGCTGGTCAGCACATGAGCTTCCCCTGACTACCAAATGCGTGGCATTGTTTTCTTTTAAGTAAACGTAAGTTAATACTAACAGCCATGCCATAGCTGTTCTGCCTGTCTCCCATGCTGCCTCAAGCTCCTTAGTTTCATTTCCAAGCAAGAGGAGTCCATGTAAAGAGGCACTAAGGATGGTTTAACTTAAATCAATATGCAAAAGATAAAATAGCAGAGGGAACAGTGTGGCACTGAACAGTACCAGTTGTTCTGAGAATTGTCATTTCCCTGTGTTATTTTCCCTTCCAGTCTGATCCCACCCCTCTCTTGTGCCTGGGGCTGGCCGGCATCTGTTAAAAGATGCCTTATGCATCAAAGGCTGCCTTGTCAGTGACAGTTCTCACCGCTGATGGATGATGATGTATGAAACAGGGTGGTTTGGGAGCAACACAAAAGTGAGACCAACAGGCTCAAAGTCTTGTTTTATATTGATTGCTGACTTCGGCTGTTTGCATTTAGCTATCTAACAGGGTAATTGGTTTGTCAAAGTTTAGCTGTCAGTTAATTCTTCCAGTCTTGCTTACTCTACACATTTTTAAGCAACGTAAATGGGTCACAGGATGGCAATAACTTTTGTCTATTGTATTTCCGTTCTTTCCAGGATCTAGCACAGATGGCAGTAAGGCTGGGCATTCCAGTATACTGGGTTCAGAGGTGGCCTTATTTGCAGGGATTGCATCAGGGTGCATCATTTTCATCGTCATCATCATCACTTTGGTGGTTCTTTTGTTGAAGTACCGGAGAAGACACAGGAAGCATTCCCCGCAGCACACGACAACTCTATCACTTAGTACATTAGCCACCCCAAAACGCAGTGGCAACAACAATGGTTCTGAGCCCAGTGACATTATCATTCCTCTAAGGACTGCAGACAGTGTCTTTTGCCCCCACTATGAAAAAGTCAGCGGCGACTATGGACATCCGGTGTACATAGTTCAAGAGATGCCTCCTCAGAGTCCAGCAAACATTTATTACAAGGTCTGAGAAACACACAACCAGCTCTGTGGTACAGTTGAGTCGTAGAGGAAACTCACTGGTCAAATGCTTTCTGTTGGGGTTTGTGATGACGCCTTGTGCGCTAGCATTGACTTAAGCACAGGGGGGAGAAGGCGACAGCTCTTTCTCCAGGAACCGACGCGAGCTGGACAGCTTACCTAGTCTGTAGAATTCCTATCTCGGTGAATAAATATTCACTAAAAGCTGGAAGACTTTTATGTAGAAGATGCCCATTCTGATTGCTGTACTCTTGTTACATTCATCATCCTCAAAGCCATGTGCTGTGGGCGTTCAGGCATGTACAAAAGCCAAGGGAAGATGGAGCAATCCGTGGATGTTAATAGCTCTAGGCATCCTGGGAAGGTGCTCTAGGATATATCAAGCTTGAAATGCAATCTTCTGACTTTTGTGTCTCTCTCAGTGTGTACTGGATTTGTCACACAGACCTTGGTGTCCAAGTAAGACTTGTTAAAGTTCTCTTGCTTTTAGTCCGTCACTGTTCCATTTGTTTCTGTTATCCAGGGCTCTGCCATCCTTCACATAAGATTTCCTTTCACTCCACCTCCTGAATCACTAATGGAACATTAATGTTTGGAGATCCGCACTCCATCCATCTGCTACAGCAGCCTCACTCGAATGGGTAATGCATTTATAAAAATTGTGTTTGATAGTACGGAGCCTTCCAGCCAAAAAGTTAGGCTGTCAACAAAGTCAAGAGCAGGACTGGGTGGTGGAGGGAAAGGCTGATTGAAGTTGCAATTGAATATTGCTGCCTCAAAAGTAGAAGCTGGGAAGGAAAAAAAAAATGCATTTAGGTAGCACAGCACTTTGGTATGCTAAGTTTTAAGAGGCAAGTAGGAGACACAATAACATGCGCAGTGGATTAAGGCTGCATTTGAAGGAATTCATGGTTATCAAATACCAGCGTGCAGAAAAAAATAGTACCTTCAATACAGTAGAACAAAGGGGTATTGTTAGTAAGTGAACAAGCCTGGAGAATACAAGACAATAGCAGGCCGCTGAGGATATATTAGGGCAGGGCTGTTGTGGTACTGGCAATAAAATACACAGCTTTGAAGCTGTAGCAAAAACATAGTCTGCTTTGGATGACTTTCAAGCAGACTCAGCTGCTATACTATCACATTATACTAAACACAGGGAAAGCATTTAAGAAAACAACAGAGCCAAGTGACCAAGATGATTATAAGCCAATGGGTCTAATGAGCTATAATTCTATCACTGATAAAGTTGTGGGGGAGAAAAAACAACAACAAAACAACAAACCACAAAACCTTGCTCATCTCTAAAAGTAAGGCAGAATTTCTTTGTGACTGACCCTTTTGGCACTTTGGCTTATTGTAGTGCTGTCCCTGCACAGTGAGTGTAGGTACTGACTGACACAGCAGTTCATTGGTGCTCTGTTGCAAAGTTAAAGCACATATGGCAAACCTCTGGCAGTCTGTAGGAGTAAAATAAATTATGACACTGAGATGGAGAAGGAAACTATGTCTTATTTATAATAGGTGTATAGAACACAAGGGATATAAAGTGAGAGTTTTTCTTTTGTTCATTCTTTCTTACTTTTGGTTTGGTTTTTTTTACTAATATATATTTTGAGATTGCACAGAATCTACACCAGAAGATGTGAAATTCATTTGCGGCAATTACATAGTCTTAACTTGTCATCATTTTACATATGTGTGTGTGTGTCTATGTATATACACACATATATAAGTCTATATATGCATACGTATCTATATATATGTATGCATATGTGCACTTTTTTTTTTTTTAAATAAAATACTTCTGGAAAAAAAAATCAGCTATCCAAAACCACCAGTGGGAGCATAGTTAAAAAAAAAAAAATAAGAAAAAATCCAAAGCTTCTTGTAAGAGAAAAGTAGAAAATAGAAGGTCCAAAATATCAGGAATTCAGTGTTACTACATGACATATTTAACAGCAACAAGATACGTGCCGGCATTTATTTTCTGTGTTGTGTTTTCCCTTGCCTTACAGGCTGATGTGTTCTGTAGATTTTGTTGAGGTTTATAGAGGGGGATTTCAAGTTGAAGTTTTCTCTTTAGCATGGCTATTCCCCTAAAGCTCCCACCCTAGGGAGGAAATAAAAAAAACTCTACTTTTATATGTGCTATGCAAATAGACATTTCTAACATAGTCATGTTACTATGGTAACACTTCGCTTTCTGATTTGGAAAGAAAATGTAGCAACAGCATTTTAGGGTTCTCAGACCTCCAGTGAGCACCTGCAAAAAAAAAAAAAAAAAAAGAAAAAAAAAAGGAAAGAAAAAAAAAAAGGAAAGAAAAATATCTGTCGTAGAAATTATCACTCTCTTTGTTTTCTGAACCTGAAAATAATGTTGGGATGTTGGTCCAAAAGGGAGAAACAAAAAACAAAAAAAATTCCAACCCATGGTTCTGTGGAAGGTTACCATGGTGACTAACTACAGTACATATGTAATTCTTTTCAACAACCCTTCTTTTCTATGAATCCATCCATACAAGGTTCTCTTGTAAGTCATTAAGATTTTATTTTGGGGGAGGGGGAGGAAGGGAAAAGATGGGCTTACTGATCCTTATTTTTATTAAATCATATCTATGCTTCATCAGTTGGCTACATTCTAGTTACATACTAAACTGTGAAAAAAAAAATCAGACTAATTGCTCAAGAGCAACCTGCAACCAATTGAAAAAATAATGTACTGTGCGTCTGTTTTGTGTCTGGTGCAGAATTATGACAATCTACCAACTGTTCCTTTCTTTGACGTTGGTCCAGCTTTGAAAAGTTACTGTAAATGCCTTGCTTGTATGATCATCCCTAGTCACCCGAATTGGAATTTGCACCATCATGTCTAAGTGAAGATGCTGTAAATAGGTTCAGATTTACTGTATATGGATTTGGGGTGTTACAGTAGCCTTATTCACATTTTTAAATAATTAAAAAACCCACATGAAAACAAGATAAAAAAGGCTTTTCTTAACCAGATTGTGTATATAGAGCAATGTTGGTTTTTTATAAAGTCTGAGCAAGATGTTTTGTATAAAATTTGAATTTTGCAATGTATTTAGCTACAGCTTGTTTAAAGGCAGTGTCATTCCCCTTTGCACTGTATTGAGGAAAAAATTATATAAAAGGTTGCCAAATTGCCGCATATTTGTGCTGAAATTGTGTACCATGAATATTTATTTAAGAATTTCTTTGTCCAGTTTGTAAGTAACACAGTATTATGCTTGAGTTATAAATAATTTCTTCTTTCTCTTTTTTTTTTTTTTTTTAATTTTATTTGTTTGTTTTGTTTATTTGTTTGTTTCATTCTGTATTAAAACTAGCCGGTCATAAGTTTGAAATCTGCTTTAGTTCCACATTGCAATTAGTTCCCAGAAAATGAAAATTATGAAAATCACATTCCACGTCTGTTTCAAACTGAATTTGTTCTTAAAAAAATAAAATATTTTTTTCCTATGGAAACCTTGCCTTCTAAGTATTTTTTTCTTTAGTTTTACAGTTTTTTTCTTTTTTGAAAGAAATAAGAGAAAATAGAGAAAAAAGAAAAAAATTAAGAAAGTCACCACACTTGCCTGCCTGCCACCTCCCTCCCATCTCTCCCTTCCTTCTCTCCCCCGTCTCCAACCTGATTGCTAGCGGTTTATAGGAAATCTCCTTAGAGTACACTGACTTCTGTTAACCTACTTCTTTCAAATTCTCCCGTAGTTTTTAGAAAACACCTGGGCATCTTATGCCCTTGGCATTCAGTGAACTGCAGTCAGATGCAGGTGCCAGGTTTCTTGGATGATCTTGGAGTTGTGAGAGTGTAACCACACAAATAATTCCCAGACATTATGGGGTGGATGTACTCTGTGGGCAGAATCAGAGGAAAAAAATAAAATGAAAATACCTCAAGCCTTCTGCACTGCACTGTTTCTCCTGAGGAGGGGAAGCGGTGAGCCTGGGGTGACAGGGCCGAGCAAGAAGGGACAGGAGATGGAAGATGCTGGGAGGATGACGAAGGATTGGAAGTGCTGCAAAGTCAAGATATCTCTTCATGGTTCTTCTGCAGCCTGGGGGAGATGGGGGCCAATGTGCAGGTAGCACGAGCCTTAATGTAAGATCTGTGGTTCTGCTGCCCTAATTTTCACAAGGGTAACAAATCCATTTAATAAATTGTACCTTAATATTCTGACAAAGCCCAGTCACCCTGAAAGTGAAGCACATAAATGGTATGATCATCCATGGCGTAACAGGTGGGAAGGTCTACAGAGGGCAAATATGCATTTGTCACTTTAGGAACAGATGCCAATTTGCCATAGAGATTTCACTGAAGAAAGGCAATTAGCTATTTGTAGTCATGCAATTCCCATTTGTCAAAGTATTTATTGTTTTCTGAATAATCAGAGAAAAATGACGGTATGGCGAAGACGGTGACGGTGTTGCAATGGCACAAGTACTCTGAAATGGGATGTACAGAAGCCCCTGGACTGGGAGATGGCTGAACTAGTATGACTTCTTGCAGATGGAGGTCATTTTAGAGATCCAGTTTACAGAATCTGTGCTGGAAGTTGACCTTAAAGGAAAGTTACAGTGACACTTAGGTTCACCTCCTGCCTCTGGTACAGATGAGTTTGGGAGCTTTGGTCCAGCAGAAAGCGTAAGAGTGAAACATGTGAGCATCCCCTAGCATATCAGTAAATCTTGGGCCTGATCCTCTTTTTACATCTGTAAGTTACTTCAAAGGAGATAGCCTTGTGTTCTCTGAGTACACAGATACTCGCCTGGATTATTTTTTCACTCCCTGCTTCATGGTTGCACACAGGCAATTCCATTGCTGATCTCGGTGGGTTATCGTGAGAGCTCCCACGTCGTCATCTGCTGTGAGGTGCTCAGATCTGGTCTGTGCTGAAAGCCTGTCTGGCACAGCCATCTGTTAGAGCTGTGGCTCTAGCTTAGTTAGGGCCAAGCCTATTGTTTTTATTTTAAACCTTGATAAAAACTGGAAGATGTTTATAAACAAATACTTCAATAGTGTCAAGTTTACACGGCATTTTCGTTACTGTGTCTATTTTTTCCCAGTATAATAAATATGTATTATTGTATGTATTTATAACTAGCATGTATACTGGCACCCATGGACACCTATTTTTGCCACTGTCTTAGCAATAAGGGAAAATTTGTGTTGGTATAATCTGTGTCTCCACTGGGAGGGAAAAATCGTTGCCAGTGTAATAACTACCTGTGTATTTATGCCTGGGGCCAAGGGTGCTTGGTTAACAGGAGTGCCTTGCACGCATACCTTCCCAAACCGAGCACAATCTCCACTGAGTTGCTGAGTAAAAGATGCCTTAGTCACTCAGCATAAAGTCATTGTCTTACAACCCATCTTTTATAACTTGCAGAGGAAAAAGAAAAAAAAGTCATTTTTTCCTACTGCTGACACCTCACTATTAATTATCAAACAAGCACAAAATCAGAATTTACTGCCTTTATTACAAAACTGGTTCTCTGGCAAGAGCTGGTCCTAGTCAATAGGCTCCACTAAGTGGAAAATAAAATTATAATTCACAGTAGTTATCCATCTAGAGTGGAATTAGGATCTGTTATATAAAATAGTGCCTCACAAAGTAAGCGTAACAGTGTTACTGCCTTGGTTTAAAACGCTGTACCTCTTGTTCAGCCTGTCTCTTTAGCTTTACTGTGATGCATTGATCAAATGCTCACTCAGTCAGCAGCACACTCGTTTTGATTCTATGGGCACCATAAATTTTCTTTTTGCAGAAAAGCCTAAAATTTTGTAGTGGTTAGCAAAATAAAGGACAATGAAAATTCAGTCTTTCTAACTGCCACTCTCCATCTTCACAGCCACAATACAAATTTTGGTGGGGAAAATGCCCAGGGTTTAAAAGCACCAAACAAACTCCTTATACAATTGGTATGTCATTACATGAAGCATCAGACCAGAAATCAAGTAATATTTGTTTTGGAAAAAGATGAATGTTGGAGCGTATACCACAGAGTATTAATGATTATGCTATTCATAATCCAAATGGTGCTGGATTCAGCTGACTGAGCTATCGTCTATGAAACAAAACAACACCCGTCTTTCACATGATTCATGCAAATACTTTGATGCGTAATTAAGGCATAATGCAATCCGTAGGAAGCCCTCTTGAGAAGGAGGGGCAAGAGCCTGCCCATACACAGTGAGGATGAGGAGGTGGAGCTGCTGGTGGCTGCTTCTGGAAGAAGGCCTATGGAACAGAGGGAGAAGGCAAGGAGGGAAAGTGTGTGAGAGGGCAGTGACTTTCTGAGGAGGAGGCTCAGGGAGATCTGCAAAGACAAAATCCAGGGAGAAATCAGAGCAAGGTGGCAGCTGTGGAGATAGAGAAACAGGGTCTTCACAGCTCTGGGAAAGGCTTTGGTTGACAGATGAAAGGCAAGTGTAGTGTTTGATAAGTACTGGTTGTTGTTTCAGGTAGGTGAGAAGATCAGGCCAGGTTGTTCTGGTAGACACTGAGAAGAGACTGAGATGGGGTGGAGAACCCAGGCCAGAGCTCAGTGCTTCCTGCAGCCTGGGATCCTATGAAAAAGACATCAAGGATCTCCAAGAATTGAATAACTGTAGGACTGTTCAATCTCTAAAAAGCAGAGAACTTTGTGCACAGCTGTCATAGCCCCAGGAACAGGGCCTGTGCTCTCATAAGTGCATGGAAAGACCTTCATGTGCTTGGACTGCTGCAGAAGTGCAGTTATTAATAATATGAGGAATTCATTGAGTGGGGGAGGATAGCTGCTTCTAGATCAGACCTTCAGTGGATATAAATTAGCATAGTTCAGTTTCATATCTGATCCTACTTATCACCATTCAGAATTGCACACGCATAAGCAATACTCACACAGATTTTATTATAGCCCTCAGCTATGAGAAAATGCTTTATAAGAGTGTTGGTCTGAATATTATGAAGATTGTACTCAAAAACATACCAACAGTGACTTGCTTTTATAAAAGACTTCTATCAATGCCATAAAAATTGTATTTTGTATTTTATTGAACGTTGTCAGCAATTTGCTGTATCTGTTCATTAAAAGTAGGTTGGATTACTAGCAAATGTGTAATAAAATTGTTCACGTTTTAATGAGTCTTTTTTGCCTCTCTTTAATATTTGAACTCATTCCTTCCTACTCCTGCATTCAATTCTATTCCTTATGCATAACAGGCAGGTCAGCTATGCAATGTTATTACATTATCTGTTCATGCCCACATGCTATGTTTCTAGTCTTTCTAAATCTCTTAATTTGTTCAACATACCTAATTTCGACTGTCTTTGAACTCAGCTGTTGGAAGTGTATGATCACATGAATAATTTAGTAATTATTCTGAATCAATAGCACTTCAGTTTTCATTGCCATGAGAAATGTGGGAGGATGTGAGGCCAGGAGGCCAAAGAGCCCTTTGTTTGTCATGCTTAAAGACCTCGAGATTTGGGGAAATCCAGATGATGTTGAAAGAGTTAAAAATCATGCATGTGCTGCCTTTGCTTCACACTTTCCCTTCATTATGTGTTATGTTTTCATACATAACCAACAAAGCATATCTGAATTTTCCAGGCCTCAAAACAGTGTCCAAGCGGTAGAGGTTCGTATGGCTGGGTCTCTAGGTCTTTTCTTGAATTCCCACTGTTGAGTAAATGCTGGCTGCTTTCCTTCAGCCTGTTTATTGCACACCCAGATGCCATGCCCTGATCAGCTGCTCATCACACCAGCCCTGCCCATCACACCAGCCTTCACTGGGGCTTCATATATTCCCAAATTTCTGGACAAAGCTTTTGTTACTCACCCTGAAAGATTCTTTTCAAATACTGCCCTAGGCTTTCCTCCCTTTATATGCCTGTCTCTGGATTTCAGCTGGTGACCACATTTCCTGAAGAAAATAAGGTTCTGATGGAACACAGGAACCGTCCCTGTAGCAAGAGTGTGTTTTCTTATAAGCCCCTTATTTTTCAATCAGCTTTAGTTTGAATTTTTATATGACTTTATCTCTTTCTTTTGTATTTATTCAGTTGCATCTGAAAGAAAATAGCATGCAGTAAAATTCCTAAATACAAATTAAATATAGCTCGCTTCAATCCACTTGGTTTTACATTTCCATTCATCAATACATTAAGCTAAAAATATTTCAGATTGCTTTGTCTTACTTCTTGTAATTTAAGAAAAATTATCGAATATGTTACAATTTCTCAGAAAAATGTAAGCAGTGCACTTTGGACAGCATCATTTGAGCAGAATTAAGAAGCAGTTACTGATGTGCAGCACAAAACTGAGTGGGCATATTTGAAAAAAGACAGAATGACTTTTGGCAAAAAACAGTATTTGGTTTTGGTTTGTTTCCTTAAGCCACCTAAAAGCTGGAGAGGAGAAAGTGCTGTTGGTTTTACTGTCAGTGCACCAGTCTGGCAGCAGCCAACTTCTTTAGGTAGCTTTGTCCTTTCAATCTCTTTTGACGAGCAGTGATAAAACTGAATTCTGGATGCTCCGGCCGCCAAAAGGTGTAACCTATGTGATTACACACAATACAAGGGATTTACACTAAGACATTGTTCCTGCAGAAGAGACATAAATCCCTTTCGCCAGCTCCCTTCCACTCCGTTCTAGTGCTGCATTTCAAAACAGCAGACGTTTTTGCTTTAGATTTTTTACTCAGCCTAAATATTTCAAAGATAGCATCAGAACTATATTTATCAAGTTATACAACACTTTTGTCTCCCTGTGTAGATGGCTGCTTGCAATGTTTCCACAGCATCCTCTTTACACAAGACACCATTAATAGACTGGTGCCTACAAACATCCAGATGAGACTTGGGAGACTCATTTTTGAGTTTTTTGGGAGATGTCTTACCCCTGCATTTTAGCTGTGTCACACTACTGGGGGATTGAAAAGCCAACACACTTTTCTCCAGAAAGGCCCCATCACTGCTGATGAAGGTTAGACGGGCTGGTTTTATTTTCTCTTTCAGTCTCCATCAGGGAGGGATTACTGCGGGCTGTTCAGGCTTCTGCCGGGATGAGGAGAGGAGGTGGCCGAGTCTCGCTGCCCAGCACTTCCATAGCTCCTTCTCAAAGGGAAGAAAAGAGCTGCTGCTCCGTGCTGCCCAAGGCAGGAGTTCCACGCACCGAGGGAGCGAAGCTGCGAGTGATGAGGCTCAGTCGCTCAGCTTTGTGTGCTCGGCCCCGAGAGAAACCGCTTGGAATTCAAAAGATTTCTTGGAAGTGGGCTGAGCCTGCAAGGGAGGCACGTGGGGGCTGATCCCGGGCTCTTGGCATGCCTCAGCTCATCTGCTGCACCGCTCTGCCAGACGTGCTTTGCAAGGAACAATCAGGAGGATCCGCCTTAATTAAACCCTTGGAAGCTTCACGGGTGGTGAGAATCAGGGATGCAGGGATAAGCAGCTGTGACTGTCACAGCAGTATCTTCTGCAGACCCGGAGGTCGGCACCCGCGTCTCTGGAGAGGCTGTTTCTGGGTCGCAGACGGAGATCTGTGAAGGTTTACACTTCCTACTTACTATTTGACAGCTCCACTTAACATTACTGCCGGCTCCTGGAACAGCGGCTGACCCAAACATGATTTCTTAAGCATGAAGTTTCTCGTTGATGCAGCTGACTGATTTCAGTGCCCTGAAGAATTTGGCCCCTGATTACCAGCCAACTGACAGACATGAATCAGGTGGCAATTACATCCCTATAAAATGTAAGACCCATTCAGTAACATTTCCAAGTCCCTTAGAAATACTGGCTCTTGGAAATATCCTATCCATTGCCAGCTATTCTGAGATAAACATAATTATTAAGTGTACTAAGTTCTTTTTCTTTAGGGGAAGTGAAAAACCAGAACTCTGAGCGTTCTTGATGGGTGTTGAAATTCTGGGTTTTTTTTAAATGTCTCTGACTTCCAGGCCTGTGTGGCTTTCTGTGGAGGTGAGTTTTACAGTTCAGTCACACATCATATGAGAGAGTGTTTTCTTTGATCAATTTTTAGCTTTCCACTTTTGAATCTCTCTATTCCTTTCTTCTGAGACAGGAAAATCAACTCCTAAGTTCTATCACTTGTTAGCATATTTCTACCTTAAAGAAAAGTTAAAACTCATTCATCTCATTCTCTTTCTTGTGGTACCCATGTTTCCCTGTCTATTTCCATTTAGTGAATTTTCCATGCTCCGAACACTTTTTTTTTTTTTTTTTTTCTAAGGGAGAGTACTTTGAACTCTCCCTGAGTTCTTCTTTGTCCCTTAAAAAGAAAGAGAGAGGGAATATATCATTTACTAGTCAAAATTGCATGGCTCTTTCTTATTGTATAACCTTAGAAAAGCTGAGGAGGTACTGCATGAGAAACAGTTTGAATGCCATCCTGGCCAGTTATTGTGTCCACAGCATTTTAGGAAACCAAATGTAAAACATTCTGGATGGTGATAAAGCACTTTAAGCTTGCATTAATAGTAGTAGGATTTGAAACTGCTCAGCACCTCTTAGCTATCCTATCCAGGAAGAGAGGATTATATTTTTGGCTGCAGTTGCAAAGCTTAAGAGGTTTCTTTATAGCAAAATCAGTATATTTCCTTTACAATACATTAACAGGAAATTTTTCTCTGAATACTTTGTTGTTGTATCTTCCAACCATGCATAAAGCTCCATTCTCAAATAGGCCCCTTAATCCATATTTTTTTCCTCACAAACCATACGAATCACCCATGTAGTAACAATTTGCCTCATTTCTCAATCCATCTTTTTTAGACAGACCACACCCTGAGCTAAGTCTGGGTCTTTTCCCACGTACTAAAAGTCCCTGCTAGCAACCAGACTGTCACCATCTCCATGACCTCTGAAAACACGCAGTTCAGGTCATTCACCAGGGGTGTAGGAGTCCTGGGTTGAAATACACTGCTAGCATGATTCACAACAGGGGCATGGCTACATGATTTCAGGTTACTCAGTTAGCCTTGTCAGGTATTTTCTGTTGGAATTTTATCCCTTTTGGTAGATGAAACAGCTATTGTTCAGAAAAACCTCTAAAATTTGTGAACCAGCAGTCTAGGGAGTGAACACTGCTCACCAGCCATGTGCAGAGGCTTTATCCCTTTGTTGTTCGGTGAGAGAGGTGGATCAAGGTTATCCCTAAACCTGATGTTTAGGGAGCTCCCCTTTAATATAGATGGCATAGCTCATGTCTCAGAAGATACCGTTTGCACAGCTTAAATCTTGTTTGAGGTCTCTGGCCCTCACACTGTCCCAGTTTGCCATGTTCTGAAGTGGGAGATTGGGGTCTTACTAGCAATGCACCCTCCTCTGAGCTTTTGTCTTGGGCTGAGATCCCAAACACTTCCCCACTGGTGGACAGAGGATTCCTTCAGGAGTTTTCTTTTTTCAGAAATCAAGGCGCCCTCTGGGGCCAATGTCAGGGAGAGGTGTCAGCAGCACCAATCAGACAGATTTAGATGAGAAAATGCACAGCAAAGAGCCTGACTGCTTCTGAAGATCCAAAAAAGATGAATCTGTCAATTTTAGCTCTAAATGGGAAGCTGAACTTTAAGTCATGGCTTAACCAAAGGGCAGCATATGGCAACACTACAGCTGTCTGAAATCCACATGCACTTCACACTGGCACTCTGACAAACGCTATTGTGTTACAAATACTGGATGACACAGTAAATCTGGGGCTGCATTCAGCTCTGCCCTACGCAGGCATAATTCCCACTGACTTCGTACACGTCTATACCAAAAAATGTATGGAAGAGCGTAGGACTGAAACAAATACACAGTGCTTGTAAGGAATCCTTCTGGCAGACTGAGCAACATTTGATACGGTTAGACCCCTGTAGCAGGAAGCGTGAATGCTATAATATGGAACTGGAGGAAAAATTAGGGAATCCATGAGGTCTAGAAGATGCCTGGTGATTTTAAAGACAAAACTTGAATTTCTGCACTCAAGCAACAGGCATGCTGGCTGGTCATTATAAGGGGAACAGGGCTGCTCCTGCTGAGATCCATTTACTGTCTTTCATACTCTGCTTTTTGTCTCTCTGCCAGTTTCTACAAGGAAAGAAAGAATTCAGAGGGTTGGCGTTTTTCTTTTTTTTTTTTTTTTTTGTGGAGTGAAAGCCTACAGGAGGCCTAAAAAGAGCACTACACAAATATATCAGAGAAGAGATCATGTTGCAGGGAAGCTGTGGCTGCCAATGATGAGATATTCAGTTTCTTAGCCACTTTAGGTCAGAAACCAGGTGTTACGTTGTTGATCCCATGGCTGCTTGCCATCCCCTGCCTCCTCCTGTAACAAACAGTCTCAGCTGAACAGCTTTCACGGCTCCAGATGTTTAAAAATACACTTTTAGAGTACTTGAACAAGAAAGTACTCTTTGCAAAGTACTGATTTCTATGTTCAGTGGCAGAGCCGGTGCTAACTCCTCTACACTGATTTTTAGATGGCATTTTAAAAGCTTCAACAAGTCTGGACACATATTTCCTTTGCTTAAAACCTGCCTAACTCTTTCAGCACTGTGGTTTTGGATCCCCCTGATGTTCATATAACTACAAAGGGCTTAAAATCCAAACAGTGGGAAAAAAAAATGGGAAACCAATGGCCTTCTTTTTTTTTTCAGAAAGAGTAAAAGCAGAAAAGAAAAGGAACGATGCTGTAAACATTGAAACACCTACGAAATCAACTTGTGCACGTTCTACTAAGAGCCAGAACAAGCTGGCTTATACCAGTCAGGCAGCAGGGACAATTTTTGCAAAGGGTACAATAACTACAGAACATACCATCCCACTGGAGCATTTGGGGCACCTTATAACAGTCACAGCTCCAAATTCATTGAGCCAAATGACATTACAAATCACTAAAAGACAGCAAGAGTTAAAAATCATTTAAGATTTAGGTAAAAATCTATCCTCATGTTAAAGACAAGTACTTTATGCTAAAAGAGGCAGAGCTGGTGCTGGCATCAAAGACAAGGATGTCAGCAGGAAGTGCCAAGGAAACAGCTGAGGCCTTGCACTTCAAAAAGCTTAACTCTGGGTGAGGGATGTTCCCACCAACAGTCAAGATTCACAGATGACATTTTCAGATGTCTTTGGTTTTTTGCATCCAGGCAGTTCACATGATGGATCCTGTGCCATATGTCTTTTCCATGGGCTTCAGTTTCTTAGGTGTCTACAACTACTTTCAGTTCTCCACTATAAGGTGGAGAAGAAAGCCTCTCTGGTTTGTCTTGTTATTTTAGAATCAGTTCAGTGAGATTTGGACGGATTCCTATTTCTCTTCTATTAGCAGAGACCATTTTTAGCTGCTAAATGCAGCGTTAACCAGGTTCTCTGACAAGGACATGGCTGACCCATCAGATCTTTGACAAATAATTGATTTAATCTAGAAATGTCTATTTATAAACTAATGCAAAAAATATTAAAGATGAGTAAACTAATTAATAAGCAGTGTATTCCTGCTGTCAACATGAATAAAATTACTACTGGGTCAACAGAGAATTCAGCATTGCTCCATATGCTTCTTTTAGTGGTGTTCAAATAGCACAGGTGTAAACTTTGGGTGACCTTATTTATTTCATGTTTAAATGGGTCATTAAAGGAAACTGCCACATATTAAAGTAAATGGGTTTTTTTTTTTAATTCTTTCCTTCTACTATGAAGAGGAATAACAAGCTCCTTATTTTGTTGATACATCTAGATTTCTTATCAAACTTATCCTGCTTTTGGAAAACCTCTGTATCCTCAGAAATGAGGCTGAATATCCCCTAAAATGAGGCTGAATTTTCCATAAAATTAGAGGCACAATCTTAAACATTTATAATCTGAGGGGAAGAGACACTGACTTTATGTCTTTAATGCTCTTCATTCATTTATTTGCTAAGGTGGGGCAGGAAACCTCAGTCTGAAGGGGTGGGGGGAGGGCAAGCAGCCTCCAGCAGTGCTGAGTTAGATCTCTGTGCCCCAGATGCAGAAAGACTTGGGGGCATTGCAATGCTCAAACCTAAATTTTAGGTGTCTGACTTCTGTTGTGGAATCTGAGACCCAAATGGTGCATGAATTCTCCATTGGATGTCTGAGGAGAAGAGTTAGGTGAATCACAACCTACCCAGCTAAATTCATCTATTATGTACAGGCTCTGAAGCCAGTAGTGTTAAATTAAAAATTACATGGAGAACACTTGGCCTGTGGTTTACTTGAAAGAAAAACAAACAAACAAAACAAACAAAACAACAGAAAACCAAAACAAGTAGAAGTGTGTATTTCTTTAAATTTTCTGCTGACAGACGAGAGATAATTAGCCTACAGCTGCAGACTGGGGAGAACAGCTCTTTTTTTCTGCCTAGAAGCAGCAGGTGAAAACCCTGAGAGAGAAGCTGGGTGCCACTGACTTAATTTAGTTGCTTAAATTGAAGGCAGCATACAACAACAGAAAGAAACAGGGAGGTGGGAAATCTTCAAGACCAGGATTTCTAAAGATTGGCAGTTAATAAACAGAAGCAGGAGTATGGCTAGAAAGAAGAAAGGATTAAAAATATGTGCTTATGACACCCCTGTAGTATCATAGATGCCTTTGAGATGTATTGGCTAGGCACCAGCCCACACTCAAAGTAGTGTACTCTGATGAGAAATGTGGTATGGCAATGGAGAATTGTAAACAATAGAAGATGGAGGAGCATTACAAAAAAACATCATGAACCTGTATACTGCCAGACACATATCTTTTGCAAAAAAACCTTTCCCAGTTGTCTGATGTGCTCCCACACATCGTTCTGCTCCTTACCAAGGCCTGCTCTTTTGCAGGCACTCCTTGTGACCTCCAGATACTCATTTCTGTTGTGAGCCAACACAATCATGCGTTGCTCACAACGTTTTGTGTATTGTGAGTGCCTTTATTTTAGAAATGTATTAACATGAAGATTGTTTCACTTTTTTGAAGGGGAAATTACTTAACCGTTTCAATAGGCAACAGTTTAGTAATAATAAAAGGCAATAATAAAAATGACAACAAATTAACATAATTATCTGCCCACATAAATTCTTACGATGCCTGTTCTATTGGGCATTTGTTTGAAGAGGTTTTTTTTATCTGCATGAGATGATAAAATACAGATAGATGGTAAAATAGAGTATAGAGATAAAATCGCTCCATTTTTTTTTTTTCCAGGAAAGCTCTTCAAAGTAGCCTGATCATTGTATGCTGACATTTTAATAACATCAATGGGAGGACTTATGGAGTAAGCCTAAGTGTGGCAAAGTAAAGTACAAGATTAAAATGTATTAAAATGAAAGGGTAGAAGTTGTCTTTCCAACACTTTCATTTGAAGGTGAGAAAGAGCAGTGTCAAAGAATACTGTGCTGCTTTGTGAATCAGGAGATAAGGAACACAGCCTACTGACAATCACCAGTCTCTCCTTCTTCCCATGTGCTGTGTACACACACGATCAGGTCTAACACAGTGAGAGAAATCTTTGTTTTGGGATCTTAGTCAGTCAAACATGGCTACAGTCAAACATGACTACAGTCATTGATATAAACCCAGGTATGACTCCACAAAAGAAATATAGCTCTAGCCATAGTTAATAGATTAGGTATGGTGTGACACGAATACTTGGAGTAATTGTCCAGAAACAATAAAGTCACATTTGAACAGCCTTTACCCACGATTAATATTCTGGCTATGAGAGGGCTCTCTAAGTAAGGCACAGATACAGGTGGAAAAAAACCCACAAGTACCCAGTGGCCTAAGTTGTCTCTCTGTGGCCACTCTCTGCTCCACCTGAGCAAACAACCAGAGGAGCAGGTAACCAGGAGCAGGTGCAGAGATAGTACCATGAAGGTCAGATCAGGAAACAAACCTTTATTACTCCTGTTTGTTTTGTTTATTATTTCCCCATTTTAAAATTTCTCATTGTGTCAAGTTATGGAGGATTTGTTTTTTGAGATGCCGTAACGAAGTATGCACAGCATCCATTGCAATGTGTTACAGAATGTTGTGGGTTTTCTTTAAAGCCTACTCTAGCAGCCGTTGTATTTGATATACCATCACATCAGCAAATTTATATGCTTTTGATTAAACTTTTTTGGTTTAGAATGGCACCTCTTACTAACACATAAGAGCAGAGCCAAGTAGAATAGCAAACAGAAGGAGGAAGAATGCTGGAGGAAAAAAACCTGCAGTTCTTGGATAGCTGCTTACAGATTTTGTATAAAAACCTGTGAAGATCTCTTGTCACTGAGCAAAAAAAAAAAATGTTTTAGAGGTTATAGGAAGTGTTAACAACTGCATACTAGGCATTGTTTTCCCCTCATTAAGGAAAATAAATAATGAAAGTACCAAGGCTTTTCAAAGATTCTACCAAGAGGCAAGTGCCAGCTTTTTATTTATTTACATTTATAAATTAGTGATATATTGGACGCAAAATCATTTGGAGGGTTGCGTATTTATCCAGTGTGAATAAATCTCAAGGCCTGTGTTAAATTTATGACAGCACAGTGAAACTCAGCCATGCCCACACACCTGCATGAAGTGGGTGTTTTTGTTCCTTGGGTTATATGGATTATCTCCACAGTAAACTATGCATTAATAAAGAGCAGAGCAGGCACTTACCATATTCCCTTTTGGAATTAAGAAATAAAAGGCAACTTACATACTTGGCTGCCTTTGAGGGGGCTTCTAGAAAAAAACGTTCAGAAGGCAAATGAGAGGAGTATAATAACTAACAAAATAAGGAAAAACACTGTGCCATTTCAAGTGTAAATGTCTTTTGGAAATACCATCCCAAAATGCTACTGGGTAGCTAAGTCTGTGCAAAGTGCCTTTTGCTGGTCATTTGAAAAAATAAACAACACAATCACCAAACCTAAAAATCCTCCTTTGAAGAGACGTCAAATATAAACTAACTTTCTGTTAATCTTAGACCTGACATTTGTATTTGTAGGGAATTAGAAAGGCCATGACAACGAGTTTGATTTTTCCACCCATTCCAGCCTCAGGAAAGGAAACAGAATCCAGAAAACCAGTCCCGCCTGACACCTATCTCATCATCAGTTTTCACAGTGCAGTGTGGTTGCAAAAAACAGTTTCATCAGGAGATCAGGAGTTTGAAGAGCTGCTATTGCAGAGGGCAGGTATGGCAGAAGCAAGATTGGGGTGGATTTCACAAATGGGGGCAAAAATGTACAGATCCAGGAAGAAAAATGCAGAAGGGAATGCTGGTAGGCAGGGAGCAATGCTCTGCAGAAATCCACAGCATCTTCACCAGTTCCCTATTCCCTGTACAGGCAGCTTGAAATCAGCATGGCTGATCACAGAGTGTGGTATAAAGATATTAAAAACTAGTCTCAATGAGAAATATCCTGCAGATTTTAACCACTATGATCCAGGGTGCTGGAAAAATGGAAAGTAGTACTGTTCTCTTGGCTGTTTTTGATTTTTTGTTTATTTTGTAGTAGTATATACCTGATATAGAACAGATCAACTTTCTTGTTATTCTATCAAATTTTTTAATGCACTTTCCATTTTTTTATTTTTTTTTTTAACCAAAAATATCACAGTAGTCTATATTAGTGCCCCCTTGTTTCAAGGAAACGTATTTATGTTGCCACAAGAATAATCACGTGATTCAAAAGTGCTTTGTGGCTGTAGGTTTACATTGCATCTTGCAGGAGGATTGTGGCTGCTGGGGTTTTTTTGTGCAACTTCTCTCAATTTTCTTAAGGCAAAAAAACCCCTCTGTGAATAGGCATGGAATCACTATCTTCCTCTTGTCTCTTCATTTTTTAGGTGTGCTCACAATATAAAATACTGTGTAATTTTAGAAGGATATAAATGAAAGAATTAATAGAAAAACAATTAACTTCATCTATGTCTCATTTTAAACTTAATGCATAGCCAAAAATTAGGCAGTGGAATGCATTTTTTTTTCCCTCTTTAGATTTGTATTTGAACATTTGTTTAAAAAAATCAAATTCAAACTAATCAAGTCTGCACCTTTGTGCATATACCTTTTCCCTGAGGCAGAATTATTAGAGAGATTGTTGTACTACTGATTTGTGGAGGGGGGGGGAGGGAAGCAAGCAACTTTTTTCATTTTATTTTTTTGCAGATTGGTCAGGATAAATACGTGTTTGAGTGCTCAGTCTCATCTCATTTAGCTCAATGAGCTTTCATGCCAATTTACTCATGGGCCAACTTTGCTTGCAAAGTGCTAATTGAGAGAAGGCACCATTGCTCAGGGCTATCTGCTTTCTGGCTAGGACAGCTGATTTTACTGACAACATTATCAGGCAATGTTTCCAACCCAGATGATGAAAATGGGAAGATTTGAACTGGGTCATCATTTTGATACAATTAAAATGAAAATGTTTGTTGCACTGCCAGGGTTTAAATAATCTGCTAGTGGACACTGGAAGTTTTAGCATGGAGCATATCTGTGTCAATTCAGGTAATCGCAGGTCAGTTTAAACACCACAATTTCAATGTTTGTATCTCTTTGTAGTAGAGCTCATTTAGGCACTCATTTAGGCTTCATTGACACTAGGCTCTTGTGCAAGAATTTAGGCAGAAGAGGTTCCTGGAGTACTTCATAACTGTGAAGGCCTTGGTCAGCTTTTAAAAGAACAGTTTACAAAAGCTCCTCCGAGTGAAAGCCTGAAGGTATCCTAACCCCGCACAGTGAGGGTGCCAGTCAGTCATTGGGGTGGGTCACAAAGGTTACTGGAGATAAAGGAATTTTGCAAACCCTGCATAGACACTGCATGATTCAACACACCAAGAGAGCAACGTGCTCACTCCACTGAGCAATTTAATGTCCTGGAGTAATGAAATGATAAGTCTGTTTCACACAATAGGCCTGTCAAAAAACCCCAATAATAATGATAATGGGATTCCTGTAGAAGAAGTCTGGAAAGTTTTACTTGGAAGACAAAAATTTTTTTAGGATGCAAAATTGTAATTAGCTCAAATAAGCTCTCATAGCGCATGGTGAAATAAAGATAATCACTAACATTGAGAAATTCAGCCATTTTCATCCATTACACGAGGCTGACATAGTTAACTCCTGTTGTCTCTGTGAAACATTGTGGATTGCTGAAGAGGAAAACACAGCTTGGTCCAGTAAGTGTGTACTTAATTTTACCCTAACTTATGCTTCATTCATTTATTTGGTTTAGCCTCCAATTAGATGGAAATTAGAACCCTCCAATTAGACCTTATCTTTCACTCGCAGGTGTACTGAGCCTCTCCTAAAAGTAATGTGTAAACATGCATGTGCCACACTATGTGCTTTCATGTCCACACTCCTGTAATCTTCAGATGCTTCTGTTGAATTAATACTTATTAAATTAATACTTGGAAAAAAAAAAATAAGATGGTTCATATGTAACAGCTGCTGTTTTTCAAAATAATAGCCATTTGTTAAAAGGACGCAGAATATTTAAAACTAGTAAACCCAAGTAGCCTATTATATATTCTTTTTATTATGCATTCACACTCTACGTGAAGGTCTGTGTACCTACACTTTGACAGGTTGCAACATTTTTTTCTCTAGTTACAGTTCATTTTTACAAGCTTTGCTCAGGTAGAACAGGATGAAGGATGACTCTGCTTCTGTCTAATGAGCACTGCTACAATTATGCCCTCAAAATATTGCTTTAAATTTAAGTAGTAAGATGGAGCCTCTGCAAATGTGAATAAAGGCATTTTATTATTACTACTGATAGCATTTAAGCTTTAGATAGCTAATTATCTCAGATTTTTTTCTTGCATCACACACCAAGTTTTGCTTTGTTTAACCACAAATTTAGGGTAAGCTTGTCACTAGCACAGCAAATACATTAATAATAGCTATTTCATTTTCAGCAGTAACTGGGCTGTATTATATTCAGTAATATCCCCTACAGAATGACTTGGAATCAAGCCATTTCTAGAATACAGCTTTCAAACTTTTTTCAGAAATCATGCATAATGGGGGAATGAAATATGGTTGCAATGCAGGAGTAATATTTGGACAGTTATATTGCAATTGTATGCTGTATTTCCTGAAGTGAAATCCATACTTGAGTACTTGCAAATGTGAATGTAAGTTCCAAACTTAGCTGATTTTCTACCAAGAATCCTTGTCTGCTTTCTATTGTACTTGGTTCTAGTCTTATGTCAGAATATTTGATGTCATTGTAAAACAAAAGGAAGGTAATTCACAAGCACATATATTATCTTGTTAAGCTGAATTGCATTTCCCACTGGAAGATGAAGTTTTAAAGAAAATGCTCAATATTTCTGAGTTTCATAAAGGATTTTGCTAGCGATGTTACATCTATCCTGTATGGATAAGGACAGACTTAAGACACTTTAAGGATAAAGAGTCTTTATCACCTGACTTAGCAAAAGAATTTGTCAATTACTTGATTGTTTTTCTCTCTATATAAAACCCTTAACCTTTTACTTTGAAATACTCATTTCTAAGTGCAGTGCCAGGCTGTGGAAGGCTTGATAACAACTCATAGGCCCAGATAAATATGATAATTCATTTAACCTTCATTTCAAATCCACTTATTTGTTACAGGCATCAATCACATCTGAAAGCTTGAAGATGAATGTACAAGCTGCACTTGGACGTGTACCTTGTGTGGTCAGGAGCATTAAGACATGAAGCACAGATGTAGTGCAAGCTGAATTTGGCAGCACAGACAAGGTGTGAAATAGCAGCCTTGCAGCTCAAATACCAGGTCAATGAAACATTCTGAAGCTAGTTCAAGGTATCTGCTACTAGATTTTTGCTGTTTGCATTAAATATTTGTTGTTTTGATAGTTATTAGTGTTTAGCTCATACAACTCAATGCTTTTAGTTTTCTTTAGCTGTAGACTTGGGAGGTTTTGTTCTCTATATCACAGAGATTCCATGTCAAACTGTAGTTTTCTAATCCTATTAGAGCTGCATCTGTTATGATATTAATTGGTGGAAAATAGTATTTAATAGTTATCCTATTATACAGTCTTTTCTTTTATCACTGGTTTGTTTCATATCTCTAGAGCTCAGATTTTCTTCTGGCTTTAGTTCAGTATGTTTGAAAAATTGGAGCCCCAACAAAGGCATGAATGGAAGCACAATATCCTCACTCCTTCCTCTTGGCTAACACAAAGAAAGTGTAGTATATCTCTCCTTTGTTTCTAGGTAAGGATTTAGAATGGCTTTTAAAATATCTCAGATTACTTTTGTCACATTGTTTATCCAATATGACCAATCATAGCAGGCTCCCTTCCAATCCTCTTGTTTAACTTATCAGCTTGTTAGTCCTGTGGAATCTTTCTCATACATTTTTTCCCTTCACACAACACTCACCACAGGTGAAATTCATTCCTGGGTCTGTAGCCAATTCAGGAATCACACAATAAGTTATTGCTTAAATTTATAGCAATATTATGAGGGCATAAATTAAATTTTAAGGACCTGGTATGGTCCTCTGAACAGGTGTGAGTTTTAACCATTAAGATAGTGTTCTTTTCAGCTGGAAAACTTGCAACTTTGCTGGAACTTTCAAACCATTTAAACTTTCAGTCTCCTTGACTATAAATGCAGTTTGCAGTGAGTGAAGCCCATGGTAATATGATGCTTAAGCCTCATTTGTATGGAAGGCAAACAATGGCTGTTACAGAGTTTCAGAATGGAGTGGAGGACCAAATTATCCAGTAGCTTCAGAATGAGAAATTCAATGAAAATATTTTAAAATTTCAGAAAAATTAACTGACACCTGCATGCTTGGTATTATTTACAGCTGAATTAACTGGGAGAAGCAGCTGCAAAGAAAGTGATTCTAATAATGATGAGGAAAAGAATTAACTAATTTCAGCGCTTGACTCATTTCTGTAGATCAATAACTGTAGGTGTGGCTTAAGGAAGATCAAGAAAATACTTTTTTTTTTTTACTCTAGAGAGAAAGGAAAAAAAGAAAAACTTACATAAGTCTAACAGGTTTTTTTTTCCTACTTTCAACCAACAAACAACTTTTCTGCTGGAAAACTAAGCATTCTCATAGCACATTTTGTTCTATAACTCAGTCAAAAATTCAAGAAGTTTAATTAATGAACAATATGATAAACCTGCTTTAATTTTAAATACAGAACCATGGTTTCTGATACATTTAATTACAGCCCTCTGAATAATATAAAGTTGGGATCTGTGCTGGAGACCTTAAGCTGGATACAGAACTTTTCTTGTGGACTTGCAATGCAAAGCATAGCACATTTAAAATACCATATTGTGTTTTATTTTTGGAAGTTCACTGAGAGGGTTTATAAAAAAAAAAGAAAAAAACCCTCAGTGCAGCTTTCACGTTTCATGTTTTGAGTAAATTTGCATTTTGCAAATACAAATTGAGTGTATCTTCTCATCAGGCTTCATGTGAAAAGGATTTCCCCTAGAACAGTCACTACCTGGCTGTGGCTTTTTTGGACCAGGCCCTCTTCCAGGATGTGTCTTTTACTTATTCCTCTTGAGTACCTCTCCTTTCACTTTTGGTGACACAAATCTGCCATCAAGGTGTGCCACCTGTCCTGGTATGTAGACTGGCATTGTTTGCCACACAGTGGAGTGTCTACTTGGTTTACCCAGTCTTGTCCTTTGCTGAGGTTGTGCAGTTCTACCCACCAACAGAAGCATAACACCTGAGGGGTAAATTTGGCACTGAGGATGACTGCTGACAGAGGTGGTCTCTATGAAATGCTTCCCAGCAGAAATGTGCCTGTGAAACAAAGGCAGCTATTAGCTAAACACAACTTTCTTCTACTACTACTGCTACTACTACTACTACTATGACTACTACTATTATCCCCCAAATAAAATATAAATAAAATTCAGAAATGAGCAGCAAGTACTGCTGACTGAGACATGAAGAGATGAACTTTAATTGAAGGGAAAAAATCACAACGTTTTTGCTTCAATATTTTTTCTTCTTTGAAAAGTCACTCTCTTTCTCAATGTTCCCTTCTATAATCTCATTTTTCCTCTAGTGAAAAATATTTTAGCCTGCATTACATTCTTTGGTCCGTTCTGTTCTTACTTATTTTTGCTTGTTGTTTTAAAACTTCTGATTCACTATTTATGATATCCAATAGTTGATATATTAGACCCTGTTACTGCATTCACTGTTCTTGCCATGCTTCCTTTCTCTCTTAATATCTGTCTTCACAATTACTCAATCATTATCTTTGTTACTATCCTGTTTCTCTTGTGCCTTATCTCTGTTTCACTCATCTTTTCCATCCCTGCAGCTGGTCTCCCTCTCCTGTCACCTCTTTGGAGTCTAAAGCTAGGCATGTGTCATCAAAGAAATATTTCATATTCATTGATTTTTCCCTAAGTGCATCTGGTTTTCTCTTTAGTTCTACTACTTGATATTTCAGTACCACAAATGATAACATTTTTAAATGTTCAGTTTTGGTTCACCATTTCATTCCTTCACAGGGAAAAAAAAAAAGTTTTATTGCATACCTGAAAAACTGACACCACTTGAAAAATCCCCAGTAGGTTATACAAATGTTCATGATGATTTACTGTGTCCACATTAAAAGCTGACTTCAAGAAGAGGTTGTACACTATGTTTACGGAAACTGGCAATTTTTTATTCTGTGACTATCTCCTCCAAAGTTAGAGCAATTTGCTCTATTGAGGAAAAGAAATTAACTCGGACTACTTCCACTGCAGTGGTAATGATGTCTGAGCTAACTATGTTAAGATAGTCGAGATAGCTCTGTGCTTCAGGGAACTCACTTCTGAGCAGCCATATCCTAGGAATAGTGAGATAATTAGGAAGCAGTTTCAGATAACTGATGGCAGAGCTTCACATTTTAAAGGTGTTGCTATATATATGCTAAAAAAATGAGATTTTTGAATTAGTGGTTTCACCTGCCTCAACTCCATTCTGTAAAAATCAAGCCATTTAAAACCAGGATGGTTACGTGAAGTTGGGGCAACCAAAGTCATACAACACTGTTAAACAGAGTGGTACTATGAATATTCTAAAGGACATGTTTGGAATCACATTACCTCCTGTTTAACAGTGGCTTTTCTGACTTCCTTCGTTCTGAGAATGACAAAAACATTTCTGTCTTGGATGTATGCAAAAAATTGCTTGCATGGCCAAACCTTAGTAGTACCTCCATTTTCAACTTCTGGTTGTGAGATTCTCCTCTATAGGAAGCTTTAAATTTATTTTTTTTTCCATCTCAGAAAGCCTAATGGGGTGTCCAAGAAATCCCTAAAGAAATAAATCTAGACCTTCAGAACCTCTTCATTTTGTCTCTTCCAGACCTCTATTGAATATCTGAAACAATGATCGGTGAATGCTTAAAGTAAATGATTAGTATATCAGTCTCTACCATATTAATCAATGACTTCTCTTTAAATGCTGTTTCACTGCTATTAAACAACCCGTTTCTGGTGAACAAAACAGGATTTTGATAAACAGCATATGGAGCTGACTGTAAACCAGATTTGCTTTTTACTTTTTTCATAAGAAATCAAGCTGACTTTGCCAATATTAGGCAAAGTCAGTTGTCTCCATAAGATCTTTCTGGAATAAACAATAAGATACCTTTATGAATTTTTCCCCCTTTTTTTTTTTTCCCTCATAGCAGTATTTTTCTCCTTAAACACCACATTTATGGTTGTATTTTAGCCTCAATTTAAAATAAACAAAAATAATTTTAAAAAGCTATGAGGAAGATCTACCCAGATTGTTTTGAGAGATTTTTGTGTGTATCCCTCATGTATTTGAGGGTTTTTGTGCATATCTTGCCATTAAACAAGCAGCAGGGAATAAATAAATTATATTGTGTTTTTTCCACCTGAAACCAGCACAGAGTGGACTAAAGGGTACACTGTGTGTGTATATACTGTGAAAAGAAGTGCTTCCTTATTCCTGTTTCAGGGTGCTATACCTAAAGTAAGACCTTAGAAATGCAGAACAAAGAAACCTGGAAGAACAGAAATCCAGTTACCTCGAGTGGGAGCAGTGACTGTCCTCTTCTGCCCCACATGGTCATGAAAACCTCTTGAAGAGGGGTAGAATTCTTGTGGATATAAAGGACCAAGAAAGAGAAAACAAAAGCATAACAGTTTACCTCTTCCCCGACATAGTCTTTATTATTGTTTTCATCTCCTTCTCCTTTTTATGAGAGGGAGGTACTGTACAATTCATTAGATTTTAATGTGAAACATTTGTGCACATATTAAATCTTCTGATTGTTACTTGCCCAACATTATTGAGCAATGATTTGAATGATGGTTATCTGCATATTCTATACCCTAAAATTATAATAAAATCTCTGAATATTGTATTTTGCTGTCATTCTCCCCTGTATCTGAGTAAATATATACTGAAATGAGGTAGAGTTCAAAAACATTACACTGGACTATGATTAAACCAAGATGTAAGGACATCTGTCAGAAACAACTTCATGGCTAATATTTTCACAGTAAAATTTCTCTTTATATATAGAGTGAGAAAATGATTCTCATATATGATTTCCCCTTGTCTCAACTACAGGCTTTTCCTGAGGAAAGGCAGTTGGCTCAGATTTTGACCCTTTGCCCCCTTTCGTTGTTTTCTTTGGCTACTTGTATAGCAAAAATTATTATTTTTTAAATTAGAGCCAATTATGTTCCTGGCTGCACATGTCTGACAGACCATCAAAATTTAATTGCCACAAAAATTGCTTTCAAAAAATCAAAGTTACCTTCATAGAGTCTGCAAGATAAAGACTTACTCTGATTCTGCAAGCCTATTTGATAACAGGTCACAAAATGGGGAAAATCCAAGGAAACTAAAGGTAATAATTACTTATTATTGGTGGACCAACACCAGCATTCTTGTAAATCCTCCCTCAAAGATTAATACAAGAATGTCAGCTCTAAATATTTTACAGTTTAATAGAAATCTGATTTATTTATGATTTGTTCTTCCCAGAACCAATGCTTACATACAAAACTGAGCTATATATAAACCTATGAAAATATAGAGGACGTAAAAAAAGATTAGTATCTTTTTGTGCTAGAGAAGTATGCAATATGGAATATTTTTGTTATGCCACTTTATTGACAAGTGTTTTATACATTTGACAATGTCTTTGAATGAATAGCATTTTAGATAACTCAGTGTAAAGGTTTCTTCCTCTAATCAACATTGTCTGAATTAGAATAGTTCATGGGGACTGGCTAAAAAAAATTATCAACATGAAATTATTTAGACATAAGAATATTTTCAGCTTTTCTGCTGATAAAATTATAGAGCCCAGAAAACAGATAAAACAACCAAATAATATAAGTATTCTCCTCCTACCTCACATATGTGAAGAATTAAAAGCCCATGATTAAAAAGATGTTAAAAAATACGTACAGAAGTATCATTTTAACACAAAGCTGGCAAGAGTCAACTTGTCATTTTAGAGATAAATTGTGTTTGTTGTTATTTCACTCTTGCAAAACAAATATTAGTGCTTGATTGCAATGGAATTCTGACACCTGTGAAGCCCATTTTGTTTTTTAGCTAAAGTAGGTCATAGCTTCAACCTTAAACTTTGCAGGTGGGGATTATGTTCTTTATAGCTATAACCTGCCTTGACTCAACCAGTCTTTGATGTATTGGATGGACATTAATAGAAAGAAGGAGAAATACCATTCAAAACAAGAGGAAACGATGTTACTGCCTTACATGAACCTGTTCAGGTCTGGATCCAGTGTCCTCTGAGCTTAATGACAAAGTTCCTCCTGATGCCAGTGGAGCAGGAAACATAAGGGGAATAGACATAACAATTAGTTTTGCTTACTTTTCACACAGAATAGGACTCATAATGGGGAAGGGGACCTCTGTGAAAATAGAGAAATTTGTATAGACAAAATATCATCTGTAATGTAAACTATAGCCCCTGAAAATAGTTAAACCCTCATGGAACATTTTGTGATTAATTTTATTTAAGGTAAAGAAAATAAAGCTTATGAATTACTGATTGCAGACTATATGAATCAGTAGCAAGAAGCAATAGATCAGACTCTGACCTGCATTGGGAAGGAGCAGAGGTGGGCTGTACTACGTAATTTAGGTGTTCCCACTGCCTCTGAATCTGCAGTATGAGAGTCCGTGTGACCTCCTGCACGAGTGCATGTCTGCCTGTATGTGTGTATGCATCCAGGGATATGAGGAATCAAAATAGATGAGTAATTCCCATCCAGCTGGAAGGAAAACCTGAAGTATGGGGAGATAATTGAAATAAATGGCAGATGGCTTGAGCTTGTAACACGTAAATTCCAGTTTTACGTGCTATGTAGGGAAGTTAAGATTGTCTCTGATAATTTCAGTTTAGAAACAAGAAAGCTAAATGCTTCTTTGAACTGGAAGTCCATACTAAAAATGATCAAGTGAAGTGTTTGTATCTATATTTTAGTTAGAGGTGTTCTTCTCTTTGAATAAAACCAAGACACATGAACAAGGAGGGTGCTGACACGCATGCTAATAGGTCCCTCCTGTTTGGGTGATCAGGGGCCCCTCTTTATGGGGTGTACCATGGGGGGTGACAGTCCTGTGGTCAGGGGTTGATAGCCATCAATTAATTAGTGATTTCTAATTAGTAATTATAAATTAGTGATCACTCTTCCAATCACACCTGCCCCACAGGCCAGAACAGCCCTTATCAACTGCTGGGAACATCAACACTTTCTTCAGTGGACTTCCTTTGCAAATGGGATGCAGGACACACTCACTGGCTTTTCTGCAGCAGAAGGGGATGCTTAAAAATTACTATTAAACACTCCTTCCTCTATATAAGCCTGAAAGAAACCCTGATTTTCCAACACAATTTCAGTTTAATACATTTTTTCACCTGACTAAATTGTGTCCAGACCCTATAGAAATGTGGCATCAAAATGAAGGAAAGTGCTTGCTAAGGGTGATTCTACTTTAACACTGAAACTGACCTCACTAAAAAAGTATTGTTGTAATTACAGCTAACGGATGTGGAAAATACATTTTTGTTTGTTGTTTTTGTTCTGGTTGGTTTTTTCATATTTTGTTTTGTTGTTGTTGTTTAGTTTTCTGTAAGCAGATCTCGCAGAAGATTTTCCTACATTATCAACTAGTGGACATAATTGTATAATTCACTAGGGAACCAAAGCTATGAATATCTTACCTTTCTTTAAAAAATACCCAAAACCAAACATACATACATACATATACAAAAATCTTGCATGTATATATACATATATATATTTAATTGTATGCCTTGGAGTGTGCAGCCAGATTTCACAAGCACTTTAAATCTTGCATCAGCATTAGAATTTCAGCCATAAAATCAAATTATTTTGCTGACCTCTTTCAATTAGCTTACAAAGATAATCTCTATTTCCAATAAAACTTCCATGGCAGACAAGTATAGGAAAGACAGAGCTTGTTGAGAAGTATTGATTTCTTTTTAAATAAAGTACTGTGTTTTTTAGCTTTTAGTTGAAACCCAAAGTAATATATTGTTTTGTTTATAGAAGTCATAAATATGAATGTTAGTCTACAAAAAGCAAAACTTCTAAAGTTCATGATCAATTTTCATGTGTTTAGTGAAAAAGTGAGCAATTTTACAGATCTTTTTTTTTTTGTGGGTAACATAACAGCCTTAAGAAAAGAAGAAAATAGCCATTCATTTGAATGTCTTTCATTTGAAAGACATTCAAAACTAATTTTTTTGTTTCTCAATGTTCTTCTATATGAATATTTAAAGAGCATCTATCAATTCATACCATTTTATCTGATAACAAGACCACTGTTGTTTGAATTTGCAATTTGTATGATCGTCTCTTTGAACTTTATCAGTAAGCCATCTTTAAAGATGCAGATGCTAGCAAGGTTAATATATTTGACCAACATACTTTTACAATCTCCTATAGAGGAAGAATGTCTGCAGCATATTATGTGTAGTAGAGCATCACAGGCGATTAATACACAGGCAGAAATTTCAGAGAAAGGCACTCCTCATGACTAGCTGTACTAACAAAAGAGAATCAAATTACAGGAGCCATCAAACCTTGTGCTAGGGGAAATAGGTAGATCACCATCTGTGCTTCGGCAGGAATTTAGCTTTATCATACAGAATTCTAGGGCTGTATACAGTGTAAGGAGTTTACAGCTTCTTCTGAAATATCCAGCTTTGACTATTGTAAAACATAGGAAAAAACTGTTTGAAATTGATTAGTGTAAGAACTTCTGATCCTTCAAAAAAAAAATTCCTGCCTTGTGCTGTGTAGCTACTGAGCCTATTATAATATGTATAGCACAATCCATCCATTCAGTGAGATGTACTTAAGCTTACTGCAAAGTTATATTAATTAACAAACGTTGTGAGGGCTGAGAGGCAAGAACTTTTTTCCTAGTGAATAGGACTTTTGTTCTCAGATTTTGTTTTGTTGTGTTCTTGATAAAAGTCTTTTTAAAACTGCTGATAATTCAGATTCAGTTATATAGATTCAGATTATATTTTATAACTTTAAAAAATATATCTACGGTTAAAAGTTATAACATGCTATTATGCTTTTGTTCTGAACCATATCGTGGTCAAAAATACTTTTTCTTTGTCAAAAAGTGTAATTTAGTGTTTCCAGCTTGCCTGTTGTATATGCGAGCATTCATGTAAATTACATGCTGGCTAGATGGGTGTACACTATGCCAAGGACAAATCAGCAAAATGGCAAGGCAAAATGAAACTCTGTATACAATATCCTGAATAATTCCATCTCATTCATACAACACTGGTTACAGTTCTATCTTCTTAATTTCATTGAGGAATAACTGTATGGGATTAGATCAAGTGTACCTGATTGCCTTTGAGATACAGATGAGAGGAAAAAAGAGAATAAAATCATTAGCAAAGATGCACATGATTTCACATGATTGTCTTAAGCGCCAAACATTTCACCAGAACACTAAAGCGTCCTGTGAGACCAGTTTGCCTTCTATTGTTCTTTCCATTCATTCCAGTGTACTCCGTTCATTTAGGATTGACCCAATATGATTCCTATGCAGTATATCAATCCTTTAATAAATCTGATTTAGGAAGTTATTTGCAATTTTGCATCTCATAGAAGTATGACATCGGATTTCACGGTCTTATCCTATTTTACGACATGTTCCTGGGTTGCTGTAGCAACGCTGTTGCTATGGATTACACAATGGGAGTCAGTAGGGTCAGCAAAGATCAGAGCCCCGCCATTCTTCATTCAAAGGCAATTGTCCCTGAAAAATGTGACTTACTTCAATATTTAAGGCCTGTGTAGTGATATTAAACCAGAATGATACTTCTGTTAAAAACCCATAATTAACCTTGTCTTCAACTCTAGGTCACACATTAATAGCAATTTCATAAAGTGGACATTCCTCTGTCTTTCATTCTTGAAAGCTGAGACAGGTTTTAAATAATATGTCTCTTGGAAAAATACGTGGGTAATCGTTGCAATTTATTTTATGTCATTATCTAAGCCCTTGAGACCTCACATTCCCAGCTCCTCTCCCTGAGGTAATTGCATACATCTTGGGAATGTGTGAAATGGTGTTAATATTCAGTGCACCATGCCTCTTCAGAGGATCTGCAGCCTACAATGGCACACTGTCTAGATGTTTCTCTGCATAAACTATTTTTGGGCAAGCGTAATACGAAGCAGTTCTTTACAAAATGGAGTCCTGGGATATTTAATGATTCCCTGGATCCCAACAAAGTTCTTAGCAATTTCTGTTGTAAAGGTATCCTCTGCAATTTGGTGGTGCAACTGACACCAACTGATACATTCCATCAATATTTTTTTCTTTCATCAAAGAAGAATCAGCACTACCATTTCTATTTGTAAATTACTCTGTCTAATGCCTGTTTAATAATATTTATGTCCTCTCTGAATATTCTGGGAGAAATAATTGCATATGGAGGGACTTTTTCAGATTCAAAGCTTTAGGATGCAATAACTGAACTCTACACTCTTTGTGTCTTGTACTGTCATTACCTTGGACAAACTGCATGCAAAACAGTACCATCACTCAAGGGCAAGGCAATGAAGAGACAAGTTCCAGGTGCTAAAAACCATTATAATTGACTTTATTTCCTGTGAAAAATAGTATGTGACCTAATTTCTTACTTGCTTCACAGTATCAGTTGTAACTACATAAGATACAACAGCTTCTTGAAAAAGGCAGAACAAATTTTGTCTTCACAGTATTTTTCTTTGTTGTTTCTTGATTAGAGTTTTGATAAAGAATATACTCCCATATCTTAAACACACACCAGTTAATAACATTTATTTCTAAAATAGTTATTTATATTACAAACTCTTAAAGTTAGCCTTGAACAACCCAGCAGAACCTCAAGGTATGCACATTTAGCAGAGAAAGCAGCTGATGTATACCACAGATGAATTTTTTTAAAAAGCATAATTTACTTTTTTAATAGTCAAATACATTGTCTGCACAAGAGAAGCAGTATTTTTCACACATTTATTTGATCAAGTTGAAGCTTTGCCTGTTTTCCCCAAACCCCACCTAACTCAGTTATTAAAAACTAACCCATTCTCTTATTCTCCTTAGATCCTGGGCAACTAACTGAATGTTGGTGACTTGCTGCAGAAGTCCCTCAAAAAAGCTCAGAGCATTCAGATTTCATCTCACCCATCAGCTGTGCAGAAATGAGGAGTCTGGTTTAGGTTTGTTATCTAAAATTTCTGTAGAGTAGTGGAGTGAGGTATGCCATTCATTCTGTTCCAGCAAGGTGTTTAGGATGGATAGATGTTGGAGGGGAACTCACAGCCCTATTGCCCACCTATTCTCAAAAGTGCTGGGTAAATTGCTGAGGAAGTAAATTTTATTCAGCATATGTTCCTTCTGTAATCCAGTCTCCATAGGCTGAAATCCAGCTGTAGGTTTCTGGTTTTGATCGGTGTTCTCCTTTTTCCCTCACATTTACCTTACCTGATTATTTTGGGTATCTTAAATGTTGACCTGTGAGTGCTCCTATTACAGAGATACCTTTTTCTTAAGGCTGAAAAGACAAGGCTTGCTCTCCTCTTAAAAGGGAAGGATTGTATGTTTGTATATTGATTTGTCTGCAAATCTCAATCAGAGGTGTGGCTTCTGTAAGGTCTGGAGGGCTATTCAAACAATATTTGCCTATCACAAATTAAAGAAAGCATAGCACTCTGTTGATATTAGTTATGGAGATGAAACATGAAAAATAATTTGTTTTTTTGGCTACCATTTTTCCTCCAATTCAAAAGGGGTATCAGTGATGTGACATGCTCAGTTCAGAAATCATATGAAGAATGTGACTGATGCTGAAAAATGAACACTTGTTTGGTTATTAGAAACATTGACTTCTAAACAGCCAATTACTTTCTTGGGTAATTCATACTCAGAAACTCAAATGTAATTTTGAAAAATGTAAATTATTCCAACATCACACAGTAAAATGAAAGTTGTTATATCTGAGGGACTTGTTAATGTCATAACATCACACAAACTATTGCACATGGGAAAACAAATTGTTACATATTTTCTTTGGCTCTGAACTTGGATCCAAACTTCAGTCATACGTCAACTCATCTTTTCCAATTAGCAACACTGTTTGGAATGACTTTCCTTTTTTTTATGCAATCATTTTTAATGAATCCTCTGATCAAATGCACCTCGTTATCTTTCATGAAGAACTGAGACAGGCAAGCTGATTATTTAAAACAGTTAAAACTGCTTTACATGCATTTAGCTTTGATGGGGTAAAAAAATGTGAAGGAAAATAGGAATATTTACTTTGTCAAAATCTTAAAGACCTTTACTTCTATGTTCAAATCTCTTGGACCATAGGTAGCAGAATATAAATAATAGTTTTTATCTTCAGTTTGTAGAAGGCGGTACACTTAAATATAATACTTTTTATTGCAATCTATTTTCCCATAATAAAACAGGAAACTATTCAGAAATTTAGAGAGAAAATCAGAAGCCAAAGGCAAAGTGTATCACTATTTGATACACTAGTGTTATCATGGCTAAATTCTCTATTTCTTTTTCAGCGAACACTTCTTTTTCTTTGATCTGGTTGTCTTGGTTTTGTAGCAGTCAGCTAGGGTAATTACTGATCTTTCTATCTGGTGAACATCACCTGTAACTCCAAATTAAAATACACCATTGTAATTAGATTTTAAATACATTTCTGCTAAAAGGGTGAAATGACCAGTTCTTACTAGCTAAATCATCATAGTGCTGTTATAATCAGTTTAACCTTTCCTGCACCTTTGTGGTTTCTGTAGAAGAATATTTTACAAGCAGACCAATTCACTTCAAAATAAGTAGGCATAGCAGAATTTAGCTGTATGAAAAGTGTGTTATAAATAGGATCTAATTTCTCTTCTTTCTCTCCCCCTTTCCCCTCCTCTTCCCATTTTCCCATCTCTTTTGTAATTATCTGAATTTAATTAGAAATAATATAAAATTGAGTCACAGCTTTCCTTTCACCACACAGGTCACTTAATATTGTCCTCCTTTTTTGTGTGTCAGGGGAAGCTGAATGGTATTTCCTGAATGACATTTCAATAGAAACCTACAAATACAGTTTAACAAAGAGATCAAGGGATACTGTAAGGATGAGGCAGAATCTTTTCCTTTTTTGAAGGTTTGAAGAGTCCCACTAGTCACACACCTACATACTTAGGCACAGTCTTTTCCTCACTGTCTGTGCCTTGCTCTTCCATCCTTCCGTCACCTCTGTACCGAGGGGGGTTCACAGCCCACGCAGGCACCAGGAAGGTATGCTGCTTATTCCCCCTGTAAACAAAGCGTGGGGCTCGTCCTCTGCCAGCTCACTGTTGAGTGAGATAAGCAGACCTCCTATTGCTGAATTATGATCTTTCTTTCAGGCATATGCCCCCAGGATCTATAGCAATCCTTCTAACAGCTTGAAAAATGGAAGCGTTTTCAAAGACAAGCTTGCTGGTACTGAGACTGACAGACTATGAAACCTTGTTGTTATTCACACTCTGAGAAAAGACCATTCGTTGGCTTTCAGCTCGTCTTTTCATCCAATTGTTTCCATAGCAGTTATTTAAGTGGTGATAACATTTTTTTAATTGCAGGTTTAATTACAGGAAAAGTCAATTATCTCATAGGTACAGCATTTTACATAACGAAGGAGCCAATTTTAAAATATCAACAACAGTAACTCAGTTATGGTTCTCAAATATTTAGTTCTTGAAATTTAGTAGTGTTATTTTTTTTCAAATTATCTTTGATGTGGACATTAGAAATGGTTTATTGTATTTAAGATGTTCAGGAGTTGATGATAAAAGTAGCAGCAGCAACTTTGCAGAAAAAAATATTTAAATGACTTCTTAATATATTTACTGATTTCTGCTTCTGGATCAAATCTTCCACTGATGTAAACCAAGCCAGCTCCTATGAGGGCTGTGAAGTCACCTTTATTTCAAAGCTGCATTTGGCCAATTTGGTCAGGCATATTTCTCAGGTTGAGTAAAATTTGTGAACAATAGGTGGGAGTAATGAAATATTTGTTAAAACAAAAGTCACATTGACCTCCTCACATAAGAAATACAGTGCTTGAGTGAAGTTTTTCTTAAATATATGTTGAGCCTAAATTGTATGCAATATTGGACCATAAGTATATTTAGTTGCAGCTTTTGATGTTGGTCTCACAGGGAAAATCCCAGTCATTTTTCAAAATTTTTTCCAGATCACTGCTACAATAGCTGTCTGTTTTTCAATACAGTAAATATTTATAAGGAAAACTGCCTGTTCAAAATAATATAGCAGCTGTCTGCTCCAACATCCCCCTAGTGATTCCCTCCATTACTGTACTGCTGTTGCAGTCAATCATCCTGGTCTCTTGAAACAGCAAAGTCCTCAAAGTCTCTCATTCACACAGCCAGATATGGAGAAACCTGTTAACAGAGGATTCACTCCTGAGAGAAAAGAAGGAAAGAATGATCTCCAAAGAAGTTTAATGCTAAAGGAACAGAGAAATGCCTTTAAAAGCATTTTCAGCACAAGTGCTGCGCGAGGCACTGCTGGTGGGAATGCAGGACAGATTGAGCAAATGTGTTCCAGGTGCATCTACCCAAACAGGAGAATGAAGGGGACTCGTTCTCCTGTAAAAACCCAAAAATTCAACAACAGTCTTGGATTTGGTGGTGGCAATCCCTGATAATATATTGTGTGATGGGTCTGATGTTCTGCTGTGACTGCTGCCACTGCCCAGGGCTGATGCAGTGGGTGCCCTTCTCGTTCCTACCATAGCCTGTCATAAACCATGTGCAAAGCTGGGAAAGCCTACACAGAGGACACTGGCCATAGAACATGCCTATGCAGTGATCTCGGTATTTTTGGCTCAGATACCACACCTTTTGCCAGTTCAGCCTCTGGAACAGCCTAAGGCACCACAGAGCAGACTGGAGCCAGCATGCTCAGGCATGACTGGGCATGCTCATGAAAGCCTCTTCCAGCCTGAGTGTAAAGCGGTTGAATATAGATTTTTTTTTGTGAGATCGCTAGTGGAAGGTTGTAGCTTGCCTTTGCATCCCCTCAGGGGGAAACTCGCAGTGCCCTTTCAAAACGAGATGTACAGTGGTGCTTTCTCAGAGTAGGCAAGGTGTAGTTTTTTGTTAAATTAGGGTTCAGAGGTTCAGATTTTATATCAGTCTTTCAGTGCAAGAATTTCCTTCTTTCAAAATGAGCTGTAAGTGCTGTGCTTAACCTAAGGTACTAGAGAAAGGACCCACAGAGTATCTCCCAGTGCTCCCAATTTCTGAGTACTGCTGTTCAGAAGAAGACTGGGTGCATTTCATGGTTTATCACCTGGAATGCAGGTGATGTACTTCACTGCCTATTTAGCTACCTGTTTAACACTAGGCTGTCTTAATAGCCCTTAGGCTTATTATATGGTTTTCCTAGGCAACTCCAAAAAGGAAAGTGAAATGGAGTCTGAAAGGTCTCCTTTATAAAGACTGAAATCATATATGTTTCATTTTTTCACACAGTTCTTTTTACAGGGCAGATACGCTCCTTCCAGCCATGATTAAGCAACACATATAATAACTGTTACTTGTTTTCTTTCTCTCTCTCAGGAATTAATGTAGTCAATGATGTGGGACAAGAATTGTACCTATTATGTGTAATTTTTTGCTGTACAGTGAAAGCTGCAATGTTGGTCACTCTTGATTAAAAAAATTTAAACCACTGATATTTTACCACTGCTTTCCTTTAACTGGCAGTGACCATGAAGATAATGTAGGGCTCTTATCTTAAGCTATGTGGTATTCAGAGAAGTAAGTAAGGTGTAATTATGCCACTGATGTATTGCATGAATCTTAGGTTGATTTTGATACCTGAACAGAGATAACAGTAGTCACATACATTACAGCAGCCACAGAAATGAGACTTCAGAAGATTACTTTTCCAGTTGTCATTTGGTTAACATGTTTAATGGGGCTGCCATTGTTTGAATTTCTAGGTAAGAAAGATGTCATTTTGCCCACTCAAGATTCAGAGCACAATGGATATCTTCTTCTGAAGTTTTTTTAAATTTTCTTCGTTAAATTAGTTTAGAGCTTCTAATAGTCTCTAAGTTATTTCTGTGAAGAAATGAGCCTAAGGAAGAGCTAAAGGAATAGTTCTTTAGCTTATTTATACCCTATGGATTTGGACAAAATGCTTAAAATGCCCTAAAGAATAACATTCTTCCTTCAGAGCATATCTGAAACTCTGCAGCAATATTTTGCTGCCCTGATAGTTCTGCCATAGATGGTGGGAAAACATGGGTAATATAGAAAAATAGAAAGACTATAATTGCAACTGTAACTAAAAATAACTATTTTTTTTTCTAAATGCCATCTCTGAAAACAATTACTATCTATATAATTGTGTCTGTATGTGTGGTGATCCATTACCTGTGGAAATCCACATAAGATTTTGACTCAAACTAATATTCTAATAAATTCTTCACTAAGAAGTATGCATGGTACATAGTATTGTCTTTCCTTGGACTTAAGAAGTCAAGTGTAAAGAATTTTACAAATCTTTCAAAAGCTTCCCCTGATCCATTGAACTTAAAATAGATTAGTCTCAAGGGAAAGGCAACTTTCCAGACACTGCAATTATAGTGAATGATAGCAAGCCAGAGACATCTGTTTAATGGAAACCTACAGACCAGTACAGCTAACTACATAATTCACTTTTCTTCCTCCTTGCAACAGGGATTCTGTCACGTGCTGCTGATCTACTCAATACCGACATCTCTGCCCGGGCCAAAAGAAAAAAAAAATAAAGAAAAAAAAGTAATAAAAGATATATTTGACATGCAGTGGGAAAATGAAAAATTACAGGTGATTGAAATTAGTTCTTCACTCACCAGAGAGACTTGCAACAGAACATTAGGAAGAGACATTTTACTCTGCTTCTGTAGGTACTCACCCAGATATTAATAAAACTGCTATGCAGTGCCTCGAGGACTCAACATCATAACTTTCACCAGGCAACTTGCTGTAGAGAATAATTATATACAAAGCATGTATGCCTCTCTACAGCCTTTTAAGCAGTGGGATTAGCTCTTCTAAGCACGAGAAGGCTCCAAATAGAAGCAATTTCAGGGGATAAACCTAATGTTAAGAATTCCAAACCCCACCTATGCAATGACTAAGGCTCTGCGGCCACACTGTGTTGTGCTGTATTCCTTTGGTTGTCAGAAAAAAAACATGGTTTAGGTCCTACATCTAAAGCAGCATGACTGCTACTTGGAAGAGCTGTTAAAATAGGCCAGAAAACACTTATGGGGTAGGAAGCACCAGTGTAAATTCAGTGAGCCATAGCCTGTGTTAGGGAAATGTCCCCATGCAGGAGCCCCTCTGGCAGTCACACTCAACCACCTGAGCTGGTACCTAGGCCCTTTCACCCACTACACACCCCACACTCGCTCAGTCACACCAGGTTTCCTCACTGGCTCGACCCCAGGCTTCCCTGGGGTATAGTTTGGTCACAGTTGGAACATGTAATTCAGATTGCTGAAGCATGAAGAGAAAGACATCACAGCTGTACATGGCTTAACACTGGGTTTTAGAATGGGCATAGAAAATGGCTTCCCTGAACTGTTTCAAATGTGGCTCATTTTTTGGGCTTTCTGTGTAGTATTATTCTACTGTCATGGTTTTTCCTTTCTTTACCTTCCTGTAGGGAGGGTGCAGAATTTAGCATGACCTGAGGATGGAACAGTAGCAACTGATGGATAACTCTCAAAAAACCCTCATTCTTAGGTTCACTTCATTTATTAGAGGAGTGTATCCTGAAAAGATCTGAAGCAACTGTAAATTTGTAAAGTAACTTATAGAAGAAAGAGGATTCCGGGTAATTTTTTTCAGCTATATATCACAAGAAAAACTGTATAACCAAGAAGCTTCCGATTGGAAAACTCTTGAGCAAGCTTATGATGTAGAACTACTGTTTCTGGAATATAAATTCTCACCTATAGCAGCTGCTAGTACATAAATATTGTTATGTCAGTGGCTGCTCATAAACCCTCATCGTGATTTAGCCTACTCTCGCCTTTATAGAGTAGCCCTTTCCCACTGAATCCTTTTTAAAAATAACGAGATAAGCAATTTGCTGGGAAGTATTAGGATCTCTCCATATTAATATACAGTCCAGAGTACTTCGATCCACAAAAAAAAAAATAGGGAAAAGAACGTGCCAGCATGCCAGTTGTGTGTTGACTTCTCCAGAGACCCATCTCATTTCATGGCCATTTCATGCATAAACTAAAATCATCAGCCATATCAAGGCTCCTCAAGGTGCCCACCTTTCTTTACTCTTTTTCTGGACTATTACTTTTCAAAAGAAGACACTAATCTAAACTCAGGCAGCAAATAAAGGGAATCAGAAGTAATGTTCCTGGGCTTGTCTGCTGATTTTCAGGACTTGTGATTCTACTGTTTTTGAGCTTAATGTGCTGCCTTAATTTTTATGAATTTGAGCAAGACGTTTGTAGTCAGGAAGGAATATAGTCATCATTAATCCTGTGCAGCCCTTAAAAAGTCATGTTGGGATGATTTGGTTGCCCAGAGTCAACGCTGGAGTTTTGGTGTTAACAGGGGAATGTGCTATAGACCCTGTGGTGCCCCCTCAAATCCACCAACGATTTTAGATCTTCAGAAACAGAGCTATTTAACCAGTGTTTAAATTTAGATATTTGTTTGTGTAAGAGGCTGATGTTTGAATTCCTACTGACTTTTTTCTCTTCCTTAAAATAATTTAAAATAGAATCTTTAAATTATCCAATACCACTGTGCCCCTTGAAGTATGCATTTAATGACAGATTTGTAATACCACATAACAATATATTTTATAACTTATATCTAACACATTTTCTTTTCATCAGAGCATCTAAATATGTTTTCTAAATTTTTTGAACCTATTTTCTTCCCTGACCTTTAACTTATCAATCTTTGATCCAAAACAGTTTCTCACACCTGTGTGGCTTCATCAGAATCTTTCTGGATGAGGCTCTTTAATCATTGTATTGAATTAATGCAATTGCATGCCTGATGCATTAGAAATATCACCTCTGTTCTCCATATTTGCAGCTCCTTTTGAGCCCTTTGTAGCCTTTTTTCCCCCCTATTGTGGAGGCAGGATTTCCAGACTCCACAGGCTTATCTGTTAGTGTTACTAAACAGAACAGTACATACAGAGATGTTTGCAGTAGAAAGAAGGAAGAGAAAGAATAAATAACACGCTAGCAAATAAAATAAGTGTTGCTTTATTTTCTTAACTAAATGGAGTCACTATATGTATAATTGAAATGGGTTATGTATTCAAGAAAGAACTTTCACTGTTTCAATACCGTACTCTCAAGGTTTGAGATCCAAGTGCTTAGTTATACATTTAAATTGCATAAAGCAATTGTTCCTTGCAATAATGAACCACTGGGATCCTTGCATTTCAAAGGGAAAAGGCTCCAAGGGAGTTGAAGGTAACTCAGTAAGAAATATTCACAAGAATAAAATTTAATATAAAGCTACAAAGAAATAACTTCCTCTTGTAAGCAAAGTGGATTCTGATAAGGGACAGGTCTGTGTTTTCCAGTGTTCCTTCTGGCTGCAGGATGTGGTACTACTTTTCAGGAAATTCTCAGCAGAGTTGGATCAATACAACCTTAATGGTATCAGTGAAATAACAATCACAATAACAATTTTTGTTATCTTCATATTTACTGCTTAAACTATTCAATTTTGACCTCAGTTTTTGACGGTTGCTATTCCCAAAGAGAATTTCACAATCCGTGATTGCTTTAACCTATTTTAAATCCAAATGCATTAAATCCTGGCAGATATCTCTATAGGAAAAAAAAATTCAACCCTGTCACTCGTAGAGCATTACTGACAAATGGATTGGCAAGGTCTAATTAGAAATGCAACACTGATACAAACCAGATGCAGAATGATATGGGCACTCTATCAATAGGGGTTTAGCTGATGTCCTGTTGTAAAGCTGATTGCCTGCTGATTCACAAACTTCATCAGAAGTACTCATTTCTTCTCAGAGTATAAAAAATTTCTTTATTCTAAATTTAGTTCTGTATAGTTAGGTAAAAGTCAGATTAAAGCTATTGTTCTTGTAATATGTGGTTGTGGTTTAGTATATGTATTTTCAGTTAATGATATCAGTAATAAACTTAACAGTTCAGCTTTGGCTTTTTTCTGTAGGTTTTGGTAAGCATGACCTTTTAGTGTTATAAGGGGATTTAATTAGGAGCATTCAACAAGTAATTTTTAAGTATATGATATTTACAATTGGAGGCTTTCAATTAGAAGCTGTTCCTTTATTTTATTTTTTTTTCCAGCTTTTTGGCGTAAGATGTGAGAGGGAGGATTTAGGAAACCACAGAAATATGTGAGGAAGATGAAAGGACACATGTCTGGTGAACAGTGAAGAGCATTGTGATCAGGATATTGAGAGGATGTAAATGGAGCATGAGGGAACTGAGATCAGTGGAGGATGTAGGAGTAGAAATGTAGGAGCAAATGGGAGACATCCACAGGGTCAGAGAAACAGAAGGTGTGAGTGTGTGCAGTGATTAGGGAGATGAAGAACTGAGGTAACAGGAAGGAAAAAAGAAATGAAAAAAATGTTAATTTTCCTCACATATTCTTACCATATCCTGTAAAGGCTAAACTCCCACACTCAGAAAGCACCTTTTGCATGGTTACCATCCTCAGTACATCCTCTGGTTGGGTCAGGCTTGTATAAAGTATGCTGAGGTTTAACCTTTCTCCAGCAGACTTTATGATTAGCCCAGTTTAAGCTGGTGTTCATTAAAACAAATCATAAGAAGAAACTGCTGCCAATAAGGAGTTAATGTTGAAAGTATGCTTCAGTGGAGTCCAGCCAACAAAATACCCTTTTCCACACGAAAAAATCATCACCTTTTGAAAACCCAAATGTTAAGGAGTCTGGTAATGAATGGTTCAAGAGATGCAGCCAGTTCACAACTGAAATTTAATCCTTCCTTACTCACTGCTACCCTACTCAGCATATGCCCACCCATCCCAACTTAAACGGTCCCAGAGTAAAGCTTGCAAAAAATGTATGCAAAGGTCAGAATAGCAAATTGCTATAAAAGGTCCACTGTGGGAATCAAGTATGACAGGTGATCAGTGTTAAGGAAACAAAGAATGTACTGTAAAGGCATTGCTCTTTCTCCCTGCCCCGAATGGCCTTGAAATGCTCTAGCTCAATAAGAAAATCTAATAATGTTCTGCGTTATTAATAAAGACACCATTTTTATATTGCAATAGATTTCATTAGGACACTAGATTTGGCTTTCCCTATGTTAGTACAGGCTGCATATCAAATTGTTTCATATTTTTTGCCCATCTTGCAATGAAAAAGCAATATTCATTCCAATATAATAAGGGCAGGAGGATGACTAAATTATCTTTTCATGCTACACATGTAGGTAAAAGGACCCTTTCCAAATCTGTTCTCTTTTTAGGGAGGATCTTACAGATCTCCTAAGACTGAACATGTTTTATGTTGTTCTCCTCTGGACAGAAATCAGACAAATCAGAACAGACCTTTTTTTTTTTTATTATTTTTTTTATTTTTTTAAGTAAAAAGCAAATGCCTCTGGCCAGCAGTAATTGCATTTGCAGCTCTGAAGTTGCCTCTGGGTCTGTCATGCATCTAACTAAATATCCTTTTTCTCAGTGAATCACAGGGTTTCTTTGTTTTCAGCTAGTTATAAATGTCTTGTGCAATGCCTGTCCGGCAAAGCTATGAAAAATACTTCATACTTCGTGAATAAAGATGGCAAATTTAAAGCTCATACAGCCAGGTGCAGACTGCCCACTTTATGCACCTCATTTAGGAAATGCAATCCATTTTTCTATTAATTGTTGCCAGGTGACTCTCTGTTTAGTCTGTACAGTCAATGGAGAGAAGGAGACACCTCATTTACACATCTTGACTTGCTCTTAACAGTGGACTCTACTCAAAACAGCTGGTTTTGGAGGCCATACTTAGATTTTGGGTTCTTTTCCTGGTGTCATGAATCTCAATATTACAGAAAGCCCTTCCTATTTTGGTCCCAGTTCTAACTTTAAATACACAAAGAGACAGGATCTTCTAGTGGTCCTGGCTGAGGCTTCCTGGGAGTTTTTCCTACTTTTGTAGTAGAGGTTGCTTTTTCCAAGAGTGCAGAGGGGACCACACAACAGCTGTCTGGCCTCAGCAAAAATCAAGTGATCTCATTGTGCTTGCAATGCTCTGCTGGGATGCTTCAAAAATGAGTGATAGCTGCCCCAAGTTTTGGTTTTGTGGGCCTCTAAATTCCAAAAAGGAGAGGCAGAAATGATTCCACACTTCTGAAAGAAGAATGTTTCCTTAAATGTGTGACTCATGCTCATGGCTGTGGTCATCCCTTTCAAACAAAGCAAAGGAGTAAAGCCACCTCATAGAGCTGAAAAACAACAGTAAACTGCCTTTTAAAAACAAATTAATTTACAAACAATAAATATTTTGAAAACTCTGAGGGTCTGGCCTTCTCAAAATTTTCAGTCTTTTAGGTAGATAAAACCATTCCCTAAAAGCTATCCACACAGTGTCAGCCTGTAGCATGTCATCATCTTTTATGTGAAGAGTGATTTACAGTAATTGCATACAGTTGTCAGGAGAAAGAAAATTTAAGACTGTTGATATGAATTTAACCCATTTTCTCATTTGATAAAAAAGTCATCTCTGTTGAGTAGAATTCAGTCTTCAACACAAACAAACAGTTTTCATTTTGTGTAAAAAATATACTTAACAATATAGCACTGCAGTTCTTAGAATTCAAGATAGAGCATTTGTCAACTGCTTGATATAAATGACAGATGTTTATATGTAATAGAGCAGTGGAACAAATTTTGTTAAGAAGGGTATGAACCAGATGTTCACAATATTGGCTTTTTAAGAGGAAAATGTCTTTTTACATTGTCTATGACTCATGAGCCAAAAGAAAATGTGTTTATCATAGGAACTCACACTTGAGACTTTATCCTTTCAGCAGCAATATAAAAATGATAAAGCATTGGACATTAGAACGTATCTAAACAGCTCCTACATTTTATACATACTTGTAGGACCATAGTATGAAATATTTCACACTTTTTTTAATCTGCATTAATCAGATTTAAATATAAGCATAAAGGGTCTAAAAGCACTACTGCCTATAACATCTGCTCAATTATTTTTAATCAATCATAATAAAATCTGAAAGACTTTGAGGAGTAACTATGATACAGTCCTTTGTTTTTGCTTCAGCTTTATTATTCTGTACAAAGAAATCAAAGCATTTTAAATTGTCTGTCTTCCTCTAAGTAATACCTGCTCACTATGCTGAGAAAGGGTTAAAAGACTTAATTTTCCTTAGTCCTTGTGGTACTTCTGGCAAAGTTTTCCTCCTCTGTTAATCGAAATGTGAATAGTAATCCAGAAACTGCAGATTTTGTCCCAATTAACACTCAGAGTAGCTTGAAAAACAACAACCAAGACCACTTTAATTTCGACTTGCAGAATGTTGGATTTAATCCCCTGTTTTAGAGATTGAATTGGGGCCATAGAATAGGGAGAGGGTCCCTTGTTAAAATAGATTAATTCTTTGAAAGTATGCAAGAGGTGGATGGAATGGAAGAGAGTCCCCTTTGATAAACATTCAGCATTCAGTTCCTCATTAGTCTGCTAAGGTTATGCATTTTGAGAGTCAAATGAATGTTGTTGGGCTAGAGAGACTTATTAACAGATGTCCATGACAACCTCGAGACAGCATATTAGTCCAAGACCAGCAGTGTATCTAAAAACTTTCAGAAAATTGGCCATATTTTGCATTCTTTTCACAAAATTCTTTATATCTTTTCTTACCTCAGTATACACTGTGTTGCTTATGATCACATTCCACACCAAAAATTGGATTTGAAAACCTCTGAGACTACTTCTTTTTGTCAAAAATGGTTATATGAAAGCTGAATTTGTCTTCCAACCTGCTTTACATAAATGGAGAACATTTTTCTTAGGGCAGTTTCACAGGTGCTTAAAGGAATCTTAATTGCAAATAGTGGCAAGATAAATTCATACTTTCTGATTCTTGTGTCCAAGGTTTAATATGATAGATGGAAAAAAAAAAAAAAAAAAGAAAGAGAGAGGAATGTCCTGTTAATTGCAACATTATCTTTTTTATATATAACTAAGTATATCCTTCCTAGGACATATGATTATTTTAGTAATTTGATGCTACCCTCTAATGCTTAAAAAAAAATCAATGATGTAGATGCCAAGACAGAGTGCAGGCTCCTTAGAAGGCTCTTTCCAATCTGCAGGAAACAAAAATGAATTATCAGTGATGGTGATAGCCCATGTGATGAAAACTAATAAAAGAACAAGTTATAGCTCAACACTGTTCATTCAAATATTTAAGGTCCTTATGAAAGTGTAGGAAATGGGAAGAAATATGATTTTCGTAGCTCACTTTCACTGCATGAGGCATTGGCACTGCACTTCACTGGAGTGCAAAAATGCCAGCAAAGCTATAAGTCAGGTATTTGTAGTTTATTTTATTAGTACTACGCTGAACCGCAAAATAGATACAACAGTTTTATGGCTTACATCTGGTTGAATAATAAAACATATGGCTCTGGAGTAAGCATGTGCAGCTGTAATTTACTGTAAATATCCAACTCAAGATAGCTATTGAGATAAAAAACTTATGGCATGCACTCAGGGTTTATCCCACTATCCATCACTACTTGAATATTTATGATACTCCGACATTTGTGGTTTATATGTTAATTAACTACGTTTTAGGAGTTTTCTTTAGGGAATTTTCTTCTATGTACAACAGCTATGAGTTCACAAGCAGTGGACATTTTTTTCTCCCAGTATACCGGTTTAGTAATCCTTCATTACAGAGTGATCATAATAATAGAATTTCTATTGATATTGTAGGACATTTTCCAGTGTAGACTAAAATGTGACATATTTCCACTGCTTTATTTTAAAAATCCTTCCCTAATTGTACTTTCTATGAACATAGACAAAGATTTTCTTCTCTTGTTTTTATTCTTTTGGGTAGTTCTGATAAAAACAAGAGATTAAATTAATCAGGCTTTCCTGCTTTTTAGGAAAATGCAACTGAAAGTGGAATTTTCTTAGTTTTTATTTTTTTAAATTTTGCATTCCCAAATCAAGAATACTGAATGTTTTTGGAACCTTGTATACAGTAGTCTGGCACTGGACTGGTAGGCAGTTTTTTTGTCAAAATTTGGATTTCTTTAATCATTTGATTGATTAGATGAGTTGTTTCTGAATTATTCCATCAGCTTGAGCTCTAGCCAGACTGCAGTTCTGAATTTGGCATCTTAGCTTCAGAATTTATTTCTGTGACTTTTGACAGGGACCTATGTCACAACCTGGGTTAGAGAGGACTTTATTCCTGGTTTGAATCTGGATGTGGACAAAAGGGATTACACACCAGTGATACTACAACCACTGCATTTGTATCGCTGTACAATGTGGCATCAAATTTTGAAATTTATACTAATATTGATCAGCATTGATGCTAAAAGCTAGTCTGAACCCCAGTCAGTGCTGAACCCAGAAGGCAGCTTTGCTATTCCACTATCCCCTCCCAAACGCCTCTGGCAGACCTTTGCTGTGCACCTAACCTCCTTTCCAGTTGCTGAAAGGTCTTAATGGATTCCTCTTAGCATCTGGTATCTCCTGCAGGCATGTATCATACCTTTGGATAAAGGAATGCCATAGACACATAGATGGACCTCTTTTCTTCCTCTTTCCTCTATAGGAAATAGTTTTCCTCATTTTCAATGCCCTTCCAGAAGAGATGCTGGGGCATTGAATATTGACCTGAGTTTGACAGTTTCCACCTTTGCAGACACAGTAGTGAGTGGTGAGATTATCTTCAGGTTTCCTTAGTGCAAAAGATTTTTGTTTTGGAATACAGTTGTGCTAATGGAAACTGAGCTCACTGATCCATTAGTCAGTGTCAGAAGGAATATCTGTGACTGAGGTAGTTAAAATAATTGCAAGAGAAGTCTGGAAGAAGTGAAAGACGAAACCCTGTATTTATTCAAAGAAGATTCCTGTAGTCAACACGAAACAGGGAGGCAACTGTCATCTCTTAGTTTGTCTGGAAAAAGGCTCATGGGTATGTGACTTCTCCTGCAGAGAAAAAAAAAAAAAAAAAAGAAAAAGAGAAATCAGAGGTCTCTATGAGACCCAGAGATACTGTGTCTGTTGTTGTAGCTTATTTTCCTTTCCTTTCTCTTTCCTCCTGCTTGTTCCAAGACCTTACTCCAATCAAAACTCCGTACTTGGGGATAATTAATTATATAGTGCTGTCTTTTGGAGCTGGCTCTGAAACCAGCTGCAGTTTAGAGAGAAAGCAAAATGCAATATGGATCCTTTAGGTCAGGTGAAGGGTAATAAGCAATACATACTTCCATAGGAATTCCATATGTGTAAACAAGGACTTACTGTTTTGTAGGACATTTAATATAACTTTCTATGAAATCTAATCAGTTAGTGTCAATGCTATTTCATGCATCAGTTCTTCTCTTCTGTTACTCTAAGGGATTTGCAACACCCTGAGTTTTAGATGGACTGTGAGCTCACGTGTGGCTCCAGTGAGCTGCAAGTTGTGTAAGAAATGTTTGGTTTAATTTTAGAATCTCCTATGGAGTGATGTATTATTCTGGGTTAGCCATGGGGTTGAAGCTGTTGCTACCCAGGATTTTTTTGTCGTTTCTGCGTGTCTAAGTCTAAGATGCAAATATTTTTTCTCTTTCAAAAGAGATAGGTTTTAATTCAATGAGGTGTCTGGCCAGAGAAGTGCCAGGAGCAATTCAGAGTGGATGCCGTTGAATTACTACTGCAAATTTTCTTCAACAGCTGGGGGGAGCAGGAGAGCCGGTTTCTCTACCTGGCCCCATATTAGAATTCTCACCCCAATCATTTGCTATAAAGGAAAATAGGGAAATCAAGAGGATAAAAATTAATCAAACAAAGAAGAAAGACTTAACCCCTCCGAAACATTGAAAGGCTTATCTTAAAGCAATTTCACAAGAAAATAAGATCAAAACTAAATCAAATTGCATGCAACCTACGATCTCAGAAAATCAAACATTACACAAGAGACTACACAAAGGACTATGCCCTATCATTAACTCTTGGTACTCAGCTACATTCTCAGTCAGTAATTATGACAGTCATGAACAAAAAATAGATTGATCATTGCAGAATCTCTTGGAGGACAAAGGAGAAAAATACCACCACATAAACCCAAAACAAAACAAAACAATAAGAAAATTCTTTATCAATAAAATTTCTGCCAAGCTACAGAAACAAATGAAATGCAAATTTAACAAATTAACTATGTGATTAACACACAGTGGGATCACTTCAGGCATTTTGCTGTGCTTCTTGCCAGAATGTAATCCTACTGAGAGTTATTGCTGCATCAATATTTCTACAGTGGTATCATAAAAAGAATTCAATGACATTATAGAAACTGAAGTCCCCTACTTTCAAAGCTGTACTTTGAAACAAATTTGTGTTTTAAACATTAAGACACTTTAATACTACTTGTTATATACCTTAAAGGACAGAAGAAAAAAAAAAAAACAAAAACAACCCAGCAGTCTTCTGGAGCCAATTGTGGGCTTGAATTTGACATCACTTTCATTCTGTTCCTTTTGAAAGCTGTCTTTGAGCCCGTGTTAGGCTCAGCCTCTTTAGAATGATAAAAGCCTCCCATCAGTATTGACTGGTCTGTAGGCCTGTAGGTTTAAGCTAAAGCTTAAATGGAATGTATATAACCGAGTGTACACAGAATTCAGAATAAAACCAAAAAATCCCTTTCTGATGTATGCAGTTGAGGCCAGTGTTGAATATTCCAGCTCTCATGGAGATCTGCGGGAGGAAGGGGAGTAATCTCTGTGCATCTAGTATTTTAGGAAGCAGAAGTTCAACTCCCTCCTCTGTGAAAGCAGATCTTTAAAAAGGGTTCAACACCAAACTATATTCTAATCAATGTCACCAATGCCATTTAATCATGTGCAGGCCTAATAGTTAAAACAGTATTTGAAAATAATTTTAAAACTAAAAAATGAACAGTGGATTTTATTAATAATAGGCTCTTACACTATTTTTTTTTTTCTTTCTTATTTCAATCAGATGTAGGTTTGTGTCCTAAAAGGTTTTGCATGCAGATGTAAGGAAAACGTAGTGCTTACTCAAACCAGTGGGGGATGATGGCTTAGACGTTTTTGTGGCTGGTGTCAGGATTGTGAAACATCTTTAGTGCCACTTCACAGGATACTTCATTTCTTTTTTCAGACTTTCCCTATATAACGTCCAATTATCAGATTTTATGTGAGTGAAGCGATTTTCACTCTGAATGCATATTAAAGAGAACACATGTTTTCATTTTATGGACCTGTAACACTGAATCTTTACTGAAAGAGAATAAAATACTTATGAAAGGTTGTTACAGAGAGTGCACAGAAAAAGCAGTCTGAGTCTTATTTGCCAATTCCTTTGAGCAGTTACATTCCTCCTCCCATGTATCAATACACATGAATTTTCCCTTATCATAGTTGCTCTAAAAATTGCTGCTACACTGGTAATCGGTAGAATCAATAGAACCTTAACACAGATGGAAAGAGGAGTAAAGACCACACTCTCAGCCACAGAGAAATGCTGAGGAATATGGTGGGTTGAGAGGGAGTTCTTATACATAAATCTGAGAAGGGCTGCTTCTAACACAGACATAATTCAGCACAAAGCCACGGCTCCCATGCACTGTACTAGCTGGTGCTGGCCATTTTGGCTTCTTCTGCAGTAGTGAATTAAACATGTCCAGGACTGTTCTCTGGCCAACTGACAGGGAATTGCTAATGCCAGTGCTGTTAAACTCTTCTTTCTCTCCCGCTAGGAACTGTCTCTGGCCAAGGCTAACTCCTGAGCCATGCCCAGGCACGGGCCAAAAACGTGTCACTGGGTGCTCTGATGCTGGTACTCACTTAACAGCATTAATAGTTCATTTTCAGTGCCTAGATATGTCTCTTGGGGCCATTGATTTTATCAGCTGGAACATAACCTAAACACTGAACACAAGAACTGGGTGCTGTCTTGATGTTTAACCTTGAGTTTATTAGGTGAAAATCTCCTATGTTTGTTTCTTATCTATGAAATGAACAAAAGCATTTCTGTACTTCACAGGCTACCAGGAGAATAAACATAGTAAAAGACTAGGAATGATATGATAGTGAGGCCTCTGATTTTTGTAATCAGAATAACTACATCCCTTCCTGTCCCATGCTGTTTGTTCCATTCCAGAAGCTGAAAGGAATGAAGCAGATTAAAGTAGGATAACGAGTTGCCAGCTCAGAGAATTCCTTTGCCATCTGGGGAAACGTGTCAATTTTTCAGTTCTGCATTCTCTACCTGATTGTGGTTACTGTTTTGGACCAACATGTGTAATACAAAAAAACAAACCCTGCATTTCCCCCATACTGAAAAGTCAACATATTATTAATCGTATAATTCCTTTAATATGATTTGTAAAGGAAAATTCTCTTCCTTTTAATAATCAGCCAGCCCAAATTCCAGCCTGGAATGTGCTCTTGTAGCCAAGGCATAAGTATAAAACCAGTGAAAAAGAGGGAAGAGATTTACAATGGAAATTCTGACAATCACTTTGCAATATTAAGGCTTGGAGAGACCTGATTTAATCAAGGTGGTGTGAATATTTAAAGTGGTCTCTTTCTTGATTTTCAGTTCAGCTGATGAAATCATAATTTCCAGTGAAATAATTTTTTTCTTAGGGATGCATGAGGGAGAAAGAAAGTGAAAGATCCTAATTTTCTATTCACTAGGTAGAAATAGATTATAGCTTCTTTAACCCTCTTGATTCCAGGGCTGGCAGATGGAGCTGGAATTGCTTTCATTTTAGAAGTGATTTTTTTGAGCGATAGTGCAGCGCAGATGCAAGGCTAGTTTGAGGTGACAGTAACTCATGTAGTGTAGCAACAGCATGGTTTCTGATGTGGGAATTATTTGCTAAACTTTCTTTGAATTTGCTAGCCACTACTGTGCTGTAAATAACACAAAGTAATTAGGGCTTCTGAAGAAAGACAATTGTTCATTGGGGAGGCTGACTGACACCACTTTGGGCTTTATTTCCATCAGTAGTGGAGTGGCACTACTGATTTCAGGTGCTGATTCTTGCCATGATGAATGAAGATATGATACCAAGGATAACATATCCAAAAGAATCCATAATGACAGGTGTAGCTTTTGTCATGGTATAACTCCAGCTGGCAGCTCAGCTCAGCTGCTAACTCACTGCCCCTGGTGGGATAGGGAAGAGAATTGAGAGAGTAAAAGGGAGAAGACTCATGGATGGAGAGAAAGACTGTTTAATAGGGAAAGTTGTGCATGGACACAAAGCAAACCAAGAAATCAATTCACTGTTTCCCATGGGCAAGCAGGTGTTCAGCCATCTCCAGGAAAGTTGGGCTCTGCATACATAGCGGTAACTTGACAAACACCGTCGATATCTCCCCTTCTTCCTTCCTCCCCCAGCTTTACGTGCTGAGCATGACAGGGTATGAAATATTCCTCTGTTCACCTGGGGTCAGCTGTCCCAGCTCTGACCCCTCTCAGCTCCTTGTGCATTCTCAGCCTGCTCATGGGTGAGGAGTGTGAAAGGCAGGAAAGGCCTTGACACTGTGCAAGTGCTGCTCAGCAATAGCAAAAGGCATCTACATATAATCAACACTGGTATCTGTACAACTCTAAAACACAGCCCCATACCAGTTACTCCAAAGAAAATTAATTCTACCTCAGCCAAAACCAGCACACCTTTTCAAACACTGAGTTATATCTTCATGCAGGAGAGCTTAAGAAGGTCCATAAACTTCCAGAATGCTGTGTCGTTTAGTTTACCAAGGATTTGTTTCAGCGCTGCAAAATAGTTGGCTTATTTTGAGAACCACTCTAGAGAGATATATGACTGACAAATCTATGTGAAGGTCACATGCCTTGCATCATTGTGAATTACATATTATGTCCCATGAAGAAACTGGAGAAAAATGTATGACTGGAAAGAAGGGTTATAAAGTATAAATAAAGAGTTAGTGTTATCCAATGCATGAACACCATCAATAGTATAGAATATAAACATAATCATAATTATTATGTCAAAAGATCAGAATGCTAGGAGTATAAAATAAAGGGAATGCTACTTTACCTGTCTTGGTAGCTAAATTATTTTCTCAGTACTACTCAATTTTAGTGTGTGTTGCATTCTTCTTTTTTCTGGTTTCTTGGTCAGTTAACATAATTATGGTAAGACTCACCAATGCCTGACTTCCAAATTCATCTAAGCTCCAATATGAATTATGTTATAATATTTAGCCAAGTGACTTTTTAGCTGGTTTTCCCCAATTCATTCCCAGTTTCTTCTCTGGCTAGTGTCTATTATTTAGATAATAATATAAAGTTCCAAGAAATAACATGTAATCTCTACTGGATGGAAAAATAATTACTTTTTGACTATGGCCTAATTGTGCTGTTCAGTTCTGCCCAGCTTTATTTGATCTGATGTGACCTTCTCATTCTGTGACCATAGAAACAACTTGAAACATGTGAGGCACAGCACTTAAGGATGTAGTTCTCTAATTCCCTTTGCTGTTTTCTTGCTATTATTTCTTGTTATTATTTTATTTCCCTAGATTTTCCTCCTGTTCAGGTCTTCTAGTTTTTTACCAGGGTTTGAAGTTCTCTTCCATCTTTCCTCATGCTTTTCCTTGCTTGGTGGTTGTTGACTCTTTAATTGACATAAACAGAGTTCTTCCAAACATCTATGGTCAATGAACATTACCTTTTCTTTGGTGCCCAAACTGTTATACTAAACACTTCTGTCTGCTTTGTTATCTGCAAATAATACTTGTTATCCAAGTAAAATATAGTAACTTGTCTGTCCTGGACTTGGCTCAGCTTCATGGTTTAATTAAGAATTTGGATTTAAGATGAAATTTAGTAGTGCCATAAACTGAAAAATGTGCAAACTCTTTGGAGGACAGTAGTAGCTTTCAAGATGGTCATGATAAACTGTGAAAAGCAATTTGCAAACTAAAGCCAATACAAAATAAACATAAATAGCTATCCCTAGGAAGAGGAAAAAAGTGAAATAGAAATATGAAAAAGGCATTAAACAGCTGGTGATTAATATACAAAAAAGAAGGCAGAAGGCTACCGTGGATAATATACATTGTACCTTAATAAGTCTTAATAACATTTGTGTCAATATTATGCAGTCAGGAGAAATTCCATGGATTCTGGTGTTCATGCCCGACACTGGCAAACCCACATTAGGGTGGGACCCACATGCACAAAAACTTCTACCTAGCAGGACTCCTGGCTCCATAAATAGACACAGTGTCTGTGCCACACTGCTCCTTGAAGAATGGTGATGGTGGGACGCTGCGATATCCTACAGCAAGCATTCATCAAATACAAAATCTTCCAGCATCCATTGTGCAACTACAGCAAAAGAAAAAAGGAATCCTGTTCAGGAATATACTGATTGAAGTATTGTGCCCATGAAAGGGCAGGTAATTATTTACTTCCCATTGGTATTTAAGTTTCATCAGCCCAAGTTTCATCTTCCTTTGCAGCTGTCACACTTCAAGAAAAGCTATCAAAAATCCATAAAACAGTATCAATAAAAAAAAGAGGTTAGATAGCTGTTCTGTGATGATGGGAATGGAGTTTGCTTAGCCTTAAATAGGAAAGACTAAAGAGAGATATGATTACATTATTTTCTAATATGTAAAAGATGTTACAAAATGGTGGTGACTAGTAGTTTAAAATCACCCACGGATGGAAAGATGTGAAACATATTCCTATACAATTTCTGAGGAAACAGAATGGCTATAAGAACCAAAAGAGTCTAGAATAGGTTTTCCAGAAACACTGTGGACTCTAGTATGTATACATGCACCCATTGTCTAGGTTTTGCCCTGCTACTGTAGGATGTACTAACAAAGTCTTTTCCAGCTCAATAAATGAAAAAAGAGACACCATGAGACAATACCAAGATATTGTATTACTTGGCACTAGGATTGCATTATTTGTCTTCCAAGAAAGAAGACAATATGCTGTCACATGGAGCAGTGGTTTTATGGATGTTTCTGATCACAGCATTATGGAAAAGCAGTGATGGAAAGGACCTCAAAGTACCATTTGCTCCAGCCCTTTAAACTAGAGAAGATTCAAATACCCCTGCTGCTTCAGAAGTGATGCAGAGCAGTGTGTTATTTACAATTCTAGATTGATTCATTCTTAATCTTGAATTTGAACATTATTATAAATCCCTTTTTCTGGTGTTTTGTTCTTCAGTCAGAGACCCCTTTATTTAACTTTGAGAGCAAGTTACACCTCTGGGGAAGGTACATTACTATAGCAAAAATTAGCCTTGGGCCTGTACTTCTGATTTTTTTCTAAATTTTATTAAAAATATATCAAAGTATGTAACTTCGGTGTGTTTTTTTAATAACTCCCTCAATAAAATACCTATTATTTTTTCTTTTAATTTATGAAATATTTTGTCTAAATATTTTTCTAGTAGAAAAAAAATTAATAAGGAGTTTCTACTAAATAGACAATAAAATCTCAGAATTTTTTTATTAAAATTGTTATTTTTTTCTACTTCTTTTTTCTAATTTGTTTCTGCAATAACTTATACTGTTGTAAATAATTTGTAATGATATTTAAAGTTAGTGACTAGACTGTATCACCATAATGACTGAAAATCTTGAAAATAACATCTTTTAAACCTATCAGAAAAGAAGGGTAATATTTCTTCCAGGATCTCCTAGTAGCTGAGTACTATGTACATTACTTTATGAGGCCTTCTGTGAGATAATAAAAGATTTGAATTTACATTAAGTTACTCTAAAGAAACTGCCATTTCATGCATGCTTCCCCTAAGTAAAAGGAATTGTTTTATTGCAATCATTATCAGTAACTTTCATTTATGAATGTTTAGAGGGACTGTTTTAAGACTATTCTTGCCCCAAAACTGATATTATAAATGCACACTGGATTGTTTTGTAATGAACTCTTTATGTAACCATGCTTTAAAACTAGTGGTTTATCTATAGAGAACATCTCTGAATTAAACTGTTGGAGCAATAGCACTGTTTTTGATGCTATTGAGAGTCCTTGGTGCTTTTTCCCATCAAAGTATAAAGTAGTGGAGGAAGTATAAATAATATAATAATAAAATATACATTTTCTGGAGAAGTGGTCTGTGTTTGTGTGTATCTTTGTGTGTAAGAGAGAGAAACAGAGAAAAACAGAGAAATGACAAGAAAGAGAAAGATAGGGAGAAGGTAAGAAAATGGAAACAAAACAAAGAAGAGAAAGATGGAAAAAAATAAAGAGATGAAGAAAAAGAAAGAAAAAGGAAGGAAAGGAAGAAGGAAAAATGAAGGAAAGAAAGAGAACGTAAGTAAAAAAGAAAAAAAATAAAAATAATAATAAACCCTTGTGTTTACTAAAGTTTTGCAGGTTTAGTTGTTCCAGCAGTGTTATTAGAACCCACACCAAGAGCTGTTTTGGGTCCCGGGGCAAATAGATTCTTCTCCCCCTCATTCCTCACCTGGAAAAGTGCTTGGGTGGTCCAGCCATGACACTCCTCTCTCCCCAGTGCCCTCCTCCCTTCCTGCTTGCACTGTAGCACAGAAAACTTATACATGGGGCAGCAGTGACTGCCAAGGAATGAGAAGCTGAGCCAAGCAGAGGAGAGGGCTGCAGCCAGAGCAGCAGAGGTGTCCTCCTGGCCCCAGACCCTGTGAGGGGGAGTTGCCCCCGTCCTCCAGTGCCACTCAGCTCCCCCTTTGCTTTGTCTGAGCTGGTCCACCAAGCAACTCCTTCTCTAAGTGGTGTCAGCATATCCTCACAGGTGTTTTCAGAGTTCACTGTGTGTTCTCACTGCCCTTACAGTGGGCCTGAGAATAAGGGCTTGGTTTAATTACCGTGACTCGATGGCAGGATGCTGTGTCCTCCTGTGCTGCAGTGCAGCATATCTGCTCAGTGTAGCCAGCACCACTGTGTGGGAGCCACCAGGGAGCCCAGGGAAGTCCCTGGAGAAATCACATCGCCTTTGTGTGTCCCCCCACTTTCTCCTTTTATAGGGGACTAAGTGGTGTGCCTCCTGGCTTATACAAATTTTCTGTCCCAGAGATTATGTTCTCAAACCCAAAATTAAATTTTTAAATATGCAGAAGTCTGTTAGACCGGAAAAGTTTTTATACGGTCACATTTTAGCATGCCACAAATAATGATTTATGCAACTGAAAAAAAGCCATTTAAAAACACTGATCACAATGATGCCACTAGCTCAGTCACACTGGAAAAGCTTGAGAATAATGCCTGTGAGGGAGAAGACTGAAAACATCCTCCTCTTTTTCCTAAAGAATGAAGGGCATATTGATTTAGTTTTTCTAAAATGAAACTGCCAAATTCTATATAGCATAAGCTTCTCCATACCAAGATGTTAATCTACATCTAATACATGTATAAGGTTAAATATGGTGTGAGAGGCAATAGAGGTTACTGCAGTTCTCTGGTTCACTGCTTTAAGGGAGAGAAACCTAGCACAAATCTAATTTTAAAAGGAAATTGCTGAAAGAATGGATGTAATAGAATGGATATAATAGAACAAGGTATTTAAAAATTCCATGCTTAGATGGATAATAAGCACTTCAAAATTATACCTGGCCACTGAGAAATGTGCACTTACTCCAGAGCAACTACTGCTTTTTAATAATTACTAGCCAGAACACTTAATATCTGACAATTTGATTTTTAGTATTAAGGTGACTTTGGTTTGAATATGTCTTATGCCAAATGATCTAACAGAATTTTTTAAAATAAAACTGTTTTTCCGACTTGAAAGAAGTCAAATACTAGACTTTTCCTGAGCTGTATTAGAATAATCAGCTTTTGAGGATGGTGAACGAAATACCTTAATACCCAAACAGTATGGCTGAAAAGCAAATATTGATACTCTCTGGGAAACAGGATACAAAATGAAAGACAAAATAGATTTCCATTGCACCGTGTCTCAAGCATTTACAAGCCTGACAGGGCTGATTTGCTGTTAAAAGCACAAATGGAAAATCATCACAAAAAGCACAAAAACCAGTTCTCTTGCTTTGCTGAGACAATCAGTATTCAACATTACATGAGAAGAAAAGATGTTAAAGGGTTAAAAGAAATCCGTGGTGCAGTGGGTCCAGGTTAAGAAGCAAGCTTGTGTCTGTTGACCTGAACTGGTACTTGAGGGTGACTCAGTTGGTGCTTGAGAGGTGACTAGATCAAACATGGTAGAATAAACCAAGATCTCAAAGAGACACAAAGACCAGTGGTCCCTCAGAGGTACTGCTGTTGGATTCAGCGGCAAAATTCCCACTGATAGAAGGATTGGCATTTGCAGGACAAGACAGTAACAAAAGGACTCTCCTTTTGCATAATTAGAACAGACATTTGCTATGTAGGAGAAGTTTGACTTGCTAGTAAAATTGTTGCAGAGGGATTTGAATTCACTAGCTGAAAAAAAATGATAAATGTATTAAGTTGTTTTGCATGCTGTGACAGATTAAGGGTAATCTTTCGAAAAGCTTCTACATCTTATTTCCAGGAGAATCACCGAGGTGTTTAAAGGGGCTTTGGATCAGTGCCTCAGTTAACTGGTGTCTGATTTTCCCTGTCAGTTGCTCCAGCAGAGAGTCGTATGGCAGCCTGCAAGCTGTCTTGCTGTTTCTTGAGGAGTCACTTTCTGACTCACATCACAGAAGCTCTGCATAATAGGGGAGGATTGTAGTCTGCATTTGAGGGGCAAAACTGTGGCATTTGTGCCGCTAGTCTATGCAAGTGGTATTGAATCAGTGTGGCCCTCAACAGATCCTCTCAGGCCACATGAGATAGCGGTGTTGGGAAGTACTGAAGTTGGAGCAGGTGCTCCTGCAGCATGACAGCCCTATTCCGTGAAATGCCGCAGCCACTGGGCTAACAGTGAAGTCATTACACTTCTCTTTCTCTGTTCTTTGTCGTTCTTATAGTTCCTCTCTTGTTCGCTTGTTCAGGCATCTTAGAGAAATGCAAAGATTTTCTACAAGGATAATTTATGCCATGAACAAAGCAGCTCATTGCAGTTAAAGCAGTTTCTCACAGGAAAACACACCAAAAAGACAGCTAGGAATCACTAAGCGTTAAGCTAAGCACTTGCATGCTCATCACCCTGATGAATGTGTCAACTAAAGAGTTGCTACTGTCTGGACCAGTGTTTGCCATTCCCCAAAGCACCAGAGAGCTGTCACTGTCTCCAGCGATATCAGTCATGATATGCTCAGTCTGGGACTCCTGTCTGGTACTACACCACACTAGTCCTATTCCTGTCTATATTTGTGTTTTCCCTCCTAAATCCTTGAGATATAGATGATACCACATAAGCAAGCTCAGCCTTGTCTGTAATTTTGGCCTTTCTTATCTCTGTACAGTCATTCTCACAGCTTTTTTTCTCAGCAGAACAAAGCAGGGAGCAGGGGGAAGCTTTCTGTGGGAGCAACAGAGAAACTAGAGCATAAACCCTACAGCAGAGAAAATAGAGGTGGTTACAATCAAATAATTACATTAAAAGATTCCTTATATTGTTTTTCCTTCTTCTACACTGTTTATGCATTGTCGTTCATTATTGGGATCTATCTTTTTAGGGTTAGCCCTTAATCTGACAGTTGTCCTCAGATGGCAAATTCTTGTTTCTGTTAATTCATAAAAGTATCGCAAAGGTGTGTTTTCCAAACGGAGTTGAAATGAGTAGACAGCAGCTTCCTTGCTCCATATTCTAAGCATTCTTTCCAATCTTACTCTTCCTTCAAACATTCTCCCAAGGTCATACCTACACTGTTTGCCTACAGCTTTCTGAGTGCTTGTACTCCTGTCTCTGAGCATAATTCAAACAGCACCACCATTCCTATCTAAAAAACCCTTTCTTGGTCTAAAGTTCACCCCAATTTACTAGAGGCCAGCTGATTTGTGGTAACTCACATGGGTAGTGTGATGTAATTCACATTAGCGCAGCTGCCAGTGAAAGAGAAGAAATCAACTCATGGCAGTGAAGAGTAGCTGACCTAAGTCATATTTGCATAAGGAGTTAAAAATACATAGCTGGACTGTTGCTGGGGATTTACCAACGTATGTAATTTTTAAAATCCAAACTAGTTTTTTAATGTGCTTATGCTTTTAGCTATTTATTAGCCTCTGTGTTGAATGGCACTATCCTTCCACAGCTTTCACGCATGAAGAGCAGCCATCTTCATCAACATTTTGCTCTATCTAAGCCTAACCCATCGGCCTCAGTTTTCAATACTAGTAGTACTTATGCAGATAGGAAGATTGAATCAAAGAGGTAATGGCTTATGTGATTTATACAATTTACTGTAGGCAGAATCAATAAAATCAGATCTGTATAAAACACATACTAATGCACTTGCTGTTATGTGTATTGTCAAATTTTACTGAAGACAGATTTTCTGAAGTAGTCTTTGCATTGAGGATGAAAATGCCGTATACAAGGCCTGCTAAAAAGAAGAGTACAAGAGTGCAAAAGAATTCATTATATTTGTTGAAAGGAAAGGAATAAACTGAAATAAGAAGCATACCACTGATGCTTCTCATGACAGGCAATCAGACGGAGAGGCTGAGTCCATCTGAAACTTGTAGGTGCCTCAGGAATTGAGCCAGTGCAATTCTCTACAGGTCAGCAGGGGATAATAAGAAAATCTGTCAAACTTGAGAGAAGAGTCAACTTTCTAGGCCACAAATCTGATCTGAGCAGAGTTGAGAGACAAAGAGTTCAAAAGGTTAATGCTACTATGCTTATTTAAGTGAACGTTAACACTGTTGTGAGAAAACAGATGGAGAAGAACTGGGGGAATTATTTGACTGGTTAGGTTTGTAAAACAGTGAACAGAACGACAGACATCTTAGGCATAGAAGCTTGCTACAGAGAAAGTGTAAGCTGAGGTCTTCTTTCTCTTTTGCTTCCAAGTAGTTTGGATTAATGGCCTTCCAATCATCACAATTATGTGCTCCTATTTAAGAAATCCGTTGGGAAACATCTGGGTTTTACATAACATTCACCATCATGTCTTTCATCAGATAAATTAACAGCTTTGTTTTGCAGTGGCTGTAGAAAGAGACAAAAACATTGTAGCACAATGGCACTTACCATTTTTCTGTCAAGATGGAGCCACTATTAGGGATGCTACTATCAGTGATGATCAATGTGAAGCAGACATATTTACTGGGAGTCTGTTCCAACACAATACAAGGGAACAAATAGCAAGGTGGGGCCATTTTCTGGATAGATTACAACCTATTGCTCATGACCTGCCTTTATTACATCCCTTTCTTTCCATCTGAAGAGAAGAGAAACCCAAATAACAGCGGGTTCTGTTGCTCTGATGACAGCTTGAGAAAAAGTAATAAGGAATTCCTACAGCTATAAAAACAGAGTGAGGAAAGGGTGCCAAGTTACCCTTGGAGCTGTCACTCTTTGCAAGGCTCTTTTCTTTTCACTTACTTTTGTATAATACTTTATGGCTAAACAGCTATTTTTATAGCCAGATGAGGACATAACTCACTCTTTCAGGAGTCTTGGAGAACTGAAGAAGAATTCCTGGTAAAACTTCAGATGGCAAGCCTTATTTCTCATCTGCTTAGATACTGTATATCTTGATATTTCAGGCATCTGAAATGATGGATTACCTCATGTTTATTGGATCTGTTCTTTGGGCTTGAGCTATGTCCAGTTTGAACAAACAATGAATCCCAAAAACTGCTTTTATGTTATTTTAAAAATAATTTTCAAAAATAAGGCAACAACCTGAATGCAGCTATATCAAAATATATGAATTGGTTCTGAAAACTACCATTTCGTATTCTTCATTCCCTTACATCCTATTTTAACTTTTTGTTTTCTTTTCCATAATGCAGAAAAAGCCAGAACTGGATGAATATTGAACAACAGTATTCATGAACATTCACAGGAATTTGAAATGGCTGTTTGATCTCTCCATATCAAGGCCCCTTGTTATCTGCTGCTCCTGCGGTTTCAGACAGAAAGTTTTTTGTTCCTGAGGAGGTTTGAGGAATGGCTGATTTGTGTGAATACCCGTATTTGCATGCGAACGAGGCTACTCCTTTACAAACAAGAGTGTTCATTATTCCTCTGTTTAAAAGGATACACTAACCCAATTAGTGAGCTGGAAGAATATCCCGTGATTTAGCTAACCAATAACATACACCCAACTAGGAGGCAGTGAACACTTAAACTGTGCAGCATCTGAACCCCCATGTTGGCATTTCCCAAACCTTTGAAAGTTGAACCCTCTCGTTAGGAAAATAGGAACAATTGCACTCTTCACCCCTCCCATGGTGTTATTAAAAGCATACCGAAGAGAACAGAGGCTCAGAGAAATCTGTATGGATCTGTGTGTTCAGATGCTTCCCCTCCTTCCAAAACAAGCTTTGAACAGTGTAGAAAGAAACTTAATGTTGATGCTCAAAACCAAGTAAGTTAACTCCTCTTGAAGCAGAGTGCCATCACACCTCTACAGCCTCAGGCTTTCAGCAGACTCAGGCAGGTATCAGTTACACACAAGTAACATTTACAGCACAGCCTATGAAAGAAACTCTGAAGGACTGAGACTGTTCACCTACAAAATTCCTCATGTTCTGATTGTAGTCAAATGTAGACCACCCTTAATGATGCTGACAAAGGTTAGAGTCTACTCACCTAACTTGTGCAAATGCTAATTTCAGACAGGAGGTACGAAAAAAAAAAAAAAAAAAGGCTCAGAGGAATCAGCGGGATCAAGAGGCATTTCACATTTTGGAGATCAGACTTAAAGCCTATTCACAAATGATTCTCAAATACAAAAAGGTTGTATTTGCCATCAGTATTACCGAGGATGAATAATCCATCCAGCTGTGCTAAGCAGCATCAGAAAAAAAATGAGTTCTTAAGTTATTTCTGGCTAAGTTATACTACATACAAGGAGGTTTAAATGATTTAGGTAAGATCTGGAAAAGTATCCAAACTTCTGAATTTATACTCAAGTTTCCACACCTCTGGGTTCAGGGTAAAAGGGAAAATTTACAGACCCTGGCACAAAATTAAAAAAAGCCTACCTAATAATCATCAGTACTCCCAACCCTTTCCACAGCTGTTATTTACCTCCACCTCCTCTTATTTTCCTTTTTTTTTTAACTCTGGTGGTTTCTTTTTTTCCCCTCCTCCAGACTAACCCCTAGGATATTTAATTAATTTTCTAAATTATCCTCTTTTTATCTCTGCTTCTTTAATAACTGTTACTTCTTTACCCCACACTGTTCACTTTATCTTATCATGTGGCTTCTTACATCTACTCTGCAGATGCATTTTCCGGGCTCTTTGCAGCTCTGCCCAAGCACCTTGTCTTTCATCACCCACCTCTTTGTTCCTCTTTATAGTGTTTCCTCTTCATACATTGTTGCTGCAGCTGAAACTATGACATTTCCACACTGTTCCCTGGGCCTAGGAGAATAGTGAATGTAAACCAGTTGCATTCCAGGAGATGATGTTGGCATGAGAATGTATATAGGCACTGTATATAAGCATTGGTAAAACAAGACCTCCATGTTAGCTATAGGAGTAAAACACATAGGTCTCATTCAAAATAGGGTTATACTCAGTCTCTGGAATTTGAACTTTTGATTTTTTGGCATTGTCTTTTATCTTTGACCTGTATTTGTTCTGGGTTTAAATCAGAGAAACTTGATGTATATCTTATTTAATGACAAAATGTATTATCTTAACACAGTGAAAATTTCAATCACTGTGCTAGAAAATTTTCCTGACTTTAGAAGCTACCTATCAAAATCTTCAGATGACTGAGGACTAGCTGTAAGGCAGACACTACATATCTGAGAAAGATAAAATGTATCTCTGAAGCTGTCTAATAGAGGAGAAAAAAACCCAGGAGGCTCCATATATCCTTATATATCCATATATATATCCATATATCTCAGGGTGTTGTATTGCTGGGATATGTGATATTGTCCCCCGAAGGCCATTCTGACTTGCTTTTTTCCCCAGCCCATGAAACGATGACTCAGTTATCCTGAAGCATCCTGGATTGCTTACAGTCACATGACATAACTTGGAAATGAAGTTTGAATATGTTTGAATATCCTTCTTAGGATGGAGAAGTATTGCTATTAGGAAGCAAATAATCTAATCTTATTTCCTCTTCCTTGTGTTCTCTTATCTTCTCCCTTTTTTCTTTTTTCAAACTAGACAGAGCTTATAAGCACAATATATTGGTTTTAAATTACTTACACTGTTTGCGTGTATTCCAAATTCCTTTTTTGTTTACCTAGTTTCAGGTTCTCTGCTGAAATAACATACTTGCATAATTTTCAGGTCAGTCTTGTCTTTAGCTCCATAAAATGCCTTTCAAATGGCTTTAGTTAATAAACTTTAATGATAAATAATGTAGTATATGAAGTACTTAGATATCTAACTTTTCATAGTGTCCCTGTGTTTTTCAATCTTTTTAAATGAAGTGAAGGGTTTAAGATTTATAAGCTAACCACAAAGAGTCATTCAGTTGTTAAAGAAAATAGTGCGCAAAACTCCTGTTCTCCTCTAGCTTCATTAATTCAATGTGCTTTCTCAAAAGCACACAAAAGATTCTTGTTGGATGATCCCATCCCTCTGAGTTGAAGTGGGATCAAGATGGGAGTGTTGGCCAATTTCTCTCCAGCCCTTTAAAGTCACCACACAGAAAGAAAAAGCTTGTTTTCCATCACTTCCTGAACTTTGAAGAAAGACTTAAAATCTCTCCTTCTCACCATTGGTTAGAATGAGGTTTCTTGAGGACTTTAGCCAGCCCAAACATTGTATTTAAGAACAAGTTGTTTATACTTCTGTCTCCTTCCTCTACAAGGTCTTCTGGAAGTTTTGGAAAAGTTAGCGTATCTTCTTTTGAAAGCATATTGGCAGACATTTGTACATGTCATTTATACCTGCCTTCTGTGAAGCCCCAGAACTGCAGGGTGAAAAAGCAGGATGGGGTTGCCATGCTAAGACTGTTCCCTTCTTTTCAGTAAATGTTTATATAAATTTCTGGGTAAGCTATTTCTTCTATTGAATGGAGAAGGCTGTATATTGTCACTATAAAACTCCTTTACCAACTAAAGAGGAGGATTCTGAGATGCCTTTCCCAGCTTCCAGCCTTTTTGTTTCTTGTCTGTGCTTCTGCCAGCTACAGCATGGATCTATGTCTGTCTCTTGCACATCCAATGTTCCAATATTTGAGGCTGAGAGCAATATTTCCTCCCTCAGAATCAGCACTCGCACAATAAAGTGGTGCTTGTAAAGCAAATGGAGGTTTTTGGATGAGGGTGAAGTGCATTCCCCTTCTAAAGAGAACAGAGATGCACAAGAAACAGAATCATAGCTGTAATGGATTAGGAAGTTCTACTATTTTGCTTTTAAAAAAATGGCCAAGATAGCAACCACAATTCCCCAAATACTAGCTTAATTGAAATCTCCAGGCCACTTTAAATCTAGCAACCATCAGCTTAAGGAGTTCAGTAATCCCCAACCACTAGCTCTGTTTTTGCAAACCTTGATGTTCCAGTTCCTTCACTGGAAATACACCGGAAGTTATTTGCTCCTGGCTGTCTGTTTTATAATCCTATAGAGATTGACAGATGTCCTGGTTTTGGATGGTACTGGTAATGTTGATAACACCAGGATGTTGCTCAGCTGTTGCTGCCTTTTCTGCCTCTCACTCCATCACCAATAAATAGGTTGTAGGTGCAGAAAGAGCTGGAAAGGGACAAAACAAGGACAGCTGACCCCAGTGGGTCACAGAGATATCCCATACCTTATGGCATCATGGTGAACAACAAAGCTAAGTGGGACTTGCTGAGAGCTGGTAGCTCAGTGCTTGGGTACTGGCTGGGCATTGATCAGGGTGTGGTGAGCAATTGGATTGTGCATCACTTCTTTTACTTCTTGAATCATTATTACTATTTCCCTTCTTTTTCTGTCCCATAAAACTGTCCTTATCTCAACCCACGAGTTTTACTTTTTTTCTGATTCTCTTCTCCATCCCACTGGGGTTAGTGAGTGAAGAGCTCTGTAGTGTTTAGCTGTCTCCTGGGTTAAACCACAACAGGTATATAAGAGCAAATCCTAGTATTTCTTTTGAAACAGCCCTTTTCACTTCATTTCAGTTCATTTACAGCAGAACTGGGCACTGCTCCTGACTGAAACCTTAGGGCATTTCCAAAACACCAGTAAGTAACTTAACAACAATGAACATTCTCTGAAAATTCAGAACTGAAGCATAATGCTAATTTCAGTAAAAGAAATGTTTTATTCCTATTGCACACAATGAAACAGTAGCTTTGCTGGTATTATATTAACAGCAAAACTACTGTTGATGTAAATGTGGCCAGGACTTGACCCATATTTCTAATACAGCATGTTTTCAAATCCTAGTTTAACTTAGGCAAAAATAATCTAGAAGTTAGAGCTGTCATTAGTAGGTGGGAGGTGACCCTAATATGTGTCAAAGCCTTACTGAGGTCCTTGGAAAGTTGGTATTGATGACTTGGTCCAGGTTGATTACATTTTGATCCATGTCCTTAACCCCAAATAAGTACCTTTTGCACAACTGTAACAACAAGAGCTTAAAGCAATTTACAGCAACAGCAAAAGACTCCACTGGGGAACAGCATGACATCTAACTGCTTTCTGCCTCCATTCCCACAGGGCCAACTTGAAATGCCTTGGGGGAAGGACAAGCTATTCCAGCTATGCCAGCTGTTCTCCATAGCATCATTATTCACTGGCACAACTAAGAGTAGCTCTGAAAATGCTCTAACTTGCACAAGGAATTGATGTGTATGGAGGAGCTTTCAAGAGCAGAAAAGTGGGGGATTGAGGGGGACTGGTGGAAAAATCGTCATTCTAAGGGTCATTGAGTGCTTCTCTGACACAACAGGAGTCTAGTCTTTAATGTAGCACTGAAAATTAGATGAAGAATTTTATTTCCACTCCCTTGTATCAATCATTCTTGTTTTCCTGTGCAACAGACATTTTTGTCATTAGGCTAAAAATAAAACCTTTTGAGAACTCAAGCAACTGGTCTGTCTAGTTCTTTTCATGCAATGTTTTTTTTGGTAGTAGCAATAACAGGATGTACTGACCATTTCTCAGTGTAATAATCTGGTCTAGTCACTGATATAAACAACTTGCCCTTTGACCTTATAATTTATTCACAGCAGGCCTAATCCAAGACATTTTAAGTAACAAAAATATTGATAAATAATTTGCAATTATAGACACTCTCCTGGGTCAAGTGTAATAATATCACAAATAGTGTCCTGTGGAGATAGGTGTCTTTCATAGACCTGACTAAGATAATATCGTTATCACTGTTGCCTTTCCAAATAAATTCCATTTAAAAGCTTGTACAGGGTTCAGCTTAGGAGGCTAAAGGGTTGTGCAAAAGGCATGTCCATGTCACTTTTTGGGGTAACTAAATCCTTCCTTGCAAATTGGTTCTGCTAGTAACTATGATGTATGCATACGAAGGAGAATTAAAAGAGTTTGTATGAGGTGCAGGGTCCACTGTCATTTTCCTCATTCCTCCCTTATTTCCTCTTTATTCACCGAACTCTCATCAAGCCTTTCATTGCCCTCCTCCCCTGCTGATTCAAGGAAGTGTTTTTGAATGGTGCTCTCTGAGTTAATTTTAGGGTTTAGGTCTGAATGGTCCGTGTTTCTGTTTCCATCCTGATCAGGAAATACAAAGCCACAGTTCGTATTCATGCTCAGGTTTGCAAAGAACCATTTCCTCAGCACTTATTTTAAAACTTGTTCTTCTGGGAGGAAAAAACCCTTCCAGTTTGAAATCAAGCCAAATTAGTTTCCCCTTCCTGAAGTATTTCTTGTGTTTCCATAGTAAAAAAAAAAATGCTGAAAGTCAGGAAAACATTAATCTATGTGCAGACCTATACAGGTGCTCATGTTTTTTTTTAAAAAATAATGAGATTGCAAGAAACGTTTCTGAATCTTATCTCATATACATTAGATTCACAAAGAAAATTTTAGTTCTTCTGAAGAACTTTTCCCTGAATTATAGGAATATATGTTTAAAGTGACTCATTCCTGTAATGAGTTATAACAGAGACTGTGACTGTAAAGAACTGCCGCTTTACTCAGCTACTCCAGCCATCCTGTGGGCTGAGTACTCACTGTATTTGTAAGGGTTGTGCCTTTTATATTATACACAGGGAGTTGCAGTTAGACTATTTAAAACAGAAACTGATGTCTGTGGGGAGACTGGGTATGAGACAATGTTTTATGCTGCACAAACCAAGGGCTTGTTAAAAATTTCTTTTTCTTCTGTGCTAATGCATTAACAAACTGTGGTGAAATAATCATCTTTATAAATAAACATTACAAATGGTCCCACAGAATATATAAGGAAAGACTGAAATTGCAGGTGGAGTAGGGGTTTGCCACTAGCCCAGTGCAGGTATGGGTTAAGAGGGATCTTGTCACAGCTGCAGCCCTCAGAGTCCATGTTTGGGTACATGAGTGAACATCTGTAAACTGGCTGGATATTGCTAGAGCATGCCCATCTGATGCCTGTAATTTTAACACATCAGGGGGAGAAAAATCCGGATACAAAATCAGTCTAGGGGGTGAAAGATGGTAGTTCTGATTCTTTGTGCTCACACCAGCTCCGTGACTGTTATTTTCTGGGATATGCTAACTTCAGTGGAGTTGCCTGAGCACAATGCTTGTGGAAAATCAGATCTGGTGCTCCCATGAGAGCTGGAATAGATGATTGACCTTCCATAGCTTACACCTCTTGAGGGAACAATTTACAGAATATGGGATATGAGAGATTTATTTGGAAACCATATGGAAACATTTATGTGTTGTTTTTGTGGGTCTGGGATTAATGTAACAAAATATGATATTCCATATTTGTTGGCAGGATGGTGTTGAAACAGAGGGTTCACCTTTCTATGCATTCATTCAAAAGTGTTTGGATTTTTTTCTTCCAATACCAGACTGTGTTGGGGACCAAACATTTACAATATAAATGGACTCTCACAAAGCTCAGTTGAAAAGGTTGATTTTCATAAAAAATTCCAAGCAACAAAGTAAAGATTGGCCTGGAATACAGCATATGAAATGGCTTAATTGTTTGGTCTGTGTTGTCATGCCCTACTAAAGTAATTTTGCTCAGGTTCCAGTTGTAACTGGTAATTTTGGTCAACAGTTGTCTTACATCAATGCAGCCTCTTTACCATATTGGAATCATTAGGCTGGTGTGACTTCTGTCATATTAGGTCTGATTTTCTGATCTTGTTGTGGCTGGTCAGCTTGAGGGGAGATTTAAGTAGAAGCTGCACTTCTGGAAGAATCCAAGGGAGAATCCAGTCTGTGGTCTCACCCCGAGCCTCTGGAAGTGCACAGTGAAAAGGTAACCCCCTTTACCATGAGAGTTTGCATCACACAGTTCTCTCTACTGGTTTCTATCTACTGGTCAGGTTTCTGAGTAAAGGCTCACAGTAGCTTTGCCTGTAGGTAAAAGCATTGTTAATTTTCCTTCTAGAGATTGCAGCTGAGTTCAATGCAGAGATTTAATAAAGAATGATGATCTGTGAGGCTGCTTCTTTTCTTTGAGCATCTGTAAAAGATGATTAATTGTTCCCCCAACAAATACTTTTAAAAATGTTTTCTCACCTTCCTTTTTCCACCTGTCTCCTCTGAGACTACATGTGAACTTAAAATTTGTCACAAAATGTAGGTGGTGGAAATGTCCTACCTGCTGCCACACAATTGCATTGTTTGGATGAAGAAAGTGGGAAAGAACTTAGATAGCAAAGTAAAATGAGTACCGACCCATACCATAAATTTTATCAGACATTCTCTGTCTCTATTCTTCCTTTATCTTAAATATTACAGAAATTAATATAATCAGATAATATTCTCAAATACTGTTAATGAGCACAGGAGATAGACAGAAGGGCCCGTCTGGGCAATGTTGCCAAAATTTCAGCTATACAGAGCCTAAAGGCCATAGGGGCCTAATTTTTCCTGGAACAGAAAGAAAAGTTAACGTGATATTTGCTGAGAGTAGTGTACATGTTGATACATGCCAACCAGAAACCCTTTGGTGATAATGATATGAGTCTTCTAGGGAAGACAGATTAGAAAGGGGCAGATTGTTTTTGTGGGGCCAGGTGGCCCCAGGCCAATGAGGACTGCACGGGTAGCATCCCCAGAGAACCTGTACCTTGCACTTCAGCTGTAAAGTACCTGCCTTCTGCTGGGACAATGAATTCAGAATAAAGAGAAGGATGCTAGAAGTAGGGGAAAAACTCTCAGGGGAGGGAAGAGAGCCTCAAGTAAAATGGAAAATGAGACTTATGACAGGATAGTGTTCCCTCAAACAGTCTGGGTTACTTGGGCATATCTGTGGTGAACAGCTGACATTCATGTCTGAGTCTTTTCTTCTAGGGGACTTCATGGAGCAAATCCAGGCCCTGTTGCTCTAGCCAAAAAAGTAATAGCAACTCCAAGATCCTAGAAAGCACGGAGCTGGTTGTGACTTGGCATAGTGACTCATAAGAGAGGAAGGTGCCAGTGCTCAGACAGTATGTCAGGCATGTCAGCTGGTGAAGGAATTTGTTGGCATTACACCCCAGCTGGTGCAGATACTTGGCCTTTTAAAATTTGATGGAGGTGCATAGTGCCTAATCTATGCTGCATCTCCAAAACTGTTTGGATCTGCCTTTTTTTCTGAAAATAGCAGCACTTGCCCTAAAAGTGGATAAAAAGTTCCTGTTTTATGAAAGTATTTCTAACACATTGCAAGGTAGGTACAACCCAAAGGATGCAATGCTTAGGAAATGAGAATTCTGAAGAAGCTACTACAACTAATATAATTCTCTGGGGGAGTATTCCAAATTTATGTCTTAAAATACACTCTTCCTGCTTACAAGCAATCTTTTCTACTGCTGCATTTCTTTTGCAGGAACACTGTCCTCCAGGTTTAATCCCTTAAGACTTTAATAAATTTTATTGGTGGTTGGATTTTTTTTTTTTGTTTGTTACTTTGTTTTTAATTCTTTCCTATTTTCCACAGCTTTTCAAGAGCACTGTCTTTGGTCTTACATTGCTTTTTATAGCAGAAACCAGCTGGCGTCTATTAATTGTTAACTGGTCAAAAATGAGCAGGACCTATTAATTGTTCAGGCCTTGCAAGCAAGCCCTAGACTCCCTACTACTAGAAGGAGCAAGCTGGCTTGTTGCAAGGTTGTTTCCATCCTTACCATGCTTTTGTCTGATTTCCAGTATATGCTGTAAATATGCTAGGCATATGTTTCTATTTCCCTTATGAGTCACGGAAGAGCACATGCACACTGAATGTGCTGCTATTGCTAATTGTTATGCAAGTGTACTATTTTCTTTATTAGGGTGAGATATATCTTATATTAGACTGTAACACACAGTCATTTCTTTACGTGCAGATGGCTGTGTCTAAGTATTCAAATCTTTTTACAAGCTGTTTTTGCTAGGTCCCTTTTTTTATATGGGACATACTTTAATTCTAAGGCAAAAAATACAATCTTTCAAATGTTACTTAAAAGAATCAATAATCCTTGTTTCTCCAATGATGCTGACTTTACAATCCTTCATTAAATAGATCAATGCCTTTCCATCACAATGTTATTCTTGCTTTACTGCGAAATTAATTGCAAGTCTATTTTTTCTGAAAATTGCATAAACTGGTAAAGAAAAATCAAACTCAGTTTTTATGTTTGTTTCATATTTGAGGGAAAGAACCTTATAGAATTTCTGTTAAGATCTGCAATAAATGTTAAATGCTTCTTCTCTAAGAGGAGCTGTAAGAAGTCGCACTCTTTTAGAGAAACTTGGTTTCTCTAAGCCACAGAAGGCTACAAAATTATTACTGAATGACTACAAAATCCAGTTATTTTAAGTCAATTGCAGCTCTCAGAGTCTGACTTCAACTGTGACTGCATGTTACAAATCATATGGTATGCACAATGGAAGAAGAAAAAAATTCAGTAAGAGTGAGACCAAAAAGACCTTAGAGAAATAAATTTCTATGAACAGGTTGGTGTTTACAGTGCTATCTAAATTAGCCTTCTAAGTGCTGCCCTTTACTGTAATGAAAAAGAATAAATAAAAACCCCTAAACAACCAACGTTCCCTCAGAAACTTCAGTATAAACTCTCCTTATTAGCCTGGCTGCCACTAACCTTTCCTCCCTGGATCTCTTTGGATGCAACCCACCAGAGCATGGCTCCTACAGCAATCATTACCAATGAGGAATTAAGCCATAATTAATCAGGTGAACTTCAACAGGGTTCTAGCACTTATGAACATAAAAGGTCAGTAAAATTGCTAATGCTTAATCCCACCACATTAGCAAGGAAAGGGGAATATTTTGATGGAAAGCACAAAAGTAGCCAATACAACCCTTACAAGAACAAAAATATTCACAGAGGGAAAATATCTGCTAAGTCATTACTTAACAATATGGCTGGAAATCTTTATTACAAAATGTCCTTTTTTATTAGATGTAGTCTGTGTTTTATTCTGTTTTGAATTAGTCTTAGCAAGTCTGGGTTTTCCCTAGCTTGTAAAATTGATAAAAGAAGCTTTATTTGTGAAAAGCAGCTGCTGGGATTAATTGTTGCATTTAACTAGTCAGATATTTAAGTTTTGGTATAACTAATCTACAGACACTTTTTTTATGTGGGAGGTTTCCTGATGTAAAGTGCCACTTTCACTTTTCTTAACAGACTCCTGATAAAGAAGGGTGATTCCTTACCCATGACATTTATAAAATATTAACCTTGCCCTCTTATTTCATATAAAATTTCACTTACATTTACTTAGTATTTAGTTTGTATACTTTATAACAATAAGTAGAAATAAGTAAAACTAATAAAGAATTTGTTATATGATTTGTAATCTCTAAATTATGCAAAAATTGATCAAACAAGTGAAATAAAAATATATAATTTTGAATATAGCTTTAGTTTTTTTGCTTAACTTAAAAATTATACTCAAAGAGAAGCAGAAAGAAGAAAGAGAATTTGAAGGCAAAGTGATTTCTCAGGTCAGATTTTCATTCTCTGTACAAAATGTAAATTGAGAAATGCAGGGGGTTATAGTGGCTTGAATTAAAGGAGTCTCTCTTCCTGCTGAGCTCTCTGTTTAAGGGACTTACTGGCTTCTTAGAAGTTGCTAAATGAGTTAAAAAAACGGTGAAAATCTTCCACCAACCTACCTTGATTATTTACAAAGATCAAGGAAGGATTTTGTTTGGTTGGTTTTTTGAGAGATGGATTGAAAGATTTTGAAAGGGGACAAGCCAGTCGCAGGGTTTGGAGTACTGAGATGATCCTTGATAGCTGATAGTTCAAGAAAATGCTTCATCAAACAGGGCTGGCAGATATCTCTTCTTTCCTTTGAACCTTCAGATTTAATAAGGAGTTTTTAAAATTGTTATTTGCAAGAAAATTTGTTTTTCATGTATCTGATTTATAGGTAGGGGATTTTCAGTATAGGGAAAATAAGAGTGACTGTGTCTTCAGTTGAACAAAAGACTAATATCAATGTCAAAAAGATCTGCCTTTCAGCAATTTTATTAACAAATCCATTGGGAAAAAAAAAAAGAAAATCTCTAGAATCTCTTAGAAAACTCTGCCAGTAGTAGATTTCATGTGTATGTGTGAAGCCAGCAGACTGGTCATAGGAATGTTGTAATTAGTGCTTGAATATTTTGAAAGATCTCATTAGTAGCAATCCAGGTGGAAATGGAGAAAAGAATGGTGTGTCCATGATTCACCAGCATGACAGATTGTGACTTTACAGAACATTCATATGCTTAGAATTTTTTTTACTCTTTTCTTGGATGAAGAAAATGACTGTATCCTGGGATATTTCACTGAAGGCCACTTTTGTCAAACAAAGAAACAGGAGAAGGCTGACCTCTCTCTTTGCTGACAGAAAGTTTTACATTTTCTAGGATTTTATATTTAAAACACTTTATATAACAGGCCAGGGACTAATGTTACAAAGTCACCAAGTGTACATGTGCAGTGCTTCAGTCAGCAGCAAGAGATGGACTTGAGTTTTTCTGGAGACCAAAACAGTCATCATGAGAGAACTGAAAATTGATCTTTCTCTCTCTCACTACCTTTGCTTGCTAGAAAATGGAGCAGGTTCTAGTAGCTGGAGGGAGGAATGCTCAAAGAAATTGCCACTAACTGGTAGAAACCACTGGAAAAATGGATTTATCTCTTATCTTAGAAACCCAACATACTTCAGTCATTTAGTCATTCACTTCTTCCATCACACTCTTATCTCTGTTTTATTATGCTTTATCTTTTTCACAAGCCATTCTGGGTCTAAGTCTGTAACATATTTACATTGGGCTAGTTTAACAAGGTAATACTTTTTCTGCAAATACCTGCACAGTACATCCTGGCCTTATGGTGTGACAATATTTATAAATAAAAAATAATAAAGAAAAATATTTTTCCTTAGGAGAACATGCTAAATAGATCCATAACTTTTAGGCTGCAGCCTTCTCATCTGCTTGTTAAACAAATGAATTTCATCTACAAGCAGAACCTGGGACGTGAATATCAAAACAGAATATGACCTTCATTGGGTTTGTGAGTATGACCTAAAGGAGAATATTTTATGTCTGCACTGAAAGCACATAAAAAAATATAGACTGGAATTGGTGCTACTGATCTGCTTCTGGTATGTGTTTCTTTGCAAGCCTACTACACTCTCCATGACTTTTGGGGATTTTCAGAACAGATGCATATTTTTTGCTTCAAGAAATGGGTGTGGGAGGACTGCAGTGAGCTGGGTTTGTTTCCATTATGCTTAGAGGCCTTTTCTCTGTCACTGAGGTTAAACTGAGAGGTCCAAGTTAAAGCACCCATCTGTTAAACTTTGCATGACACGGAATGTGTTACTCTAAACTTGTGAGAAAATAAAAAATAAATCCACTGATTCTGGAAGGGAAAGAAATCAAGAGTCATTAAAAAGCCAAAGTCAATGGGAATAACCAGCACTAGGACAGGGAAAAAAGCAGGGAGGTAGCTGGTGGCAGGATTATGTGAGTTACTGCAGTATAGGTAAGAAAGGTCTTGGACAGATCTGGGTGGAACAATTTTGAGGAAATAGAGGTACCTCTCACCAATTACAGTACAGAAACAAAATTCTTCAAGGACAGACTGGTTCTGAGGTACTGAGTGAAGGGAAGGCCTGCTTCAAAGGCTGAGAAAGTCCTTTTATTTTTCAAGCAGTGTGTATGAGCTATTTATTTTATAGATCTTTCAAGCCATTGCTCTTTGAATGAGTTGGAAAGGACTGACTGGTGAGATTGACTTTGCTGGCCCCTGGTGAACTCCTACCCTGGGATTCAGCTGTGAATCTCCCTCCACCATCTCAAAAGCATGCCTAATTTACACAATCTATCTCCTTCTGTACAACTTCCAGTGGAGTCAATGGGAGTTGTGTGCCTGAAGCCAAGGGCAGAATTTGGCTCAGAGAGAGTATAACAGCTCCAGTGCTTTGCCAAATGAAATACATTTAGAGTCTGGCATGCACAGTTGGATGCAGTAAGTAAAAAATCAGTTTTACTGGATACAAGGCTTCACTGACTAGTGTTACTTCCCTCTTATCATTGTTAAAAGATGTGCTTTATAGGAATAAAACTGTGCTAGTTCAAGGCAGAGACTCATCTTTACCTGCTGTTCATAAAGTGATGCTTTATGTATCTCCTAGGTTTCCAGTGCTGTGTGGCTAAGGACTTCCTGTGTCAGAAGCCACATTTTTTATTTAGTTCTGCATCAATTATAATAAAAGTTGTGCAAAGTTTAATTGATTTCTTTGTCACAGTTATTTGGAACTCAGTTCTGTTTTAATTCATTCCAAATTATTTTCCCAAATTCATCTGCAGTAGCAACACAGTTGGCTGATAAGATCTATACCTCATTTAAAACAGACATTCATTCAGCTTGTTGAGTCACAGCTAAGCAAGTATTTTACTGCTAAGTCCTAGTATCTCAGTTAACCATTGTCTGGAACATAAGTTCTAATGTGGGTTTTTCTTGTGAAGTTCTTCTCATAAAAAGCCATTCTGAACTGCATGCAAATGACTGTCTTGTAGAAGAAGCCTTTTAGTCTTCATTGACATTATATATAGGTAATTTCTATGGAATCATTTCTTTTCATAGTTACGAAGTTTAATTCAACCAAATTGCACATATGGTCAAGAACTCAGCTATTCTCAGACTTTTAGAGTCTACAGTAGTCTTCCATGGGAACCATTAGTTGCAGCTGTTTGTTCTTCCCTAAAAACACAGTAGCTTACTGCTATTTCCCTAAACAAATAAGAGTAGAAAAAAAATGCAGTGCTTTTTATTGTTAACTGTATATCCCTGAAGTGATCTGCATTTGTTTCTGTGTCATGTTTTTGAGGCTTTTTTTTCCTCTTCACTTATGCTTCTGCTTCTTTTCCTTTGTGGTTTTCATCTTTGCTTTTAAATTTACAGTTTTCTCCTTTGGTGAGAAAATCCAAGTGAGGAAATCTCTTCACTAGAAATTATTTTTATAGAAATCATTGATTCATTCAGCCTCCTTAGGGCAGCTACTCTGCCCAACATTAAGGAGTCTGGTCTCTCTGACATGGTAAAGCTCAAGACTTGTATCAGTTGCTTCTTTTAAAGCAAGAAGGCAGAAAACCTTGGGTATGGATTATGTGATGGTTTACAATACATCTGTGCAGTGCAGCATATAAAACCAGATTATTTTTCTTTAAAATTATGTCAGGGCTTTGTTCAATATTCTCAGGAAACACTTATTTTCTAGGTAGGTATTTCAAGAATGGAATAATCAGAAATTTCATAGATGCAGAAGAGATTGATATAAAAAATCAAGGTGAAAATGTTTTGGTTAAAACAATGAAAGATGCTTGGGATTCTTTTCCCCCTCAACATGTGGGTTCTAATAACTGCTGTTTGTTGATAATTACAGAACATACTGCATCTTCTAATAAACATGTCAAAGGAGAATCAAGTTAATTTGTTATATTCCCCTTTGGATATGGTTTCCATATACACAATATTTAGATTAAATCCCGTGACTACGTTTTTCCAGTTGATATCTTAGGGAGGCAGTTTCTTAGCAGTCTGAACAATGAGAGGGCAGGGGGGTGGCTGAATTATACTCATAAACTAAAATGCCACACTGTACATGTCTGTGAAGTTAGGTGCCTTGAATAGACCGAAGATGCCTAACCCGTATGCATTTCTTTGAGCAATTAAAACTTAGTACTTGATGCTGAAAACCTGCCTCTATGTGTGAATTTAGCTTTCAGCATGTAAGAAAGTTTGCAGAGCCTAAAAGAAGGAGAGAGAGAGAAGCACCAGTAGGATGCTGCATTATGTCAGGTATTGACTATCATCTTGGAGGATCTTAAAATATTATATGCAGCATCTGAAATATTTCCATATAAATTTCCATTATATGGTGTGCCACTATTAGTTAGATGTGCCACAGCTGGTACTTTATTCCTTATTCACATTTGTACAATCTGTACATATAACAGAGGGGAAGCCACATATATAGAATAGACAAAAAAATGGAATAATAAAACCCCATGTTTGAATAATTAAACAGCACAAAATTATTGCAATTCAAGAATATTTTAATTAATGAGAACTAATAAAAAAACTTAAGTGAATATTAATTTTATAGGGGTTTTGTTGTTTATTAATAGAATAAATCTCTTGTGTGAAATATTTAGGCAATGACTATCATAAAGGAGACTGATTTAGAGTGTAATAATGTGTTCTAAAAGAGTCTGTCTTTCTGTGTCAGTTAGAAGGAAGATGTCATTGTACTCTACGGTGTATTCATTTTATTTAATACTCTGTAGTAGCAGAGTGTGTACAAGAATACTTCCATAGTATTTTTCACCCTGCCCATACACCCACTCCATAACTGTGGTTGTCTCCAAAATATTTTATAGAGTTTATTCTCCCACTCTGCTTGATTTTTTTCTTTCTCATTTCTCATCATGCTGAATACATCAGAAACAGGCTGAACTGATGAAAAAAATGTGGGATAGACATGTAAGAGCCTGTCTATTACTTTTGTGAATTTTACCCATGGCCGCCCACAGAACAGGTTGGCTTCTTCTTAATTTATTTATTTATCTATTTATCTATTTATTTATTTATTTTTCTATTTATTCTTCTTTATGTCTTCTAACATATTTCCAATTATATGACTGGAATACCAGAATTCTTGTGAGTAAAGTTAGGAAAGATTAGCTAAGGCTTTGATATGTTCATTTTCCAGAGTTATTACTGTACATGAGTGATATGAGAACATTGTGATCCTCTGCTGTTCATTATGGCTATGTACCTACATTTAAGAAGGTTTGCTAAAAATACCATAAAGTTCATTATGTACTAGAATTTCTAACTATTCTCATTAATTTCGAAAGCATATGCAATTTAAATTGGTATTGAATACACTAATGCATGGAAAAGTCTGATTGCACAGTGAAAGAACAGATGGTCTTTGCCTTGAGGAGTTTACCACCTGAAAATACAAAAGCCATGTAGGGAGAGGGTGTATACACAGAAATGAAGGGCTCACCACACAGGAGGAGAGTGGGGATGGGAAGGGTTGAGTCACAGGGAAGGAATGAACAACAGCCTGTCAGGAAACACCCTGTGAGTTCCAAACATTTTTATTTTGTTTGATAGGGGTTTGGGTAGGTGGAGATCAGTTAAACGGGACAAAGAAAAGGCAGGGGAAAAGAGGCGAGGGCATTTCAGGATGTGGAGAGGAGAGGAGGGAGTAGGCATGTGACAAAGAGGAGGGTAGAGATAGGGAGAGGTGTGGGGGCGAGATGGATTGCAACAATCAGCAGTGGGAAAGGATAATTAAAAATCATGGGTGTCTGTCAGACGTTAAGCCTCTTTTACCTTTGCTATGTCAGCTTCATTGTCAGACTGGATCCTCCCTGTAGTCTCTTCCTCATTCCAGTCTGCTCCTGTCATTGTTTAACACAGTTGTGCATGAACTGTGCGTTCAGACTGAAGCCATAAAATTATACAGTGCTCTTAATTGAAAGATTGAAAAATTACTTTACAGCGACAGACTACACAATGGTTGACACTTAGGGACTGATCTTAGGCTACTGTACTCAAGTGAGTGTAATTTAATGTTGTAACTTTCAAGTATTAAACCAATGATTTTTCCTTTGGCAGAGGGAAATTGTTCTTATACCACATTAACTTTTAGGGTTGGAAAGGGAACTTCTCCCTTAACCTATCCCTCTTAAAGATTCAGATAGCTAATAAGATTTCTCACTTATGCTTGAGATGGACTGAATCTCAAAAATTGTCTGCATGTGTGTACATTTCCTTAGCTAGAGTGAGCTTCTAAATTTCCTTACTATTGAAATGTTTTGCTTATGTGCTGAGAATTTTTATTTTGCTTTCAAAAATGATGGCAGATTAATGGTAAATAAATATTCTGGTCCTAGATCAGCTCTAAGTCTTTTGTCTCTGCCGCCCTTTCTTTCTCAGGGAAACAAAACCCAATTAAGATCGAATTCTATCTGTCTCCCTCCTTGCTCGCCACAACTTGTTTGAAAAGAGAAGCTTGTTTTTTTGAAAAGCTACATTAAATCAGAGGATTTTGAAATAGAGAGGCTCTGTGTACCCTAATTTCTTTCATAAAACATGGTAAAACCAGCAAAGTAGATCCAAACGGCATCTAAATTGTTTGAGTAGTGACACATATCATGGCTGAGCTTTACAGGCTGCATGCCTGTTTGTTTAAGTTCAGTTACCGGCTGCCAGAATTATACTCATGGGACCCCAATATCTCCAATCCATAATCTTATTTTCCAGTCAAAATTCAGAAAAAAACCCACCCCAAAAATAGAGGAAACCCAAACAAACCACTCTCTGTATGAAGCCAAGGGTTTTTTGCAATTCAGTAAATTCAGCCCTTCTATCTATAAGCTTGGCATTTGCGTTGTCAGCACTTACTCTTTTAAGTGGAATTAGAAAAACAAAACATAAATGGAAAATCAAGCTGATTTCAATATTGTTCAACAAAGCAGGAATCAGCTGACACTGTAGGAACTTCTTATCCCATTTTCTCTGAACAGCAGGGTAGGAACACACTTTTAGTATTAAGATATTTCATTTTCTCTAAAAGTTACACTGAAGACTGCAGTTTGGTGTCATTTACAAATATTTGAATTTCATAATTGTTTCCATACAATATGGAGACAGAACCCACTAGAATTCCTGACTTATTGAATATTCTTACTGCCAGAGTCTCACTTTCAGTATGTAGTGTCAAACTTGCATCTTTTGATCACATGTGATGAATCTCTTGCAGTAAAGTTTTTTTATTCACTTTTCAAACATCTCCTCGCATGGAAGTGCAGCTAATGGCACATTATTTGCAGCCTCTGTTCGGTAACACTTTGCTCCAACTAACACCTCTACCCAGAGCTCATTAAAGCAGCACTTACATGCCTTCAATAAAAAGGGAATAGTTCAGGATGAGCACTGAGTGTCAGATTTTCTTTTACACAGATTATCCCCTTTTTCGCCCCTGCTCTAGGCAGTGCATGAGTGAACTTATTCCTGAAAGAGTGTAGCAAGAAATGACTTCTTCCACTCTCTTATTAAACTGTCACAAAACATACCTGAGAACCAGATATTCCACTGCAAGTGTACTAGGAAATTTAGATCATAGAGAAATTCTCTCAATAAAAAAATGAAAATATTCATCTTCTACTGACCTACAAATGACAATTTCTTGTAAACATTATTTTTTCAGCTTTGTAGTATTAAAACTTTCTCATTAATCAAATCCATGAATGTTCAAAAAGTAATGTACTATATATTTAATATATTTAAAAATCTGATTTTATATCTGATAGAAAGAGATATAAACACATTGTCAAAAAACCTCCTTTTTTGACATGAAAATCCTATCTTCAAAAATCTCTGGTTTGCTTTTACTTTCCTTTTTATTTCATAGTGTTACAAAATGCAACCACCAAGTCCCAGAGAGTGCAGTAGAATCTCATTCCTATGAAATGATCAGACTGCTCGTTCCAGGAGTCAGGCACACTGGATGAGGGTTTTGGAAAGTCTAGTTGGTGAGATCAGGCTTGGGTCTCAAGATGCTTACTTTGATTCTGCCATTAAATAAATAAATGAATATATCAGTGTTGTTGATGACATAAATTAAAGTCTTCTCTTTATTTTTTCTGGATTTTCATTTTATATACAGTTCCTTGAAATAAGGGTCCTGGTGGGATGAGGCTGGCACAAGGTGATATAAGGAGATACACCTCCTTTGTGTGTTCAAGCACTTAAGTAACACTGCAGTGCCTGTATTCTCTTGACTAATCATTCTGGCATGCATTCTGTGTTAAATAATCCTTCAAGGGAAAAAAACTGGGAACTTAAATGTCCAATCCTCATGTATTTCCCAGTGAAGTGAACTATCAGTCTGTGCTTAGATTGATAGGCTTGCCTGACAGCCACAACAGGACTCCTTCCTAACTGAACTAGCAGAAAAGCCTAGTCTAGTCTCTATCTGGGTCTGCATATGTGAGAAAAATCGAGCTCCCTCCTGCTGATAAAAAGCATCATGAAAGAGAACAGTGAACAATGTGAAGACATTCACAGTCCTAAATTTTTCATACACCTTATTATTTATGTTTGTTTTTGCAGTAGTACCTTGGAGCTCCATATAAGAGTTGCCAACAGTTCAAGCGTCACTGTTTGGGTTGTCACAGATAGCCATTACAAAAAAAAACAACTTATATGCTGAAGCCCTTACATTTAAAAGACATGACAAATACTGAGGAGATGATTGAGATGTGATGCCAAAAAAGTTATCAAAAATACTTGCTGCACATCAGAGATCTGTGGCAGAGTCATGAGTACACTGTTACAGAATGTTGACCTGTTTAATCATAGAATGACTTTTCACTGTGTTCAAGTTTTAAAGCTATGGCAGCAAAACCCATTGCAAGGCCTATTACTTGGATGGAAATACATTTCCCAGAATTTACAGTTGCAATTTGGATTAGATCCAGACTGGTGCTAGATACTGCACAGATGAGCAATGCAATGGACACCAAACTGGCACCTAAATGGGACATCAGGTGCCATTTGGAACCATGAGGTCAATACCTAAGTTTCGCTTTAAAAAGTGAGAAGCGAGGAGTAGAGAATTAATGTCTGTTTTCTCCTTAGGAGGATGTATCAAGTGAAAACCCTTAGGGGTCTCTCCTAGATCATGTATCTTTAAACACAGCCATAATTATGTGAACAGAGAACCCACAGGAAAATGGAGCTGGCTAAGCATCCTAAATTATTAAACGCAACAAGAGAAAGAAATTTTCCCTCTGCGTAGAAGTATCTCTCTGAATGCACTGAATGGGCAATTGACTGCCAAGTCAAAAACAATACAGTAAAGTTGAAAATGGTATAGGGAAGCATGACAGCAATGATTAAAGGTATGGAATTACTTCAATAACTAAATAGACTAATATTCTTCAGTATGAGAAAGAAATTGCTTAAGTGGGAAATGAATGATTCTGGAAAAAACGGATGGCCCAGAAAACTTGTGTTAGAAATGATTTGATGTTTCTCCTAATGCAAGAACTAGGAGAAAACTGGCAGGGGTTAAGTTGAAAATGAACATAAAGGACAATTGTCTCCAAGGTAGACATGCTATGCGACTCTGGACCTTAAATAATTGTGGATTGAAAGACTAGGTTCAGAAAAGTGATTAGACATGTGAAAAAAAATACCAATGTGAAGTTATGGACTGGCTCAGGAAGGCTGTCTTTTGCAAGTTTATGGAGGAGGAGAAAGTCAATGAGGGGACTGTAACTGTAGTCTAGTCTTGTTCTCTAGGTACCTGCTGTTGGCCACAGTAGAATGTGATTTGTGATTCTGCAATAGGTGGATTTTTTTTGCTTCCCCCTTTGCAGCTTTATTTAGGATATTATAGGCAACAATGGGCACAATTAGGTCTGTAAGTATAATTTATAACAGGTAATTTGCTGAGTAAGAAGCCATCTCAACCAGCCATATACACCCTGAGAACAGGTCTGTCACATCAGTAAAAGCCCCATTTGACCTCAGCAGTAGCATGATGTTTGAGTATGCAGTGGTGCTTTCACTGGATGATGATGAACCTTAAGCAGGAAACCCTCAGCACCAACAGGGTCAGGCCCCAAAGCATAATTAGGGAGGAAGCTCTTATCAGATAATCTTTTGCTTTGAATAGATTGCAAAATCTCACTCAGGCAATTTGGCTGCTTTTATCTCACCAAGCAGCAAAGCAAGGACAAAGGCAGGATCAGCTCTGCGGTAGGGTTCTTTGGAGCTCATTCTTACATCGTGTGGCTCAGAAAATGAGCTTGGTCTCGCTGGAGTCAAGGCTGATTTGTGATCACACTGATTGTCCTCGATTGGAGGTGTTCCATGAACAGGTTTTGGAATAGGTAACACAGACTCTTTAGGGATCTTCTGTGGTTTGTAGCCCCCTGGAGAGCAACTGGATTCTCTTAATCTGTCACATTAACATTGAGGATTTGAAATTATAATAATAATAAATAATAAACCTCAGGCTTGATTTAAAAGTAGAAAGAAAGAAAAACAGTGTTCCACTTCATTTAATGTAATATATCTGGCAAGTTTGACAGGAAGCTTGTGGGATGAAAAAAAATAAGGAAGAAAGAAAGGAAGAAAAATCCAGTGAAGTTTATGAGTGTTTTTACAAATTGTTATCCTCCCTCCTCCAAATCTCTGGCATCGCAGGTAAAGCATTATGCAGCTGGTATCTTGACTTACCATTCGCTCTCAGGCTCTGCAGGGAGTGTCAGACCATCAGCACTGATGTTCAAAGCAAAGCTGTGAAAACAAACCGCAGCAGATTAGTTGGGCTGATGACCAGGTTATTTAGAGCTAACCACTTCGTGTGCCCTTACATCTCAACCAAACAATTACCCTTTCCATCCTTTTATTTGTGCATGTATTTATCAAGAAAAACAGTATTTGCAAGGGGACATTTTATTAAATAGGGTGATTAATTTTAGAACGGTTTCTTTGACTCTAGAACACCAATATATTTTGCTCCTTAATTAAGAAGGTAAACAACACGAAAGACAAATATCAAAATGCTAGTTATCTGAAATACTTGATTGTCTGAGAGAGAAATTAAAGGCAGCTGGAGATATTTTGAAGCCTGATTCTGTCATTTTGAACAATTGTTCTTATACTAATAGCTTGGTTGTTCACCTTAAGGTCACTGACAAAGTGAGTGCATTTCATGAAAAGTAGTATTGTTGCATAGCCTTTAAATTAAAATATAAAGAAGATGAGATAGATACTTCAAAGCTAAACATTTATCTCTTCACTTATTTTTTCTCGCCTTCCAGAAACGTTTAAAAATGATTTGTCAACTTGATTTGTCCCCTTTTAATAGCTTAATATGTTTGTTGTTAGAAGTAATGGTAGGTGAATGATGTGGATCAGTCTTTTCTAAGGTGAAATCACAGGGAATTAAAGAAGAATTGTTACACAGCATTTTATTAAAGGTACCAGAGATCATGTTCCCTTAAAAGAAAACACTACACTATGCAGTTTGAAAATCACTTTCTTTTTTATTTTTCAAATTTTAGAACAACAGCACTTTCTAAAGGGTTGTCATTTTTTTCTTAAGTATTGAGACTTAACATCAACTTTTTTTATTTAGTGCAGCATCAGAAAACATTGAGCTTGTCCTGGCTTTGTTGTTGTGAATGAGTAGATGTTGTTAAGTTACTAATGTTTCAAGAAATTCACTGAGTTACTTATTCTGTTTTTGTTGTTTTAAGGCTTATGTTCTTTACATTTTTTCCTCTGGGGTTTCTGTCAAATTGTATACAGACAGTACTCGTTCATAACTATCCATGGAAAACCTTGGTTTATAATATTATCAATTGCTCTCAGGAACAGTGTGATTTGCTATTACCACACACACTTATTCTCCAGGGTTAATATTTGTGACAAGCCTTACCCAAGATTAATAATTTGAATCTTGTCCGAGTGATTGATTTCAAGACAACTTGAAAAATGGAGGAGAGAATAAAACCCTATTAAACATGTATCTCAAACTTTGGACAAAATGGTAGGTTTGTCATTTCTTGGGAGAAAACCTGGCAAATGATCCAAAAGAGATGTGTACCAGGACTACAGATCCCATTTTGAAGATTTAATTTTAATCTGTTAAACAGAGTATGCAAAAAGGAAGAAGAGATTACCTCAAGAAGATAAGTGTTAAAGAGATATATTGAAATACATTCCTAGGCTGCATAAATATCATTGTGGTTAATTCCTCCATTTTTAGACATTCTTCACTCAAGTTATTTTTACTTTTCAAGTTCACACTTCATACCTTTAAAGAAAGGTTGAATAAAAGACTCCTGCTCAAGGCTATCTTAATGAACCTGAGATGCAGAGTCTAATTTTGAAAGGTAGGTACTTTGACAGCAATTTCAAAGCCAATCCCATACACACAGTCTTAGCTCAAAGCAAATGCTCCAGGAATAACTTGTTTATTGTTTATATAAAAGCTCACTTCAAACTATTACTCCTGGGGTGGAGAGCAGCTGGAGTAGGCAGAGCACACATTTGCTTTCTTTCTTCCCAATAAGATTATCTCAAAGACATTTCTCCCCTTCTCCTCCATTGCCCTTTACCCATACAACAGAACTTAGCACAGCTGTTTGGGAGCAGGAAAGGTGACAGCTCATCTTTATGCAAATCTGTACCTTTTCATTAAACTAATTAAGTTAAATCAGTAGTAAACTTATGTAGACACTGTTAGCTAGCTTTGAACCATCTGATTTGCAACTGTCTTTTCCAAACTGAAGCATGTGTATCTGCACAGCTTCTTGCTTCACTTAAAGAAAGAAGATCTAAAACCATTAACAAACCTTGAGCATTTTAACATTCAAAGAGAACCAGCACACTCCATTTTCTTAGTGTGTTAATTCATCACACACTAAAAGTCTGCCAAATGAGTGGGGGAATATCTATTATTGTTTTTAGGGTCTGCTGGAGCAGAACTATCTCACATCACCCAAATCCCAATATGGAAAGACTGTGACGTCCATGTCTTTTAAATGGTAAATTTGCTGAATATTATATTATAGTTTGAATTTCAGCTTTACCATAAGTAAAGTCCCTGAAGTTTCTCTGGTTCTATGATTAGAAATTATATTACTAGATGATTTTAGGAACTCTTTCCTTCTCCCCAGCTCTACTGGAGAATGTATCAGAAATGCAGCAACTCTATCTAGTAAATGCACTTTATTTATATAGAGTCTAATATTGTGGATGATCTAAATATTGTGGATGGTGTCTGGGGCACCAGCACACTGCAAGCTGAAAAAACAATTCCTCCCAACACAACAGGGACTTTCCTCCTTCCCTACAGTTGGCCTAAAAGGAGGAATATTATGGAGATGAAAAAGACATTTTCCTCTGTCAACTTGTCATTTTGTGCCATGTAGAAGCAAGTTTGTTTGATGGGAAACGGAGAGGGACATTCAGTCTATGGCTCACGTATCTCAGCCAGCCACGCCTCCTGGTTCTTTTTGAGAAGGCAATGGTCCAGGAAATCGTGCTTTTGATTGCTTTTTTTTCAGGTGCCCAATGGTGGGCACCTCCAGCATTTTTGATTGAGGCTATTTATACTGTAAATAGCCTGCTTTCTTCCTCTGCATTAGGGCAGAGTTTTCATGAAGCCTTCACTTGAATGACTTTTTTTTGAAGAATGTTTTGCTTTTTCTGATGCTCAGACTCATTATCTCATTAAGGAGACAATGGACTGGGTGATTGGCTCATGCTCTCTCATAAGAACAGGAGATTTGGTTTTCCAGCTGAGCACGTTTTTTACTTCTGCTCAAGGGGCACTCTTATATGTCAGTTCTCCACATAGTCTCTCGAGTATGAAGCAAGAGAAAATTATCAAATCTCTGTGACACGCTGTCTTGGAAGTGGAAATTTCTAAGTTATGAAGATAGGGAGGGATGCTGAGTTTCTGCCTGCTTAGTACAAGAGGCATAGTAGATGCGTAAACTCTGATTATTCAATGCCAAGATCCCACTAAATCTTGGAAGGAACTTTTCTCCTCAAGTGACTTTGCACATGAGCAGTGTCTTACAGTGTTGAAGCCTTTCTGACATCTGTGTCTAATGGGGCCTTTGTATGTATACCAAAGATTGACTGAGATGACTATGTAAAGCCAACTCAAAGGTCTATGAAATACTCTCTCTGGAAACACCTTTGATTTGTCTGGACTCAGGGAAAAATGTGTGAATTGTACCAAATTGGTTAGGACAATTGCTAAGCTGTTTTTTCAGTCAGGGGAGAAGAAGCTGAAGCAGGGGCTCAAGAAAGCAGGCTGGCATGGACTAAGGACATCAATGTAAGTTAAATAAAGGGCATATAAAAGAGAGATGAAACAAATGGTGCTGAGAGCTGCTATCAGAGAGGATTGGGGGGTGGGGGGAAATGAGCATGTATCTTGACTGCAGTCATTTCACTCTTTTACAGGTGGCAGATCTATGTGACTGAGGAATCATGTTCTCAGAGCATCATGAGGTACATCCCAGGAGGCAAATGTGGATAAATGCAATAAAGACTTCCTATCATTATGAAAGAAACCTAAAATAAAACAGAGCAGGCGAGACTTTCTGAAACCTCAACTGTAAGTACTTCTACAGGGTTATGGCAGTGGTAGGAGCCTTGCTTGAAGAGGGCTAGGATTGTCTTTCTCTTAATTCCTGTCTGGAAAATGTTCATGCATTGGAAAGACATTTTGCAAGTAAGGTAGCGTACATTTGCCTTTCTGAGGCAAAGCTGTGCCTTGGGGAGCAAAAACGTGTGTGTGTGTGCACATTTGTGTCAAGCTGGCTAGAGTCATTATAGCTCTGTGATGCCTATCTCTAAACAACTCCTCTGGATTGTGTCAACTACTAATGAAAAAGGATAAAATGGTCTGCCTGAGAAGCATATGTGAGATTTCTTGCAGTTTTGACTGAATTTTGGTGATGGTTATTAGGATGTGTGTAGAAAATAGATGAGTACAATAGAAAGAGCAAAGGTGTTTGTGGAAATAGCCATTGAAACCGGACCAGTATTCAACTTTTACATAGGAGACATGCAATTCTGCTATAATGAAAGTCCTCAGAGTCAGAGGACTACAGTACAAACTTGTTTAGAATTACCGTTAAATTGTGGTACACTTCACAAAGGAGTAGATGTGAACATTTCAGAGAGCAGTCATCAAGCACCTTGTTGTTTGCCAAGAAAAATAGGCAATTATGAACATTATGTCCAACTATGCATCATATCGGCTCCAATCAAAACCATTTAAATCCAGTCAAGCATTGCTTTCACACATAAAACCCTACCCAATGCTTGATTATACCTCAGCATACCAGGTATGCAGCCTAGGATGCTGGCCAATAACAATATTCCATTGTCTAGGAATTTTAATCCATGCATCTATATTTATAAATGTCATAAATTTGATTGCAAAAGATTGCAATTATCAAACTCTTGCTGTTTTCATTTTTCTGTCCAAATCTGTTAAAAACACTTTGAAATCAAAAGCAAACAAATAAACAAAGTCTGATAAAAAGGGGCACTGTCAAGCATTTAAGTGGAAAAACTGGGCATAGAAAATGACTTAGCTTTTCTACAGTTCTTTAGCCCTCCCCAGGTGATGTTGCCTCTCAGCAGAGTAAAATTACTATATGGAGAAAATGTTTTAGACTACACATACCCAGACTGAGGAAAAAATTGCTTCAATATAGATATATTAAAAACAAACAAAAAAAAAGCCTTACAGGCACTTTTGTGGTCTCACAGAAACAATGAATTCTATTCCTCCTACTGCTCTGCTGAGGTAACTAATTAGCTTTTTTTCCCCCTTATAAAAGCCCTTTATATTGGAGACTTTTTCTGAAAATGTGTCACTTGCTGGTATGCAAGCGCCAGGTCATCTCAGCAAGTGTCAGTAGCACTGGGAGTCTTAGCACAGTAGAGTGACCTGTGTTTTAACATTATGTCAATTTGACCTGCTGTGAGCATGCTATTGAATTTACAACACTGACAGACTAATTGAAGTAGGGCTCTCCACATTTACAGGAACTGGAACCGAGTCACTATTAGTAAACCCAGGAATATTCTTCCTAAAACAGCCTCTCAGGGATTCAGTATTGTGGGTCTATGCTGCTCAGCCATCCACTGGATGAGTACTTCCTTTCACAGCCTCTATCCTAATTTGTTTTTTCTTTTTTTTTCTTTTTCCCTAGCACAGCTTCCAGTGAGAGACACTTGCCTGGTTTCATAATAAAAGTGATGGCTAAAATATCTCTGTCAGCAATCTCTTTCCAAGAGCAATGTTGCTGTCAAACACTCCAGACAAACTATGTGGTTAAATGCTTAACTCTCGAGTACAATGGCCACTGCTTAACCGAAAGTACGATCTTATCACTGGTATTAAAAATGGCACGTACAGTCTTAAATAGGAAAATGGAGGGATCAAATAGCTTTGGTCTGTCACTTCATAACCAGACATTCCAGGAATCTTTGAGAGATCCTGACCCAGTGAAAAGACATGTACAGTAGCTGACAAAAAAGTATTTTTTCAGATACTATCAAGGGTGAATCTGCACAGAGGTACATTTCATTTCATAGCAGCCAGTTTTGGAATGTACCTGCCAGAAACAAGAATGTTTCCTTCATTAAACCTGATTTATCATTACAAGAACTAACAGAGCTCCTTCATAAACTACTGGAACTCAGCTCTGGCACAAGACCAGAAAAGTTTTACAACTTAGCTAACATGACAAGGAATATAATGCTTCTATTTACCCTTCAAATAGTGCCCACCGTTTTCCACATTGTACCCGCCTTCATTAATTTATTCTGACAATACACAGGGACAAAAGATATTCCTTTTTCCCAGAATACTTTGAAAGCCACCCATGACACCAGAGGTTGAGGCAGGTACCTTAGATACATTATAGACCCTAAACTGAATTTCTTGGAAGGGGTGGTAGGCACTTAAATACCTTTGCAGTGTGCTGGCAGTAGACATCTGAGTTCTTAGGCAGAGATTTAGGAATGAGCCACTCCTTCCTCACGCCCACCTGCTGGATGACTTACATCTCCACCTAATTTAGGTGAGTGCTATCTTTTTTCCCCTTAGGGCCCAGGAGAATTTCCCTGGCTCTTTGCCTTGTGTAGCTCTGCCTTTAAACATCTGTGGTCTAGCCACTTTCACTCTGGGTGCAGGGTAAATTGGTATCAAATTGGGACCAGGGTTAAACAGACACCGCTGACCACCTTTCACATGCCTTTTCATATCTTGTGCATGTATGCAAGGGGAGTGTTCATGTTATGCAAACACTGATAATGTAATCTCTGCGTCAGTGCTCCATGACTTTCTTGCACTTAGCCTTGGTTTGCTCTCTGTGCTTGACTCTAGCCACCTCACTGTTTTTCTCCTTATCTTTATTCAATAACTGAGAGTTTCCATCCAGAAAGATATTAAGGTACCTAAAATTCAAAGTTGTCTAAATTCTATTGATTTTAACAGGAATTAAGAGATATTTGACTATATTTGTAGATCTGAGTGTTGGTGAATGTTTAACAGCCACCTCAGTTTGTGAGAAAAATAAAAGATTTATGAGAGTAGTTTTTTGTGAGATGTGAGAAACTGCTACAAGTGCTGTGAAAATCCTAACATTAATGCACAGGCATTAATCTGATTTCACTTTTCAGTGTTGATATCTATTCATAAATATATTAAATGATCAGCAAATCAAACTCTGAATATTATTTTAGTTCAGAGAACAAACTAAGCACAACATGAAAAATGAACCTTGAGTGCTTTTTACTTGAACTTTGTATGTAACCATATTAAGATGCTGAATATTTCAAATGCTGATAGTATTTATAGCTTTTGACTTTTAACCATATTATATCCTTTGCCTTATTTCTTGTCCTCAGCAAATGTCAAGTGGGTGTTGTATGGAACTGAGAGAGACCAATCTCAAGAGAACATCCGCCTTCAATAAGTGGAACTCCAGTTACACAAAGCTGCAGGCATAAAAGCAGCTGCTAAAGCAAGTTCACTCTGAAAATGAAACAATTTTCTCTAGGAAAATGAACAAGAAAGTCAAAGTAAGGACTTAACTGAAATCATCATGATTTTAGAAAATGTACTTCAACAGTATTTGCAGTCAAATTAAATCTGTGATGTGGGTTATAGTTTTAAAACTTTGTATTTCCTTTTCCAGGATTTGGCATATTTATATAAAAAAAGCCCGTCCAAATATGCACTCTGCTCCTGAGAATTATGGTCTACCAAATAAACTTGAATTTCTGAAAATTATGATCCACTAAATAAGCTTGAATTTCTTTGTACATTCAAGTAATTTTTTAAGAAGAGCATATAAATGCAGGATGTTTTTTCAGAGGTGTAACTCAAATCCAAGGGGCTGGAGTATCTGACTTATAGTAAAAAAACCCAGAACCAGGTCTTGCTTTGTAATGCATGTACAGAGTGAAGAGTGCAGGTGATGACTTGAGGTGTGAAAGTTTGTATTATAAAACCTGCACCCACACATTTGAAAACTCTGACAGGTTTTGCCGTAAAGGTTAGCTGAAGTTGTCAACATTTCAAATAAACTTATGGTTAATTTTGAGTGAATATTGACTGATTTATGGTCACATATATCTAACAAGCCAAGGTTCAGAGTTTTTGCTTACTGTGCTACACTTTGATTTATTTAAGCTGGAGTTGAAACTGAGTTTCGTGAGAGACAACTCCCTAGAAACAAGGACGCTGATAAAAATTTGAGGATGGAAACTGCCAAGTTCCAGGTAGGTTTGGATGCAGCAAAGGCTTCTTTTCATCCCTTTTGCAATCCTGCAGTCTGCATTGAGAATAGAATAGTTTGCAGAACAAGCAAACAAATCCAGTTTCTCAAAAGGAGATGCAAGATAGCTGTATACTCTACATCATGTAGTGAGCTAAAGCTTCTTCTTAATTTCTCATGGCACAGTTCTGTAAGAAAACTTATGACATGGTACATCCTTGGAGCCAGGAAATGGAAACATTTCTGTTTAGGAAATGTTTCTAGGACATGCTTATGTGCTGTCTAAGCTTGACTACCACAGCAAATAAAACACACGTCTACAACTGTAGTGAACAGCAGGCCCAGGCCCACTGGCAGCAGCTAAGGGTTTGGGTCTTTTGATTTTGGTGCAACTCTGAGCTTGCTTTGGACTTGGCCAAGGCACACAGAGGCAGGCAGAGGGTCTATGTTCCACACAGATGCACTGAGAGATGCCACATAGCACTGGTTTTACCAGCCTTGCATTTCTCATAGAAACCCCTGTTTGTCCTGTCAAGGTAGAACCAGGGCCCCTGTGAAGGCTGTCCCATACAGCGGCAGCAGAAAGGCTGAGCCTTCATCTAGGGGCAGGACAAAGCAACTTGGGCTGTGCTTCACAGGAAGGGGAGGGAGAACAGCATCCCTCTTTCCTTGTTATTCCCTACCCACTCCCCTCCCCATGAGGAATGTATCTGGGCCTCCTGGAATGTATCTGGGCCTCCTGAAAAATGCTCCCAGGTTCTGCAGCTTGACATAGGGTTGTTTCAGCTTCCTTTCTGAATTGCCCTCTGGAGGAATCTGGCAATGTCCCATAATGATATGAGGATCCCAGGGAGACCTGTGTTTCTACCTAAGTATATAAGTAACATGAGAGGTGGTCTCACTATCCTCCATTGCTTAACAGATTACATAGCTTTGCATAATTGTGTTTCATTACTTAAGCAGATTAAACAGATAATAATGACCTTGAAGTCATGTATGACAACTTTCAGATTAAATTCCAGCCTCATGTCCTGTACTGTAATCAGTCTATAAAATACAGAAGTGAGTATATACACAGTATAGAGCCTATTGTTCCCCGTCATCTGGAGTATGATTTTTACTATTCTTTGTAATTGCTTTTTATGTCTGTCTTGAAATAGAGTTTTTGTAGTTGTACTGTTTGCTACTCTGGAGAAACCAGTTTGTTTTCCTATTCTCTTTTGAAATTTAATGAATTCTTTCATGAATGGTTAGGATCTGAACAGAAAAGGCCTACCTATGGGTCAGAATCTTCTGGATGTATAAATATATAGGTTACCCCTGTCTAAATACGAAAGAGTTTCCTGCAGCAGCATCAATATATAAATATAAGAAGCACCTAGGACATAGTAAAAATAATTACTAATTATTAAATAATAATTGCTACCAAATCAAGTGCTTTACATAAAAAATAAGCTGAGTTTATGACAATTTATTCTCTGTAACTGTGGTAGTACAGATGAAGGGAAAAATGGAACTAGATAATTTATTAAGAGAGTTATAAAAACAGCTAACAGATAGTTAAATGCTGACATTATCTTTCACAGGATGAACAAATGTCAGCTATATAATGAAATGAAAACCAGCTATGTTTCAACCTGAGTTTAAATATTTGGAAATTAACACCTTTATTATTTTCTTAATGTGCTTTGTTAATTAAGTCAGTGGGACGTATGCTCCCAAGTCCCTCAGGCACTGCTGAAAATGTCCCCCTACATCAAGCTGACAAACTTTATGTGATTCAAAAAGCATACCAAATCCCACCCCATGCTTCCAAGAACTCCGATAGTTATTTAAAGGTGTAGTACTAAACAATGATCTCAAGGACTCATGATATGTAATATATATTTCAGCTCTCTATAACATTCTTTTTTCTGTCCATCTCAAATGTCTGTCAAAACAAGGGGGTCTGCAGTGCCACCTCTAAATCATCATGTCTGAGGTACTCAGCCAAAGGCCTGGAGAGCATGCTAGTGTAGTGAGAGCAGGGTGGGTGGCAGCAGGCTGCCGTGCTAGAGGCTAGGCTGAGATAGGGCAGGCATGGCACTTCTGGGTGAAAGGCTGAGGAAGTGCTAAATAGGGCACCGTGAAGGACTGTGGGATGGATGCGCCACATGATAGCACCAGGAGAGTCACAGCAAGAGCAAACCTTGGCAGTGTGCAGACACTTTAAAGTGTGGATATAGATGAATTTTACCAGCTGGGGAGGTTTTCACTGGGTGTTAACATCCATGCAGCTCAGACTTTTCAAAGAAGGCTTATGCAAATGGGAAGCTTCTGATTACCACAGCAGGACCATTGAGAATTTGTAGAAGTTTGCTTGTATTGCAAGCCTGTGTACTGAAATCTCAATTTTGTTTTGGACATGTGGGCAGGATGATGAGTCCATACAGGACTCAGAGGACACAAATAAGTCAAAGTCCCATTTGAAAATCCCTGAGTTCTTGAATATGGTTGATTATGTTTTTCATTTTATAGTTCTGTATGGTGAAGTTCAAAATAATTTAATGGACTGAACTGACCTCTGTCACAGCAACTAACAGAGTGACTTAACAGCTATAATGTTGTCAGAGAGTGTGGATTTGAGATAGAATGATAGAAACACTGAAAAAAATAGCTGAATGTGACATGAGATGCTCTACACTTGGCTCCTTTTTTCCTTATTGCAGCAGCCATCCTTATCCTTGCCTGAAAGACCTGAGGAAGGAGTTGGATAGGAAAGTGTCCACTCTTTGGTCTCTGCATAAGAGACTAAAAACTTCACTGTAGCGGGGGACCACTATGCCAATGAATTAGAAGTGCCTGAAAATGTTCCCAGGCTCTTCTGCTGGACTAGAAAACAAACCATATTCCTTCTAATAAATTCCATCATTCTCTGAAATTAGATGACTGCATGAAAAAGTGCCTGTTGAAAATGGTCCTGGGAATATTTATACTCCCAGGCTGGTTTGGGAAATTTTTGTATGTGTGCTGGATGGCATGCGTGCCAAAAGTGTGCCAGGAAATGATTTGACAATTTAGGGAATGCCTATATTAGGAAAAGGCCCAATAAGAACAGGTCCGTGGCAGAAAACATCCGGTGCTGAGGATTACATCCACACTGGCATTCAAAGTCTTTTTATTTCAGTTTTACTATTGCCTAGCTCTAGCTTACTTATGCAGACAGAAGGCCCATTAGCAGTCAAAGTGCATTAGATACCCTCTGAGACTGAGACTGCTCCCCCAGGTTTATTTTTATCTGAAAGGAATTCATTTTGCACATTCCAAACATGATGTGAACCAAAGTGCAGGAAGTGGGAACTACTGGGAGATTTGCTTCAGTAGTGCATCCTGATCTGAACTAAAATGCTACCACACATACACCCAGAGGCAACCGCGTCCCACTGTTTGAGAACATTCCCAATCACAGTTTAATTTACCAGTTCACCCAGTTCAATTGCACATAAAAATTGTGTTAGGCTTTGGCATACTAAGTGGAAATTGGATTTTAAATTTTATTGCTAAAATTGAGTAAACCTCTACTGAATGTTTGAACTGTCATTCTTCAAGTGCCTAGAATAAATTTGGGAAAGTTTGCAAGTGGATGCAAAAACCATGGCTGCTATATATAGACCATGTTCATGAAGTGTTTTAAACGTGTCTCGCTAGTGTATCTGAGAAGAGAAAAGGGGAGGGGGGGGAAAGAGAGAGAGAGAGAGAGAGGCTGTGAATGTCAAAAAGAAAGGGAGGAAAGAGAGAGAGAGAGAGAGAGAGAGAGAGCGAGCTGAGGGGCTGTGAATGTTAACAGGAAAGACCTAGACAGGATTTCTTCTTAGATTACAAAAATCTTCATTGTAAGTTTACAACTAAAATTTCCAGTCCCGACTAAAGCAAGTGATGTTTGGCAGGCTATATCTGTAGGCCGTGAGCTTTAATTACACCACATTATCTTTCGCTGTAAGATCTGGATGGCAGTTGCCTTTAGGTTGGAATCCAAACTGATAAGGAGCTTTTTATCACTACAGAGTATATCAGACGTAGTTTGTAAGGAGCAGATAGGCATCTGTTGTACCAACCTGCCTATTCTAGTTGAAGTTGCCCCCAGGGAACAGATACCAGAAACTTTACATTTAGAACACTTGAAAAGAAAGATTCCTAGCAAATGTGGTGGCGTAAGTGGTATTTAAAGAAGAGCTGTGTAATATAGTACCTAAATAATTTTATAGTCCCACTGCTATTTTAGTATGCTGGTAGGATATCTGAACCACTTGCTCTTGACTTGTACCTTGTCTGTAATGATGTTATGCATAATGCAGCAAAAGGAGTTCTTCATTCCTGAGCGGGGAGAACAGAAGTGAACAGAAGTGCTTTTTACAACTCATCTCTTATGGATCAAAGCAAACCTCAAGCTTGCCTTATCATGTAAGTGAGTTTAGTGTCCTTGAACTTTACTGTTACTGTTACACATGCTTAGCCCATAGCACTTGTTATGTTCACATTAACTGAAATTGTGTGCATAAAGATTGCACGGGCTTGATTTCTCCTGGTAGTTAGATGTCCAGTGTGTCTAATAAAAGGATGTATTTTCTGGATTTACTGTCAAAGATATGCAGAAAATATTGAAAAATATATAGATATTTATTTTGGTCTACAATTATCTAAAAAACTCCAAACCAAATCAATTTCAAATATAATGTGTGGGGCGAAAGATAAAAAAAAAAAAAAAAAAGAAAATCCCAATAAGTGGAAAACTATTCTTTTTGTATATACTTGTTTCCCTATTAGTGTTTGTGCTTTCTTTATTTGTAAAACATAACTTAAAACAAGTATAGATGTGAAGGCTGAATGTTAGGATATAAAACCTTGCTGTGGTCATACAATTAAAATGAATGAGGTATCTTGTTTCTTCCTACACATACTTTTCTTTCTGACCAGTTTATACCTTCATTATATATTGAATATATGAAGTAAAAATCATATAAGTGATAGAGTAAATGCTCTACAGTGCTAATCAACCACCTAAATGTTGTTTTAAAAACAAACAAACAAAAGGCACTATAATGTTTAACCTTAATGTCTTTTAGTGGTGATTCTAGTACATTATGGGTCTGGATAGCATTGCTTTTCTCATTTAGATTTCAAGGTTTTTAGAGCAAAGTGTATATTCCATCTGGACTTTGTATCTTGGTGAGCAGTTTGACAGTTTCTACTAAATCATAATAATTAGAACAGCAAAAATGGCAATTGGTGTCTTTCAGAAAAAAAGTGTCCGATGAAGCTTCGTCTGTCAAACAGTCAATACATACTTTCTTAACTGAAGAAATCCATGATATCCAAGGAACTTCTTATTCCTAGTCATGCATTGCCCCATCCCACCAAACCTATATTGTACTCTTGCAGGAAAACAATTTAACTGGTTGGGTGGTTGTGCTGCTGTTGGTCTTATAGCTTGCCAGCCTGCAGCTATTATTGTTTTTGCTAGCTCAGCACTCCTTCAAAAATTACACAAGAAAAAAATGCCACAGAAAGGATCCTGAAAATGCACTGTTAAGGTATTCAACTATGCTCGACTTTCATCTGTTGTTTTTTCTAAGCCAGAAAGGGATGAGCCAGTTCATATCCCAAAGTCATGTTATTTTGTAAGAAACTCAAGTAAAATTAGGGTTATAAATCAGGACTTGCATTAAAATTATGCATCCAGTTGCCCAAAGGTCTTTGAGACTGGAGCTAATGTTCTTTCTGCTGGATTTGGACCCATGGGCAGAAAGAATGTGCAAGTGACTACGTAGATATTTTCCATGACTGGCTAGTGTACTGGTGCCCACTTTCTATCAACTTTCAGGCCTCTTCCCCAGTAACAGATCTCTAGGTTTGTATGCTTAAATTGTGATAGACTCTTCTTCCATGGTACTTAGAAAGGAAATAGTGGATGCCTAATTAGGTACTGATGTTAGTTAATTGCCTGGTATTGCCAAAATTAGTGAGAAAAAGGGAATTTTCCATGGGAAAAATTATACTGGCAGTAAGGTTTGTTTATAACAGTAAATAGTTTTTTGTCTTACCAGTGTATGCTGTCATGTTTTCTTTTTCTGTAAGCTCAAAGAGGCAGAGGTTATTAGTGGCAAGTGCAAAGTTTTTGCTGTCATCTAGATTAAAATGCCACAGGTCTCAGTTAATTTTGCCCATGGATAACCTATTTGTTCTTTTCTTTAGTTGACTGTACTTGGGTGTTGAGCCTGTGAGGAAAAATATCTTTCAAGTATCTTCTAAGTCTTATTTTGGCACTCAGCTACTCAGGCTTCCCTTTGAACACTACCCCTCTCTGTACAAACAGGAATACTCCTTATATGGTTGTGTTCTGGCACAATTAACAACCTCTATGAGTTTTGTTGTTGATGGAATACAGCCAAGATTTCACCTTCCTGAAATCTCCCCAAAAAACTATGCAAGCTTGCTTCAGGTTTTTATTTTCTTTTTTGTGTTTTAAAAGAAGATGTTTGGGGTGGCATAAACATGGGGATGCCGCAAACACTGGACTGGTTAAGGGAAATGTCTGGATTGGCCTGAATCTAATATGGTGACTAATTTGGGTCAGGACTCTGCAGACTTCCTGGTGAAGGTGTGGTGACAGCAGCAGCAGTCCCTCACACCTATGTGTAGGAGCTGGAGAGGGCAAATAACTGTTCACCCAAAGTTCATGTATACTGCAGTCTGAGAAACCATGAACTAGATATTTCACTTAGAGGTTTCTCATTTATGCATTTCTTCAACCTGATCTAAAAGCCTTGGCATGTATGTGCACATTCATATATTTGTATATATACATATATATACACAATAGTCTCTGAGCTACCCACTAAATATTCAAACAGATTATAAATCCTATGTTAACAAATAATTTCCCATTTTAGTAATTTCTCCATAAAACAGTAGCACAGAATTCCTGCATGTTGATGCAGAAAAGAAATTACAGTTGGACTCCACATAAGCTTAGATCTTTGCACAAAACCAAGGTGCTCAACCCTTTCACATATAAAATACTCCAAGATATATACTAGAAATGCACCACTGAAGTAGAGTAATTTTCTTCCCAGGGCAAGGAAAAAGTATGTCTTGTAGCTCCCTTTTTAAGTGTTTGAGAGTTTCTTAATGTTACTTTTAATAACTTAATAAATTAATAACTTAATATGTTTAAGAATTATCATTCCTTTAAAATACATTGAATCCAAAGGTTTTGGTGTGGGATCAGGTAGAGTTTCCTTAGCATTTATGTCACCTCTTGTGGTCTCGGATCTTCTTGGTTTTGGCCATAAATTGAATGAAGAGTACTACAGAGAAACATAGAGCTTATTGAATTCAGGATTTTCCAATGTTACTGATTATGAATTACAGCAACTCCAGTGATAATTAGTCCCATAAAAATTACGTTTTTGGTGGATTCTATAGTGTTTCTCTTCAGGAAATAAAGCTTGCCCTGTTAAGAGATGTGCTTCCTTCCCTCATTCTCCCTGCCAAGGATAAATGTCAAATCAGTTATAAGCTTTTATGCCTGTTTATGTATAGCATGAAACTGCTCTCTTCTTTACATGATTAATGCTATTAACTTCAGTGTCACTATTGAAGTAGTAGGTGAGCTGGATTTGACTGTGTATGTATGCACCATGTGTTGTATACAACATAGAGGTACCATCTCTTATCCTCTGTATTATTTTTTGAAAAGCATCTCTTTTTGTCTGAAAAATCAGTTATAGCAGTGTCTTAGTTTAGGGCAAATTAGGGAGGAAAACTCTGGATGGGGATTTCCCCAGGGAAATGCCCCTCCCCACCAACCGGTCCGGGAAAGGGAAAAAATTTCTTTGGAGAGAAGTGGAAAAAGCTGTTTACTTAACAGAAAATTGAATAATATTAAATAATAAAACCTCTTGCTGTTCGATGGGATGGCAAATCTAGGAAGAAAAGTCCTTTTCATGTGGTGTGTAGCTCGGCTTGCTCAGTTTCTTATCAGTCCCTCCAGCGCTGGAAAAGTGCCGAGGCCCAGGCCCCGCTGGGCCACAGGCGTAGGCTCCCGGGGTTTAGCTGGGTGTTCAGTCCAGAGCAGGCTTGCACAGATCCAAGAAAAAGGAAAAAAAAACCAAAGGTCCGGGAAATTCCTCTGCCTCAGCTAGCTAAAACTAACTAAAAGCCAGGGAGAAGCTCTGTCCCGCTGTCTGTCTGTGCTGCAGACAACACAGTCCAGGAGCGAGATGTGTGGGAGTTATATTTTCTTTAACACAAACTGCGGCTTCTTTTTTCCCCCTCTTTTGCTCTCAGAGCCAGTCTTAAAGGTACAGAACTTAATATATAACATAAACCAGACGATTGGGGATACCAGTATCATAAAGTCACCCCAGGACAAGCAGGAATCAGATGTGCCATCTGTATTGCAGTTGCTATTGTCAGCTTTCTAACTTCAAGAAGTGCACATAATGTAAAGTACATTAACTGTGCTTTAAAAGCTAAGGAACACGTGTCTCTGTTATTTTTTAAGATATTTCCTTTGTGAAAGATACCTGCTCTCATTTAGGTAAGGTATAGTCTTGTCACATATTTCAGTGGGCAAAGTGTTGGGTCTATATTATAATTTGATGACTTGATTGATTGTGAAGTCATTCTTGCTGGACCTAGTATCCAATGAATGTATATCAGTTGCAATCACATTTATTTCAGATAAAGAATGTAGCAGAGTGGTTGAGAGAACTGGGGTTGTTTAGCCTGGAGAAAAGGAGGCTCAGAGGAGACCTCAACACTTTCTACAAACAGCAGAAAGGAGATGGTAGGCAGGTGGCTGTTGGCCTCTCCCCCCAAGCAACCAGCAAGAGGAAATGGCCTCAAGCTGCTCCAGGGAAGGTTACAGTTGGACATCAGGAAGAATTTCTTTACTGCAAGTGTGGTCAAGCATTGGAATGAGCTGCCCAGGGAGGGGTGGAGTCACAATCCGTGGAGGTGTTTGAGAAGCAACAGGATGTGGCGCTAAGTGCCATAGTTTAATTGACATGGTGGTGTTGAATTTGATGATCTTAGAGATCTTCTCCAACCTTAATGGTTCCATTGATTCTATCTGTGAGAGAAGGTAAGGAGAAATACTACAATGAAATGTAATATTTTGTCTTATTTTTAAGTGCAGTGATTTGCACTTTGAAAATTACTCCATGAATCATGAGTGATTGCAGTGAAGTCAGTAAGACTGGGGTCTGATCATACTGAGTTCCTTAATATAGTTTATACTGAGTTCCTTAATATTCCATTGGAATTTTTTCTTGCATCATGCATATAAATTTGATCTGGCCCTGCATTAAGAATCTTTTATTTCCCCAGTTATTACCAAGGTTTGAAATTTACCATGTACAGAGGGGCAACTGTCTTTAAAAGACAAATAACCATTAAAGCCAAGAAATTAGACCTTCACTGGGAAGAAAATGATGCAGAGGCCTTTTGTCGCTCTAGCACATAGAGTGAATTATTGGGAGGATGAACCTTTATCCAATTTGCCTTATCTTCCCATAGTTTTTCTACAACTTGATAACATTATCATTTTATTAATTAAATAAATGAATTAAATTCCTCTGTTGTATCAAGGTAAATGTATTTTGTCTTTCACATGATGTAACTTCTGTACTGTAATCCAAAAAAAAAAAAAATTATGATAATGAACAGCACGTGGGAGTGTATTCTTATATTAAAACCAGTTTGTATTTCAAAAACATTTCATTAGTTTTCTGATTTACTGTTATAAGACATTATGACTATTTCTAGTGCCTTAAATAAAAAATTTCTTCTTTTCCATGAAGGCAAACGATGACTCACAAATACATTTAAAAACAAGCTATCATGTTAAATGAGACCTTGCACAATGAAAGTTGGTTTCAAGCTGTCCCATGACTCAAGTAATTATTATTTCTCCAAATATTTGTACTTGATTGTTATGATTACCACAAGGTGTCTTCTTGCATAATCTGACATTTAACATATTTTAGTCTCAAATAAATATTTTTACTTATATAGAAGGTAAAATCAAGACAAAGACTCATAAAACCTTGGAATAGCAAAACTAGTTTTAAACCAGCTTTTGTCCCTCCTCTGCTTCAATCCACTAGAAACTCAACTTTTGCACTATTCAGGGAGCTTTCTTTTGTGAGTAGCTTAAGTTTGTAAATTAACATGAGAATACTCCTTCCTTGCATAATGTCAAAATCACCGTCTAAGGAAGCCCAATCTTTCTATGGCTTTCTAAATTACCTAAAAGTGCACAAATAGTGACTTTCTTTGGTGCAAACTTATCTTTTGGAACATTATCAGAATAAAAAAGTGTAAAGAAAATCTTTTTGGTTTTGTTTTTTTAAAAACTTCTGTTAATGTTGACACAAAAGGAAAGGTGATTTCTCTGGTGTGTTATTGATAAAACTCCAGCATCATCAGACTATTTAATGAAAATGGGATGGTGTTGTTTGCATTGTTAAAGTGTTTAACATTCAGAAAGATACAAATCCCATAGAATGAAGCACCTTTTTCTCTGGAGGGAAAATGAACGCCTAGTAAGTTTTCCCTTTCCTCCTGCAAGATGTTTTAGCTTCACTAATAGAGTGGTGAAAAAGCTGAAGTTTATATAGAGTGCTTATGCTGTTAAAGCAAAAATTGAGCTTTTATTGTCTTACTAAGGAAACAACTGCTTCCATCTAGGGGGAAGAAAATGAGATTTTCTAATAAGGAAGGACTCATCCAATTGCTTCCAAATAAAATCTGAATATTTTAGTGAAATGAGAGACCTCAGAAGATATGGATATTTAGAATGACTGCCACAGTAAAATAAGTAAGTCCATCTGCTCACTGATCCACAGGGTCTGCACTCGGATTCAGTCTCCTCACTGCAGAATTAAGTGAGATTAAAGATATGCTTATATATTTGGCATGAATTAAATTATTCTAAACATATGGAGGTCAGCAGTAGACCAAGAGACCCTGTATATCTTAAATTAATACATAAGTGCTAAGTGTCTCTGGCCTTTCCCCAGAGAGATATTGCCACAGTGGTCACATTGCTCTCCTTGCTTTACAGTGGATAGACAGGCCAGAGCACTGGAGAGATACATTGAAACCTTCTCCCCATGCTGGGTGCTGATTTCTACAGAAAAGCCATGACAAGGGCTCTCTTCAGAGACCCTTGCATCAGCAGTGAATATCCATATCCATCAGTTTTCGTGTGATGGGCAGAATACAGAGGGATGGGGCAGAGTGGTGACTCCTCAGCTGCCCAGTCTGTCAGTCTGTGCACCACCAAGCCTGGGGCTGCTCTCCTTCTGGCTGGGGCAAGAGCAGAAAGTCACCAAGTCCACTAAAGCCCTCCCACAGGACCTGTAGGTATGAAATGAATTGCCATTAGGATGGTAATCTAATTTTTTTGCCTTTTTCTTGCCATACCTTTTCTTTTTCCTTTTTTAAACTGATATCAATTTCTTTCCTTTGCTCTTTCCTTTGTTTCCCCTTTTGTGCACACTGTCTCCCTCTTTCACTTTCCTTATTAGTCATCAACATTTTCACTTTTTCTTTCTCTTCTGGCTTTCAAAACATCATTTTCAAGACAGACCTTATTCTCTCTTTTCTCTTTCTTTGTAATTTCCCTTAAATGCCTTTTCTTAGACCATATAAACGTCTTACTGTTAAAATATCATCTAGAATTTTAGTTTGGATTTCTAGTATGGTTTGTTGGGGTTTTTTTTAACTGTTTTTGGTTTAATTTCTCTTATGTTTGGCATAAATAAATTGTATTCTGAAAAGCCCTTATGATAAGTTATGGGTTGAAGTACATTCTTAGAAGAAAAAAAGGATTAAATACATCCAGTAACACACAATGGAAAGAAAGGGAAGTTGGGAGGGATGAAACCAGTTGTGCTGATGCAACAACTCTGCTCTACCCCAAAGCAGACATTAGCACTGTCTGTGAAGATTACAGCTACCTCTGTTTGCAATGTCCTTCCACATAGGAAGCACCCAAAGTGAAACAGAGTATCTGAACTTTGAATGCAGACTGCAGAGAAGCATAAACAGGCAATCAAATCCAGCTATAAAAACATCTATATGTAATACATTTGAACCCTAGCATATTGGATGCTTTTTATTACAGTTATTAAGAAGCGTCTGTGAGATCTGAAAGATAGCCTTATCCTAAAGGGAAAAGAAAATGACACTCTTTATTTGAAACCATTACTTACTGTACCACTTTGGGAGGGTTAACTGCATTGTCTAACATGCATCATCTTGGCATGCTAATTTTTCACAGGGGAATTCAGTTATGTAATTCACTGTTTTCAATACTGACTGGAGTTACATGCTCTACAGAGGGGATCACAACATGGACTTTTGCATGCACTTTGCAATAAACATATGGAATAAATTACCAGGGAAAAGCAATCTGAAATAATGATACAAATGGGTCAAGATTGTTTCGTGAGAGGAGCTGAGACTTGTAATCCAGCATCAGGAAAGTCTGTGACTAAAAGACATTGAAAAGGGGCAGGTAAGAGCAAGAGGTCCTTTCTTAATCTCATAACTGCATGCATTAGAAGCTCTCATGTGTGTCTTTCATATTAAACACCAAATTTGTGGGCATAATTACTTAGCTGCACTTTCATATGTCATCTTCAAATTCTTTAACCTCAGTGTTCTGAGTCTACAATCATTTCCCAATTAATCACTGCAAATTGCTGACAGCCTTTAACAGCCAGTGTGATGAAACAGGAATGAATCTATATGTTCATTTCCAAGGGACAGGTTTCAAAACCTCTTGCTTTACTTTTAGTAGATGAAGGCAATAAAGATGGTGTGACAACTTGCTAAGACATCATTTCTGCACTGTTACTAAAAGGCTACCTTGTGGCCAGAAAGTTTCACAGCTGCTTGCAAGGAATGTTGAGAACCCTCATGACTTATGAGGAAAAGAGAGAAAATAAGAAGCAAGCCTTTCTATTCTGTGGGAGGAAGATGAGTGACTGGGTTTAAGGAAATATCTTAGGTAAATTTAGTAAAAAAAGTGCTGGTGGAGGGAGGCTAGTATTGCTAGAAGAAAATATTAGTAACTTGGTGAATTTATATGTGATTAAAAGACTCAAGAGATTTGTTACCTCTTAATAAATCTGGGAAGAAAAATTGTTGTGGTGCAGTGTTTTCTGCAAATAAGAGAAGAAAGAGAAACTGAGTTGAATAGAGCAGTGTGTAGAATAATCCCATCCACCCATCCACAATTTTTGTACTGTGCTGCAGTTTAGATGGAATTTGCATGTTGTATAAGCTTCAATTTAGCTCTTTCCATATCTTGATTTTCACCTACTGCCTGTGCTTCTGGCAGACCTTAACGTGTTGTTAAGAAATGTGGTAAAGATTATGTGATTAAAATAGTGTAATACTTGCTAGGCATTCTTGTCAGCACAGGCAAGGGTAGTATTACTGTGAAGGCTCTTCTTGGTATTGGACAATGGAAGAGACTGAGATTATCCTTCTGAAAGAGCAACAAACCAATAAAAGAATGGGTTTGATACTTGTCCCTCCCTCAAGTCCTAAGCAACCAGATCTCACTGACTTTAGCATACATACTGAAGGAATGTACATCCTACAAAAGGAAAAAGTGTTTTCTGGAGGTTCTGTCAATAATATAAATTACTTCTTCTCACTTTTGATTAAGGTGAGTAAAGAATGTGATAGCTAATATACACAGACATAAAAATGATTGATATCCAAAACATAAAAGAAAAGATTTAATAGTGATAAGATTATAAAATTACAGCTATAAAATGCAATTATTGCATAACATATTATTTTGGATCCTACCTGTGACTATTATTATTCAATCACTTTGTTTTTAAAAACTATATAAAAATGCTACAAATTCCTAAGGGAAATCACATTCTAAAATATGGGGAAATTTAACTTTTTTGATTTTTAAAGTGAGATTTTTTTTTTTTTTTAGCACTGTTCCATGGGCTTTGGAGATGCAAGGAGACCTAGCATTCAAATCCTGTAACAGGGACTGAAAATGTCAGTCTAACAGATATTAGATAACACATATTGTGTTAGAAAACACAATAGGTCAAATTTCTTCTTTAAGGAAATTATTCAGTGCTATAAATAGAATAGTGCTATGTTTCATTAGAAGAGCATTTTTTTCACTGTATGACAGATGCTATGAAAAAAAAAAAATCAGCAAAGTTGTTCTCTGCATGGGCTACAAGTGAGCCAGAGCCTCAGCATGTGTTTTGTTTCTGCTGGCTGGCAGCACGTGTGTCAAAGAACTTTCTCAGCTAGTACTGCTTACTAAAAAAAATGTCTTTCACAGAAATGTCCAATCCCACAAGTTCCTGTGGTTCCTCTCAGCTTTTATTGGGTATCCATTTTGCTGCCCTAGAGAATTATAAGGAGATGCTGAGCATCTGTGTTGCTGGCCCTAAGGCTTTGGCTACACTTACTGTGTAGTTATCCTTAATGCAAAATATCCTGTGCAAAAAACAAGGGAGGACACAGAAAAGCTCTAAACATTGACAATATTATTGCAGACATTTTAGAATCAGATGAGCTGGGGAACAAAGCAGTAACATACACATCCTATCTTCATCTCTATCTATGTGTCAAATTATCCTCTCTCTATGAGGGAAACAGAATCTTAACAACTGACCTGTTGCTCATCTAGCTATAAAGAAATCACTGATCTGTCATGACGCACACATACTGTTCCACCTGGCAGGAAGATGGTTGAATTTTATTTTTTGACAAAGATTTCAAGGAAGGCAGCATCCTCAAAAGGAAGAAAATCAACTGAGCATGATGTAGAACTCTGATTTATTTTTTCTTTTTTTTTTTTTTTTTTTTTTAAGCACTCTTAAAGGAATCTTTAATGAAAGCAGCTGAGTAAAGTGTCACAAAAAGAAATAGACTCATAGGGGATCTTGAGTACATTTGTGAGAGAACAATGACATCCTTATGTTTCAAAATGAAGTAAGAATGTGGGGAGGCTGGGCTGAGAATGCTAGGATAATGGGGCTTTATGAGGAGGGCTGTTTTGTCCCAGAGAAACCTTTTCATTTGCCTTGGACAAGCTAAAGGCTGCAAGAGGTACAACATATTCCTCCATTCTGTGGCAGACAGCTATGGTTATTCAAGGGAGGGTCTCCCTTGCCTTGTTTCTGAAGTGCTTTGTATTCATTTTCTCAAACTCCTGTTGGTCCTATTTCATCTATTTTAGGTTAATTCTTTGCTTGTGCTTGTGCTTGCAGTTGGTACAAAGCTGGGAGAGGTGGGTGATACATCAGAGGGTTGTTAGGCCTGTCAGATGGACCTGTGCAGACTGGACAATTGGATCAAAGGAACCTCATGGACTCCAACCATCGAAATGAAGAGCTGTTTTTCTAGGAAGGCATTATCAACCTCGTGTACCAATATGGACCTGGAAGTGACAATTTGGAAATCAGCTCTGCAGAGAAGAACCTGAGGGTTTTGGTAGCCAACAGGTAGAGAATGAGACAGCAACATGCCCTTCAGCCAATGGTGTTCTGACCTACATTAGCCAGAACATTGCCAGCAGGTTGAAGAAGATGATCCTCCCCCTCTACTCAGCAGTGGTGAGGCCTCAGCTGGAGTGCGGTGTCCTGTTCTGGACTTCCCAGTACCAGAGACAAAGAACTGCTGGAGAGGGTCCAGCAAAGGGCTATGAAGATGATCAGGAGAGAAGAGAATCTGTGTTATGAGGAAAGGATGAGGGACCTGGGCCTGTTTAGCCTCAAGAAGAGACAACTGAGACCCTCATCAATATATGCCAGTATCTGAAGGAAGGGTGTCAAGAGGAGGGGGTTGGACTCTGTCCAGTGACAGGACAGGAGGCAAAAACTGCAACACTGAACCATGAAAAACATACTGTCAGGGCAACAGAGCACTGGAACAGGCTGCACTGGGAGCCTGTGGAGTCTCCCGTTCTACTGATATTCAAAACCCACACAGACGTGATTTTGTGCAACCTGCTCTAGGTAAAACTACTTTAGCAGGGGAGTCGGACTAGATGATTTCCAGAAGCCCCTTCCAACCTCTCTGGCATTCTATGATTCTGTGCTGTTATGATCTCTTCTATGAAGGAAAGCTGAGAGTGTTCATCCTCGAGAGGGGAAGGCTTGGAGAAATCTCATCCATGTATATAAATACCCAGTGGAGAGGGTGAAGAAGAGAGAGTCAGACTTTTCCTAGAGTGCCCAAGTACAGGAGGCAATAGGCACAACATTGAAACATACAAAAATATTCTGGACCACAAAGAAAGACTTCCTTTACTATGGGTTTGGCTGAACATGGCAAAAGTTTTCCCAGAGATATTGCCTTTTCTATTCTGGGAGATACTGCAAACCTGTGAGGACATGGCCCTGGGAAAACTGTTCTAGGGTACCTTGCTTGAGCAGGGGTGTTGGACTTGATGATCTTGAGAGTTTCTTTCCAGCATCATCCATTCTGTGATTGTGATATTTGTAAAATTATTCTTAGCTTAAGGTTGTGTTTAGGTAATACAGAATTAAAGCAATTAAAGAAAAAAATGTTTGGCCTCATATGGATAACTTAAATTTAGAGTTTAAATAGAAAATTAAGACAATAAAGGTGATATATTGAGGTTGTTTTATATGGTATGCAAAAAGAGTTACCCTAAGCACAGAACTGAGCTGTGGATCTCCCATGCACAATGAGAAACTGTTCTGTGTTCATTTAAAAATGTTGAAATGAAAATTTTATGAATTTTATTATGTATCACAAGAACTGATAAGCAGTGTATTTTTGTTAGAGTATCAAAGGAATATTTTATATCTATATCTGAACAAATTCAAAGCAAATTTGACAAGACAAATCAAGCTTGGTTGTCTCAATAATTTTTGAGATCAGCTGAAAAAATTCCTCAGTTTCTAAAATTCAATACTGTGGACAAAAAAAAAGGATGTTGTATCAATTTTATATTTGATTTGCCAGCCTAATGAAGTCTTTAAGAAACAGTACAAGACTAATATATTTCTTGGACTAGCTTGTAAGAAATGAGAGTAGGAGCATCGGGATATGCGATGGGCCACTGGAATTTGATAATGTACTTGGGCTGCCACTGCAAAGTGCAAATCGGTCAACCTGGGAAACAGAGAAATAGACCAATTCCTTAAAAGTAAAAATGATTTGGAATAAAGTGAAATGCATGCATAATCTAAGAAGCTGGAAACTCTTAGAATCTCTGGGGCACAACTAAAGAAGGTAAAACTCATTAATTTCTTACCTACAAACTATAGGTGCAGCAGAAAAAGTTCACAGGTTGATGCACTTGTGGCTCAGGAGCCCTCATGTTATCTCATACACAAAGCTGGCTTTCCATTCCCCAGAAAAAGTATACGTGTTTAAAACAAAATTCAAGTAATAACCCACCCCATCTTTTTAAACCTAAAATCTTTAACTGTAAGACAGGAGAAAATACTTAGTAAATCCCAGGATTTTATTGTGAGCTAAATGGACTTTGTGTGTGGATTAACTCTATGAGCAAATAGCTGTCTGGCAAATAAATTGTTTGAAACAGTATGATTAAAAAATAGCATGTTGGTTCAGAAGCTATGTATGATAGCTTAAAAAAGGTGTCAGGCTTTCAAGAGAAGACATGAAGAATTTAAAATATTTACTAAGGACAGGGCATGAACTATTTATTTATGAATAAATAAACTACAGAATAGAGCTAAATAAGTCCCATTTGTCTGTGAATTATACCAATAAAGCACTCCATTCACCTGAAGACAGAGGTTAAAGAGAGACACTTGCAAGGTTCAATGAAGTTAAGAGCAAGTATACACACTTGCTAGTCTATTTGCATATAGAAGGACCCCACAGAACTAAATAACTGTATTGGAAGGGAAAAATTTCCATTGCTTTCAATTGGGAAAATGTTGGAAAAGGTATTTAATTTAACCTTTCACTGAACTTGCTTGTTCGGAGAGTTTTGGCATGTATAATCGCAAAACCCAAGTTTGCATCTTTTCCTGTTCAACCCTTGCTTAAAGAGATGTTATTTTCCAGACTATTTGTTTATGCTTCGCTCCTGAGGTGCGTCACTAAAATGTGTTGTAAGAAAGTTTGATGTCACAACAGCTATTATATCTGATAGTACCTTACACCACGGGAAAACAGTTCAAAGTGTAACAAGAAAACCTTAGAAATATTCAGAGCATAGGCTAAGGTTATAGAAATAACAATTTAAAAATCTTTTTAATAGAAAAATATACCTGGCAAAGTTACCACAGCAAAGACTCAAGGCAGTCACTATAGGAGGGAACTGTCAAAGATGTTTGCTCTCAAATACAGGAGTCGCAAACAAGGTTTTCTTTGGAGCAGTGAGCTATGGAGGATGATGTGCCTTGAAGTATCTTATAGGTACACCTCAGAATATTAATAAAGAACATATGGAACTAAAGGCATCATTTCTGAAATAGGTGGAAAGGAAATTAAAAAATTGTCTACAGATTTATACAATAGGAGGCCTGATACAGTTCTTTGAGAAAATCTTTTTCAAAAAGAAAAAAACAAGGGAATTCTTCTGCATAATGAGCTATCACTAAAATTGTTTGTCAATATGCTCAAATAAAGAAAGAAGCTGTGGTCTTAGTCTGCTGAAATGAAAGATTTCATGTCTTTTTCATGGAAATTCAGTGTAAGTGAACAGAACCCAATTACTGGAATTGTCAGATAAATAACAGAGTAAGGTTGTAGAGATTTATTTGTTTTTTAGGCACATATGTATGATTTTCAACTTGAATACTAATCAAGAGGAGAAGCTGTATTGTAAATGCATGCTCCAGATATTTTTGTGTAAGAGGACAGCTGAGATAGATTATATACATGTCAATCTTTTATAACAGTAAATCTGTTTGGTCTTCCATGAAATATGGAAGACTATTACTAGAAATGTTACAAGGGATGAGACATGCTAAAGAAACTATTGAAGTCACAGGCTATGGACAGCAGAACATTTGTAGAAGCTCATGATTAAAAAATAATATTTGATTAAGAAAGGAATTTTTAGTGAGGTAACTGATTAGTGATTCCTAAAATACTCAGAAAAAGAAAACATTACTTTTATTTTTTTAATGTATATTGAGTGAATAATTGAAATTTTAAAGTGAAGAACCAAGGATGCTCTACATCTCCACAGTATGATGCCTAGGTTAGTAGATTGCAGAGTTTTTTAACCTTTTTTAAAGCTGTTATCCCAGGCTATGAGACTAATGGACTGAGCTTTGGCCAGTAGTCAGTATGACTTATAGTCAGCTGGAACTGACTTTATCCAACACAGGGGTCAGTGTTGGAAATTCCTGGTGTCATCTCACAGAAGCCACCTCTGCAGCCCCCTTGCAAACCTTGCCAGCAGCCCCCTTGCAAACCTTGCCAGCAGCACCTAATGCACCATTCTTCCTACATCTCACAGGTCTTTAGAAATCTCAAATAGATCTCAGTTTTGAGGCTTATTTAGAGAAGAGAAAAGTCTAGGCAAGTGGACATAAACTGATGGTCCAGCAAAATGTGCTCTCAGATCAATATTGATTTCTGCTATTAGCCAAAAGAAGTACCCAGGTTCCTAAATAATATATTGCTTCTCTGAACCAACCTTATGTGAAATTTGCATCACTAAAGAGGACATCAGTGCAGGTTAATTAATCTCTGGTGATTTGTCATACCTAGCACAGCAATTTCTAACAGAGAAGTACTCTTTGTGATTGTGAAGCGGAATGCTTCCAGAGAAGCATGAACAAAGCTTGCTGTTTCTGCTGCTGCAAACATGTTTGAATTTGCAATCACTCCGTTGCAGACAAAATAATAAAGGGCTTGAAGGAGAAGCCAGACTTGGAAGATATTTCTTGTTATATTATAGCACCAATCCAAAGGAACCTGGACCGTGTCATTAGTTGGTATTTTGTGTACAATGAAAGTGAAACCAAATAGACCCTTTGGAGGAATAATTTTAAGTTACAAGTTTCTCTCAGCAGAAATTGTAATTTGTGGTTCTGTAGTGCTTAGTAAGGCTAGACACTGATTGTGAGATTACCTTTTTTAGTTAGAGCATGGAGCTAAGGACACCTAGGCAGCGTGTTCAATCCCCATGTGGGCCTTTTGCTTAAGAGATGGATTTGATAATCCTTGTGGGTCCCTTCCACCTCAGAACATTCTGTGATCTCTGACTGGTCTCTTAGTGCCTCTATAGTTTTCAGTCATTTGAGTACTTACAAATGACACAAAGACAAGCTTTGTCATTTTCACTTCACATCCTAGATCGTTAATCTGACCACAAAGAGTAATGAATAATGTCAAATGACACCTTTTTAGAAAAGATAGTAGCTTTACAAAATTCTATAGGGTGCAAATGGGTCATCTTCTAGAGAGGGAACTTTTATTTCTCATAATTACCTTACTAGTAAAGAAGATGTTTCTTTTATCTTCTATGCATTTTCACGTGTAACTAAAACATTGCTTGCTTGATTTTTTAAACAATAGACACGTTCAGGAAAGTAATATTTAAGACAACAACCAAAAATATGATAGGCCTCTTGAATAAATTTCTGTAGTCTTTGAACCACACGTCTAACTTGTACAAAGCCATAATTTTTGCCTGAAATCTTTGCTGCAGTACACTTTGGTCATGGTAATAAGTTTAGGTATCTTATACTACACTTTCAGAATGGGAGAAATTACTGAAATTGGAACCTATTTTTTCTTGAGTGAAAAAGTACCCTTTTCATAAGTGACTACCAAAACATTGACATTCTAAAATATTAGAGCTATTTGAATTCAGTGCTCAGGAGCTTTACTTGGAGTAGATATGTTTTATCATGGCAAAATGACATACTGACAGAGTGTTGTTAAGCCTTTGCTTTAGACTTATGACACCAATCATCTCAGAATCCTTCTATGGAGAGTGAGTTCTCCAGGGAAATTCTGAGCTCCTCAGGCGGGGTCATGTCCTGATCCCCTCCCTAGGGATACCCATCTCTTGTCATGGCCTTGGGGGGGGTGGTGGTTCCAAAGAGCTGAGGCTCTTAAAGCTAAAGTCAGCATTAAAAAAATTGTTTATGCTTTCATAAAGTCCAACAGTCTTTCAGTAGAAATTCAGAGAATTTTCTGGTCAAGATAACAAGTTTTCCCCCTCTCTTTCTGGTCCCATGCAGTTAATATATGATTTGATCTATATATGTATAATAAAATATATAACTTACATGTTACATAATATTTATGCTTTTCTCCCCTCAGCTTTGGGATAAGGTTTTGCACAATAGGGTTTTGCAACTATATAAATGATGAAAATTTGATATGATTTGCTCCTGTGGGTCTAAAAATGTGTTTATAATTCTTGAAGCAAATATCCAAGTCTAAATACACTTGGCATTATAAAATGCTGTCTGTCAGGTATCCAAAAGAATGAATTTGGAAAACAGAAAAATACTGCAGCTTATAAACCAAAGAAAAACTAATATTTCTGTAAGTTAGTACAGCACATAAAACATAATTTTTATAAGTGACTTCAAAATGCATTTTCCCCTTTCTTACATCATGCTGTGTTTGCGTGGTTATCTGTTCAAGATATTTAATTTTTACTTGTAATAAACCCTGTTAAGAGAAGTAAATGTGTTTTTAGTTATTCTGGTTTTGCTTGTTTTATAAACAGGGGTTGTAATCTCTGAAATAAAAAAAAAAATAAAATTGTTTCCTCATAAGCAAATGACAGGCAGGTTGAAGGGAAAACACAGTTGTCACCAACAGCTTTTTCAGAGCTTTCAGAAATGCCACTAATTCTATATTCATAAGACAGAATGTTTTGTGGTTTTTTTTATGTTATGAAACCTTGATTTTCAGTAATTAAGGAAACAAGTGATGTGAAGGAGAAAAAAATATCAAAGTGCACGGAAGAAATCCAAATTACAGGGAGGTAAACTAGAGTGGAGACTTAGTGCAGATTAAATATTCTATGGTATATGTATTTTCCTGGGTAAAAGGACCTGGGAAGACTGGAGAAAAAATGTAATTCTTCAAAATATGTAGCTCTAGGAGCGTAAGATTAAGTCCATAAAATTGAGGAAAAGTAGATTAGCATTTTTGGGTCATTTGATTTCTTGTTATAACATTTGAACTTCTTTTACTAAGAAATGGTAAGTTCTTACTCTTGCAACAGAGAATTATAGAAGTGTATTGAGTGAGATCTGTACTTTGAGAACATATATGTCCTCTTTCCCATTTTCTGCATTAAATATTTCTGATGTCACAAACAGACAGATATGAAATTTGGATTACTCACTTGGAAGTTGTTCATTTTTATGGTTATTAAGCCTAAATGCTGGATGAAAAGAAAACAGCTTTAATTCAACAGACCAGTTTTTGAGCCAGAGAGGTCTTGCAGTTATATGTAAAAGGAGACCAAAGAATTTCTACTGAAATTGAAAAAATTAAATTTATTATCCTTCTTCGACTGAAAGTGCCAGAACTAAGAAGGTGTACACTTTGGGAGAAAAAGTGTTTTCTATTGTTACAAAACTGATCATGCCAAAGAGTGGCAAAGTATTTAGAGCTTCACTGAGAATAAGATAAATAATTGGCATCTGATGATTTAGCTTCCAAAAGCTCTTTCAAAAGCTCTCACCAGTACCTCCCACTAATTTGCACTTTCTGTGGGAGTTATACTTCCAAGTATGGACTTTACAAAAGTGAATTGTTGTGAATATTTGAGAACCTCATCTCTGACCTGGTGCAACTGGTAAATCTGAGATTTATAAAGAAGCCAGGTATCTTTTCTCTGAAGTAAAATCTGATGCTCCCCTTTTAATTTTCTACCTCTGTCCTTCTGAACAGACTCAATCTTCCTTGTTACCACAGAAAAGAAGAAATTAATCCTTTGATCATCTGCTTCTTAAATGGAGCCTTTCTCCATTCTTACATAGCTGGAAATTAAAAAGAGAAATGCTGAAATTATCATATCTGAAGAAAAGTCGAATAAGTTACAGAGGACAAGATTGTGTTAGTCCTGAAATATGCAGATAATACTGATCATAAAGCTACAGAAAAGCTTTCAGTGGATCTTGAATACACAGGCTGGTGAGCAGATCATCTTTAATTTTTTCTTCCTGAACTTCAATGTGTCACTAAATGGCATGTCTGAATTGGATGAATTTTCAAAGAAATGTTCTGTTCAACCATGACATCTATTTCATTGCCCTGGATTCTCTTTCTCTGTAACAAATCCAGCTGGAGATGTCACACAGGAAACAAAATCTTGTAATCAAAAAGTATTAGATAGATCTCAGTGTTTTTTCAGCAATTTTCTGTGTCAACTTGTAATGACTACAAGTGTTATTTTTTCCAATAAATAAATTAATTAGCTTTCCAATGCATGAAAATTTGCTAAAACATTCAACATCAAAATGTGGGATGGTTGGGAGGCATGATTTGAAGTCCTTTTCTGTTAATTTCTTTGTACATTTGTCCTTTTTTTAGCACAAAAGTTTACATAATTGCTGAAAAGAAGTAAAACAGAGAAACAAGAAGTTCATGTCTATTGTGGCAAACCAGAAAGACTTAGGAAAGTTGTGAATTTTAGATATTTAAAATTTATTGTCTTTTTTTTTTGCTAAAAGGTTGTTTTAAATCAGAATTTTGTATAGCTTTTATAAAAATAGTTTAAAAATTCCTCCTGATTTTATTTTTATTTTATTTTTATTTTTTATTTTTATTTTTATTTTTATTTTTTAATTTTAATTTTAATTTCATTTTTTAATTTTTATTTTTTTGCTGAATATATACACAGGGTGATTCTCATGCCATTGGGTGAATTCAAGTTATAAATACAAGTTAATATTTTAAAACAGACTTCAGCAGAACTCACATATATTGAAATTTATGACAGACTGGAAGTGGCTTTATTTCCCTCTGTGTTTGTCCATGTACCAGTAACAAATGACCTGACTGAATTAATGAATCACAATAATGTCAGCACTGTACTTTTATTTTTAATTGTGCAATCTGTTGTGAGTCGAGGACTGAATTGTAGAAATACATCTGGTTATGCTAGAAAAACTTCTCTGTCACATGGCCAGAGTTCACCTGGAGGGTGTACATGCCAAAACATGAAGGCACAACAATACAGTATATGTACTGCAATTAAAAAATACCACATGGAGAAGGAACAATAACAACATCAAGATAGATTTACTTGTTCTGTACTCTGTTCTCTTAGAGATCACGTTGCTGAAACTTAAACTAATTGACATAAACATCTGCGCATTATTTATAGTTGCTTTGCCCACTGTTTCATAATTTTAAGATCCCCCAAACTCTGGTGGGATTTTTCTGGCAGGCAGGAAGTTGTGGTCATTGCTTCACTGAATATTCCACCCTGCTTCAGGCAGTGGAGTCCAGCACACTTTTCCAGTAAGTGTGGGATGGAGACAGGATGATGAGGGATGAAATTGTAGTGTTCAAACATTACAAAACTTTTCCTGAGAGAGAGTCATCTTGATTCTTTCTCTTTTTTCTTCCTTTTTTTTTTTTTTAATAAGGTTATTGAGGGTCTGCAAGCTACTGCTGCTGCTGCAAATGAGCTGCTGCTCATTTTTAAAGGTAGCATAGCAATTTGCTTTAAGGCTGTAACAAAATAAGATTTGCCCCAACAGTTTTGTGGCTGTTTAATATCTTGAACTTAACCAATTTGGATACAATTTAATAAGTTGCCCATCATTTTTATATAGAGGGAACAGTTATGTGCAGTCTAGGGGCATAGATTTGGGGTTATTTTTGCTGGTTTTAGTAGGTTTTCAGTGTAAATTAGAAAAAAAAAGAGGTTTTATTGAAGGTAATATATCTAACACATACTTCAGATATAAGATTTGAATCTTTAAGTTAGGGTAAAGGAGAGAGGATGTTTGCATTAGAAACACTAAAAACAAATAATTCTTATCTGTTGCTAGCACATTGCTTTCACTAAAACATTCTGTAAATATCTTCATTCGTGTCTGGACCTGACACAGGGTATATTATCTTTTGCTTAATTAGTGGCATTTTCAGTTTTTTCTCTACTTCTCCTGAAGTGAAAATTCATTTCAAAGTTTTATGAGATGTCAGACTTCCTCTAACAGTGTGAAGAAACAGCTCGGAGGCTCGAAGTAAAAGGTTTTGGGCCATGATTGACACACTATAGTAGGTCATATGCCCCCTAGACAAGCAGTAAATTCTGAGCTATACTACAAAATACAGGTGTTTCTGAGGAAGATTCTGACTGGATAATTTGCAGGCATCAGCCTATATATCAAGTGTAGCAGAATTTAATGGCTTGTGAAGAATCTTTCTCTGCTGGATGTACCCAGGAAGGAGAGGATGCTGTGTGTGTGACAATGAATTATATCTAACCACTGGAAATGGGGATTACAGATTACACTGATGAAAAACACAACCATCACTCAGACAGACTTTGACAGGACCTTCCAATCAAAATTCCATTTTCTGGCCCTGGTGGGTTAATTTACAGGCACACACATATGCACAAAGTTTGAAGTCCTATTGATGAACAAATCACATCTTCACAAACAAACCTGGTTAAAAAATCCTCTTGGAAATGACTGTTTTGTTAATATAACCAGTGTACAAGATGATGGAAATGCGTTTACACAACACACTTTGTATCACAGTATCATAATGCTTTCTCTGACAGTTATGACATTCCTTCCCCTCCCTCCTCCCCTGCCCCACCCCGATATATTAATACAAAAGGAATTGTAATACCATGAAGATGTATTTTTGTATTTTCTTGGCTATTCTGTCACAGTTAATGATGGATACACATTTTTTGCTTGGTTCAAATTTTGAACTACCAGTGCTGTATGGAAACTACTTTTCGGTGCCCTGCATTTCTGTGACATACATATTCTGCTTTCTTTGGCATAATTACAGCTATTTGCATGAAAAGAGAGGGTGGCGGAAGGGGTGGACTTAGAAATCCACCTACTCTCGTTGTTTACTCTTTGCATAAAGTCATAATCCCTGATGAAGTAATCAGCATTTCTGCAACAGCATATCATTAAAGTTGCACAAAGGAAGTCGCACTTCAGGGATTCTTATCTGAAAGGATTCCAAAAGCTGTTACCTGGTGGCTGACTTCAACGGGACCTGGAGACAGCCAGCGTGTCTCACTATCAGAACTACTTTCCCTGAAGACAACCACTAAAATTGCCATTGTTTTCAGTGAAGCAGAATGATAACCTCAATGAGAAAAAGGAAATGAATATTGACGAAACAAAGATGCTTCTTTCATGCAAATTGCTTTACTAATAAATAAAAAAGGAGGAATTAGAACCAGGAAATATAGGAGATAAAGAGAAACTGTTGTCTGAATTAATGCTTTTCAAATTTTCCAATGAGGCATTTACTTAGCATTTAGTAGCAATGTTCATTATACTTTGATAATTATTTAGAGCTTTCTCCCTCACAAACTGCTTGTAGTGAAAGACTGTATCATGGTTCACTAGTTAGGGATTCTTTTTCACCATTATGCAAAAACGAATAAAGAGTAGTTTTTCTAGGAAGAGGGCTGGGAATCTGTGAAATAAAGCAGCTCAATTAGAGGAGACCTGAAGTTAATGGGAGTGTGTTCTGTAGGATATGTGTATTTTAAATTAGTGCATTCTAAAAGAATACTCCAAATTTAATTAAAACTGAAAAAGCAACACCACAACCACACCTCCTCCAAGGCAAAACTGTAAAATCTTCCCTTTCTGTCTACCCACCACAATATCAGCCAAAAAGAAACACAAGTAAATTGGATGGTGAATGTTTTAAAATTCAGTGAATGTTGTAAAAGCCAATGCTTACCAACTGTTACTGTGGAGTAACACTAATGTTACTTGTCTTTCCTTCAGTTTGTGTTACCACAGTTTTTTTTAAGGTACTTGAAGTTTGTAACTTGAAGGAAAACCTGAGATTGTAACTTCTAGGAAGACCAAGCTCTGTCTTCACTGAGCTAATTTTTTTACATTATGCCCAACTTATGCATATATCTAGTCAATATGTTCCACTTAGATAAGGAGAGACAAGCTCAGAGAAATAATAAATACTGATTAAACTGTATATATCTTAATAATTGACAAATTAAAAATAGTATATATGCAAAGTTCAGTGTTTAGTGCCTAGTGGGACACTTTTATTTAATGGTACCTATTGAGACAAACTGGTTTTTTTTCCTACATTTTTATAAAGATGTACTATTTGATACTAGCAGTCAAGCTGAAGGGAGGAAAAATAATTGCATTATATTCTTTCAAAAATCAGAATATGCAAAGAAATATTTTATTCCCTTTAGGTGTTCTCTCCCTATCTCTAATTTGTTCAGAGCGCTTATTAGAGCCTACCTATTTTGTTTCTACTTGACCCAGTCAAAGCAGTTTGAAGACATTTACAATGATGAAGTGGGAGCTTCAATTAACCTTCTTGGCTGAGACATTTGATATGCATGAGTTACTATATAACAGCTTAATTATCTAATACTCATTGCAAAAGATTTCTAATAAAAAATGGAATTGATTTATATATTATGAGAGCATAATCATTTATTTAATTCCTCATCAAATTTCTTTTTCCGAAATGTATGTATATTAACCACCAAGCTAGGAGACCAAGACCAATAGTCAGGACCTGACAACTTTTGAGCTCTCTGTGTTTTGACAACTTTGCTTTGAAGGAGAAGCAAAGATGCTGATAAACAAATAACCAAGTTCTCCAGAACTGCACTGCAGTCGGAACCCATTAGGGCTGTAGACATACATTTAAATTTTTATTCTGGAGATCAGCTGTCATAATTTGTAACACAATACACAAAAAGAGATAGAAATTGGTTTTTTTCTTAATTTTATGGGACTTAATTGATATTTCTTATGCATATTTTTAAATTATCTTATTTACCCCTACTATTTTTGTCATTTAAATTAACATTATCATTGCCTTTAATAAGAATATAAATCTATATGTTTTCTTAAAGATTGTATACTTGTGAAAAAGAACATAGGAGTAGATGTGGGCCCAACTATGTAAAAAAATCATAGTGTTTCAGACTAAGTCCTGGTTTATCTCAGTTCTGATGCAATCTAGGGCCATTCTTAGAGTGGAATAGTGAAATTCCTGGTGGTAGTAGTGAAATAGTGTTTGTCTTTACTGGATCCACTGTCCAGGCTTCTTTCTGAGAGTGATGGTTATGAGACTGCAAAGGAAGAAACTGAAGGACCAAAAAATGGAGTGATTTCTTGAAGGTAAAAAATGGAGCTGGTGACAAACAAAGGCATCAGTATTAAGGTTTGATTCCTTTGTTATCTGCATTACTTACATGGAATTTGTTTCTTTGTTGGGTTAGTTTGGATTGTTGTTGGGTGTTTTTCAAATTTTTATTGTGGAAAAGACTCAAATATGAGAACTGTGGTTTTAAAAAGAATTAAAAAAAAGCCGGGGAAAAAAAATGAAAAAGGAAAACCAGAGCACCAGTCAGCAGATGAGAAAATCGAAGTAGCCAGGGTAAAATCCCTGCTGAATTTGATGTGAAATTTGTTGATGTCCTCTGGGAATCCAGAATTTCACCGTTAAGAGAGGTGGTAAGGATTAAATCCCCAAACATCTGGAAAGAGTGGTTCAAAGGTGACATTTAGAAAGAGGCTTGGGAAGTGAGTAAGGAGCAAGAGGAAGTAGAAAATAACGATTCAGAGCTGTAAGCAAGAGTAGGCTTGCACAGATATCTAAAGGTGGGAAAAAATGAAACAAAACCATCTCTCATAACACAGACAAGGTGAAGATTAATGTTTTCTGCATGAAGGCTTGTATTTTTTCACTCCTTTGAAACATAGTTCCCTCTCCAGTAATAAAGATAATAAGCATAAATCCTTCGCAAGGCAAACACAGATAAAGAAGGTTTGCTAAAATTGATCATATAATAGAATATTTTTGTTTTGTTATTTAGATATTTTACTTAATTTTTAAAAAGTTGTTTCAGCAAAATTCTCAGAATCTTATCTTTTGTGCATTTCATATACAAAATACCACCATTCCCTTCCTTTCAGGAGACAGTGCTCACTGTGATTTGACTTAGTTGACACAAGGTTGCCTCCACCCTTCAGGTCCTTGCAGTGAAAGTCCTAAGTGGCTTTTATGATAAAAAAAGAGAACTTTATGCCCAGCAAGCAGGTTGTCTGGCCTGTAAATAGGTATGCAGGCCAGGGAGGGTGACCAGGGGTGTGGTGAAGCTCCTGCCTGGCTGCTGGCAGGAGACTCTGTTCTCTTTGGTTGCACACAGAAGTGATCTATTAGCGCAGTGTCAGAGTTATATTCTATACAATTTTTTTCTATAAAATTCAGAAGCTGAATGTAGGAGACACAGGGCTTGTTTTGTTTAGTGTTTATATAAATTTCTTCTTCTTTTTTTATATTTTTTTAATTCACTCAAAAATTTAGCCATCTAATTTCTGCTTCAGCTACATTTTAATGCTCAAGTGTTGTCTTGGATATCACCTGAAAATAAAATAGAGAGTGCAGATTATGCATTTCTTTTGTGCATTGTAAAGTAAGGAGGAAATTACCTCCCTTTTATGAAAAATGAAGCTGTTAACTATAATCACTCTCAGTGTGGGACTGAAATGCTAGCTATTTCTTTGTTAGAATGTTTCAAATTGTATTTAATATATGAATTTTTTTCTGACACATTTCTTACATGTCACAATGCCTATCTGTGTTACAAGTTAGTGCAAAAATAATGGTCAAGTCCTTACTTTGTTGACTGGGGTCTGCATTTTCCTACAAAGTCTATTGGTAGACAAGGATGTCTTTCTGGAAACAAAATAATTGGTTAGTGAGTCAATGCTTCAGGAACAGTATAAATCTGATGTACTTTTGTATCAACTGGAAACGGACCAACACAGCTACAAAGGAGGTTCAATCTGGTTCAGAGCAAAGAGCAGGAGGTGCTCAGGATATTTACACTTCTGCAGTGAAAATTTGAATTTGCAAATAGAAATTCTAAAGATATAAGATAGGAATTATAGTAATTCAGGCCAGGATTCTCATTCCTAAACTAGTCAGTGAACACTAATTTGAAGGTACAGGTCCATGTCGTCCTAAAGTATGAAGTAGGTCAATGATACCCTCTGGGGTAATGCAATTGTCATAGTAATTGTAGAGCTGGAGAAGTAGAAGGTTTAAGATGGAATAAAGGTTTGGAATATTGAAAAAGTCATTCATGATAAGCTAAAAAAAATAAAATTCTTTACTAACATAAATTTGATTTAAATTTGATTTAATTTTTCTTTTTTCCCCTATAGAGATTGGTTCACTGAAAAAAAAAAAATCCAACAAATTTTAACAAATGAGGCCATTTGTCTGTTAACTTTCAAATGCTGGAAATAAAGCATAAGAAATAACAAAGATGATTCTCCAAAAGTTTTAAAAAGAAAACTTTGATGAATAGGGAAAAAAAAATCTCTCTGAACCTGCTTAGAAGCTGGTTGTTGGAATCAGAGCAGTTCTATTTTCAAGCACCATCGATATGTTCACTTTATCTGCTTCAATATAGCCTTTACTTGGGATTGCATATTTTTGGATGCAGAGAACATAAAATATCATTAACTAAACTGTTATGAAACTAAGTTACTGTAATTTTTTTTTCTCTCCAAATTCAATTTTCTAGTAGGCATAAAAGAGGAAAAACATTACTTGTATAATGAGCCCTTTTCTCTCTCTCTTCTGCTGACATAAAAGGGATGATTTTTTTTCCTTATAAATAACACAGTCACCAAATATTTATCAAATTTACCAAATATTTTTCCAGTAAAATCTAACTATATGTGGTAAATGCATGGGAAAGGACTCGACCAGAGAGAATAGAAGGAAGAAAACATATCAGCATACAGAAATATGTTGGGTTTTGTGTTATTACAATCATCACACAGGTGACTGAGATGGTGAGAAAATAGTTGTATTCTTTATCTGACAATTTTTCCTCCCCCATCATTACACTGTGTCATGCCATGAAGCTTTACAATGCTGATACAGTTCCTGTAGGTTTGCTTAATGGTAAACATGCAAAAATCACTCAGCAACAGCTTAGAAAAAATATCAAAAGGTCTTTGTTTAGTGGCAGAGTTAAGTTTCTCTTCTGACAACTTCAAGCAACAGGAATGCAGAAAAAGAACATTCTCAGTCAAAACACTGAGCAAAGTTTAGGCACATCCAGGTATGTTCAGGATACAAAGTTCATTTAGCAAGATAAATGATGACATTACAGCAGACATACAAGCTGGCAGAGATAAACCAATATTTTGGAAATCAGAAAACATTTTTTTTAGATCCTGCAATACTTTGCGTTTGTTGTCTGCTGCTGGCAGAAGGGGAAAAGAAGGCAAGGAGGAGTGGAACAGGAACGAAGAAAAGAGTTTCTGCTGTCTTTTTATCTCTCTTGAAAGCCCTTGAGTTTTTTCTAAGATTCTAAGATTCCAATATTGTAAGGTCAGAAAAGGGATAAAAAAAGAAAGAGTGCATATAATGTGAACATAAATACCTGGTCATCGTCCAGTAATTAATTGGTTAGGCATCTCTAAGGCTGGCTTGCTTTATTCTTCATTAGGTTGCTGAATCCCTTTTTGAACACATGTATAACTTTGGCTTTCACGCTAACCCTCAGCAAAAATAATTAATCAAATATCACATCAATCAAATGTTCCACTGTATGTCATCTTAAAACCACTAAACAAGTGCACTCACATTTGTATCCCTCCACATAATTTGTACTTTTTTGGATCCCAGTTCTAGTTGTAGTGAGGATATAATTTCACTGGGTTGTGTGTTGAATTAGGTATTTCTTGTTCTTAAGCAAATAAAAAAAACAAGGAACAAGGGGAATAATGTTATTCTGCTTGTAAGAGAGGGGAAGACCAGAGGAATTAAGTAGCTCTCAGAGGGGGTACAGCACAACAGGCACTCAACCCAGAAGGGTTGCAGGTGTCTTGGAGGAATCCTTCCTTTAAGCTTTTGGCTTGTAAATGTTGTTGATTATGTTGGTTGATTGTGAGGACAAAAAAAAGGTGCAGCATTAACAGTGTCTCTCAGAAACCTGTTTCATGCCCCAGACTATGATTTGCAAGATGCAGACTCATCTCCTCTCATTTCCCTCACTCCTACTCCCCACACATGCTTTCAGCCTGACACATATTTTTGTGCAATAGCTCCCAATCATTTTCTTTTCTTTCCAGTTAAGATGGGAGCCTTGGAGTTAGGGATTTAGTAATTGACATGATTCAGTGGTGGTTTGACATATATATTTTTCTTTCTTTAGTGTCTGGTTACTGGAAAAACCTCATCTATTCATCATCGTTTCTAAATAACCGCAGATCGTGGATATTCTGGCTGTATCCACCATTTCCAATGTACAAGGTTGTTTTCTTGGAAGGAGCAACAGTATTGGGGCAATAAATGAGGAGTATGATTGAAGGTAGTCAAGTAAGAATTTTTCCTTTTAATCCTTTTTTTCTCTGAAGAAATATATTTGGAATAAATAGAAAAAATAAAATATAAATAAATGTAAAAATTAAAAAATATATTTGGAAAATATATTTGAAATATACATTTATTGTGTATATATCATATAGAGTGAATAATAGGTATTATCTACTTCCTTTAACTGCTTCAGTCATTACAAATTCAAATTATAATCCAAGATAAACTAACTTCAGGAGGTCAGGTTTACTATGGATTTTATTATCCCATGAAAAACAGAAACAGGGTTGATAGTTTTCTTCAGGGCAAAAGTCCATTAGTAATTGACACTAAAAACCTGTTAATTTCATAGTCTTGCTCTAAATATTTTAATATTTCTCAGCTGCTGTAGAATGAGTAGTTTCTTTTCCAGTGTGTGGTGGAGCCAAAAATCCAGTCTAGATGAAAATGAGTTAATCAAATGAAAGGGAGAGATGAAACAAAATTGAGAGGAAGGAATGTAAACATGTACGTGATAGTGAATTGCAGTGTAGGTGTTAGTCTTGAGTGTGCTCATTTTGGTGCTGTCTCACTGCTTAGCTTAATCACGTGTAAGGCCTTTAGGTTCCTTGCCATTTGAGTCAGGAATGGGCTTTGTTCCATGTGCAAGCAGCATCTAAAATAACTGGATGTTTACTCATTTTCAGAGCTAGTGGATGTTTTTCATGTGGTTTCATTAATTTTTATTGTACAAGCTATTTTCATATACTTTGGAGAACACAGACCATATTTGCTGTCTTCTGCTGGCAGTGGAAATTATCTAAAGGATTGGTATAGGAATTATTATCCCTTATTATTATATATGGGATCTGCTATTCTGACTCACTAGCTGCTAAACTAATTACACTGATGAGATACTATTCCTACTATATGGATTGTAGGTTTAATTAGCTGTAAGGATGCATAGCACCCTTGCATATAGGAGCCCTGTGGCAATTTAAATACAAATAACTCCTTTTCACATTTTTGTTGCCTAATATCTCATTAACACATCTTTGAAATTTTCTTTTACATACCAAGAAGAGCCCACCTCTTTCATTAAGTTATTCTTAGTGATTGTTTTGCAAGAAACAATATTACAATCAATGCCCTCGGCTATGATCTTAGATCTTGAAAGTATGACTGAGTGCATATGGACTTTTCAAGAGAACACTCCAAATCTGAGAGACAAGAGAAGTAGTTTAACTTAGTCTGACTTTCTTCAATCCTGGGTTAACTCAAAATTACCTTATACTTGCTGTGGATAAAGAATATACAACATTTGTTATGACAACTGAACTGAGTCTCAGAAAACTTTTCTAAACTGCAGCACTGCCTGAACCCTTACTGGTTTTAGCATTCTACAGCTATAAAGCAAACAATTTGGAGATATGCTTAATTTGAACATTGGTAATAAAAATTTTCATGGGCCTTTATTTCTAGAATATCTTGTTGTCTAGAAGAAGGTAAGAAACACAGAATTTGCCTGCCATGATTCCAATTAATAAAAGAATGTTGAAGCAGATGAGCGCAACAAATAGAGAAAGTATTTACCCATAAAAATTTGTCTCTCTCTTTTAACCATAATGTAAGGGTGTATTTTGTTATCAATTTTTGCTTCCTGAGAAAGCTGTGGGCTAGAGGGTGGGGTAAAAACATGTACCCTCTTGCATTCCTCCTTGCCCAAACTTGGATGTCACTCAAAGCTTGTGCTTCAAGTCTGCCTGACTGTGAGTAGGAAATTCAATCACTGTGGTAAGCACTAAAATATTGTGGGATATATTCTGATTTAATTCAAATTTGTTTTGAAATAACATTACTCATTAGTCTTCACAAGAATGTATACTAGTAAGCCATATTCACCCTGTGTGAAGAAGAACACTACCTAAGTGAAGCTATTAATTTTACTACAGATTAACTTTTTTTAAAAAATACAGTAATTTTATAATTTCTTTAATTTTGGTTTTATTTCTATTATTTTCCTTGTTTTTTTTTTTATATTGGCCAGAAAATTGATCTGAGAAGTCACTCTAAAATTTAATAAGACTTTTCCAAATTTTTTATAATTATTTCTAGTTGTCATTAAATATTTGCTTTCAATACATATAAAAATATGGTTTAGAAGTCTGAATTCACTGGACGAAATTCTGAATGGAGAATTTGATCTGAAAACTCTTATCTCAGAGAATATGCTTAGTGATTACAGATATTAAATTCTTTGGTTAAGAGTTTTAAAACAAAAATAAATTCCCAAAAATTAGCTCTAAAAAATAAATATATTCTCTGCTGGAATCAGGAGAGCTAATCATTGGATAAACATAGGAATACATTTTTCAAATTATTTTGATCTCTCATAAAAACAATGTATGCTTCTAATAAGCAAGGTTACAGAGTATAGAAAGATTTTCAATGGAAAGCTCATGTAGAAATTTTTCCAAATCTTAAGTGACTTCTTTGAGTTCCAGAATCTAAAAATCTAGCTAAAGATAGATTTGTACTCATAAAAATAAATATTTTCAATAATCTAAGAGAAGGAACAAGGAATATAAATTAGATACAGTTTACTAACATGCATTTTTTTTCTGTAATAGATGTGCCTTTCATTCTTATTTCACAGTAGTCTTCTCTTACCAAACCAAAGCTGAAAACCCAGGAAATTAATAAAAAATGTAATTTTAAAAGTATTAAGGTTTATATGTAATAAGTCTATCTATAATAACAGAATATGTGGCCACTGGAGCATGACTGTGGCAACGTGACATATGTGTGTGGAAATGTGTTGTTAGATACCTAAGGTAACACTCATTTTAATTACTGATTACTCATAAAATTGTCTAGGAGTGGGTAAGGAATGCCCTCAAGACATTACCTACCCAGATCAGATCCCTTTCTTGAGAAAGAATTGTTTCCTTTGCAGTCAATGGATAGAGGTGACTCTAGAAAACTGAAGAAATTTGGATGTAATATATAAAGGAACACCAACAAAAAATGGTATCTCTATGCATGTCCATATGCACATTCACTTCTGGCTTTTTCCCAACGCTCCTCAACTGAAAATGCAGAGGCAGGCCTTTCTTGAATAGTACATGAAAACCACACTGCTAAACCCCCACGTGACTCTTTGAAAGCGCACCCCATGGCGATAGGCTTTCATAGCTCAGCTTCCAAGGAGGCTAAGCCTCATTCAGAAACCCAAATTATCAATTTCTCTTGTTCAGAAAGCTTGAACAATTCAGGGAGATAAACATACTTCTGACCCATTGCCTAGTGATGCCTATTCTAAAAACTTGTCCTCAGTGGAAGTCACTGTGAAACAAAATGCTATGACACTTCAGGGTTGTGTAGTTATGGACCGAGGTTATAATGGTCCTGAAATACACTTCAGGCTCTGTGCTCTAAGCTTGCAGAGCACCAGCTCACCTCATTGAAATCACGTTAATCCCCCAAAAAGCAGGAACAGTCAATGGCACTAAAGCTTCAAATATGAATGATCAAGAACATGTGAAGTTGCTGAAAGAATATTGTCTCAGTGGGAGGACTTAGGGAAGCGATGATCTATAATCCCTTGAATGACTGTCCTTTTTAAGGAAAGTTGCTCCAAATGCCTCTTGGGATATATTAGAGTCAAACCTTTATTTTGTCTTCTTATTTTCAGAATGAACAAGTAGGAATTATCTTTTTTTTCCTTGCAATAATGAAAAGAATCAAACCATCTGATGGATTATACACCCTCTTGAACTCGATTCCCAGGAAGGATACAAATGTTTTGGATTTGTTATCTTGGCCACTTTAAACTACACTGCTTTTATCAATGTAATTTAAACTATAGGGTCAAATATATATATATATATATATATATATATATATATATATATATATATATATAAAGATCTATAAAGATATATAAATATAAACCATGTATAGGTTTTATATATGATATGTCAGATAATCTGTATGATTTGTTAGATACTCAGTATTGGAGCCTTTTTTAAACTACCTTTTTGACTCTCTGAGTATCTGTGTGGGAGACATGTTGACAACTTTTTCTCTTAATTCTCCTTGGTAACAGGCACAGAGAAGTTGTAATAGACTAGAGGATGAAATTTTCCCTTGTAGATTAAGAAAGGAACCTGTTCCACTGAATCCTCTGACATTAAAGAAAGCATGACTCATCACATTTCTGCTGATTTTGAGAAATTAAAATATTTTGGCCAGACATCTCAGAATTTGATTTTATTCTGGGTTGCTCTGATTTATTTAAGAAGTCTTAACAAAAGGCAGACAGAAGGAACACTGGGAAGAAAAAACATTTGTGGTCTAGATTATTCTACCCCATATGCTTTTGGAAATAGGTTTTGACCAAATCGTTTGAGGAGGTTAATAAGGAATGGCTTTTGGTGCTGCCCTTCTACTGAAGAACAAATATGTTTGGCAACTCTGAAGCCATCCGTCAGCCAGATAGGAGGAAGCTCCATGGGGGAGGTGTCGCTTTGACAGATGCCTGCAGCTCTTGCTTGAATTGAATGGATTGTACATCTAGCTGCCTACAACTATATCACGCGACACGGCACAACCTCTTTGTCTCCCTGCTTCCCACACCCTACCTCTCCACTCCCCTTTTGTTCTGGGTCTGAATCTGCGGCTGGGACACCGATTTCATTGTGCAAATGTGGGTAGAGTCTCCCTTCACTGCCTGCTAAGAGTTGCTTTGCAGAAATGTGGCTGCTGTCCAGACGTCTGTTCTTGTCTCATCTTGTATTTCTGTTTAGACCTTTTGATCTCATTCCTGCCTCTGTTGTTTTGTTTGTTTTACTTCTTGTCCCACGAATCCTGTTGCTTTTCTGGTCTCTGAAGCCTTTCCTTCAGTTGCAGAGCCAGTCTTTCTGTCTGTCCTGTCCAAGGCCTCCACCAGGCTGCAAATAGGTTATCCAGCTGGCAACTGCAGTTATCCATCACACCAAGGGACAACTGTGGCAATATAGCCTGTGACTGGGAGATCTCTTTGACACCCAGATTTAAGATGATATTTTGTGGTCAATATTGGCCAGAATTATTAATGTCTTTGAAGTGTTATGTACATCTGGACCCTTGCAAGGTTTTTAACATTTTATTTAATTTTGTTTTCCTGGCTATAGCACGGTTTGTAGTCACCTTCTTTTTTTAATTTTTTTTTTTTTTTTTTAATCTTTAAGCAATTGTGAACTATTTTGCATGAATCATTATGGAGGATCAGCTTTGTTTTTTTTTTTTAATAAAATGACTTTTACTCTGAGGATTCTGATAAAGTAACTTGAATGTTAAACAGTCTGTGTCTTTAAATAAAACTGTCTACTAAAACTTAAAAAAAAAGTTTAATAATTTGTAGGTGACAAGAAGGTTACTCAAGTTTTTTAATTTCAATTTTGATTTTTATCTCAAAATGTGTATTGCAGGTTGAGTGATTGCAATGAAGCACTATTGGAAATTCTGACTAATCAATGAAAAAATCAATTGGAGCACAAATGGAAAAGGGGTGAGGCATTATGTACTTTATTTACCAAAACAATACACTGAGTTTGAAGGAATGTACTGTATTGACAGAATACTACAATATTTTCTTCAGAATATAATACATCAGTGCAATAAAAGATAACACTGTGGTGAGAGCAATTGGCCAGTGACAGAAAGTGGAGTGCACTCAGTTAAAGAAATCTTCACTGTTCTCCTGCTGGGCTGTCTCCTAACTGTCCGTGTGCACAACCCTATTATGAGGCATTCAGAGGAACTTGTGATTTATCAAACTTACAGGTGTTTTCTCCTCGCTCACAATGAAGAGCAAAAAAGTCTAATAGAACTGTCCCCAGTACACTCTTGGGAAAATGAGGGGAGAGGAGAAGCATTTTGCTCTCTGTTTTAAAGGCTTCTCTGTTTTATGAACCCTTACAAAGAGGAGTCATGGTTGCTTCATAGCAATGACATTGTTTTTCAAAATTCAAGTTAAACAGTGCTGTCTTCAAAAATCCTACACCTCAATACCTTTGTGCAGACATTCAGTAAGGTTTTTCCTTGACTCTGTGCCATACATTTACACAAGCAGAACTACCACAGCATCTTGCAGCTTAAAGAGGCACATTCACACATTGAGTTTTGGTCTAAGTTGGCTGAAGCTTTCCAAATCATAAAATCCTAAACTTTGGCCACAGATTTTGCTGAAATGTTGTATCTCAATAGCAGCAAGTATAAACCAGCAGTATATTTTTCAGCCAGTTCTACCAAAGCACAGATTTCTGAAATATCTGCAGTGCTTGAGACCAAGTAATCAGTTATATTTTTCCCCTAATTTTTTCATGAGTAGTGTTATGCTCTTTTAGTAAGGACTCACTCTTTGTTATTGGTAAAAAAAAGTCCAGTATAAGGTGCAGACAGTGCCTAAGCTATATGAGAGACTCTTAAGTTAGTCTAGTCCACAAAAGACGTATGACTAAGCTTAGTGATGAATATGTGAAGAAGCTGAATGACTTCAAAGACTCTTGAATTAGATCCCATGGCAGTTTTTTAGTGTCTTCCATGCAGTTTAAGATGCTTTTGTGAAGTTCCTAACACATCACTAGTGCCTCTCAAAGACAAATTCAGGATTGATCCTTTTTCTTCTCTGCTTTTGATGGAAAATAATCAACAGTATGTGAAAACACAGACAAAAAAGGAAAGCAAAAGCAAAAACCAAAGATAAAATCATTCAGATCAAAGTGCTACTGCATGAAGACAGTAACAGCTGTTTTTGTGACCGAGAATTTATGCTTTTTAATTTGTGTTACCTCTACTGCAGTTTTGGTTCCTTTAAGCTTTTTTCAAGTTTTCATATGCTTAATTAAATAATTTTATGAAAATGTGGAAGTGGATAATTTTGGGCAATGAGTGAATCTATTTAAGAAGGGAGGCATAAAATGTAATAATATAGTAATATAATAATACCGGTAGAGGTGGGACAGACTAGAATGGCCAGCTTAGAGATGTTGTCAGAAGAGTTTGTGACCTTTTAAAAAAGGAGCCAAAAGTTTTTTGAAAAGCATAAATATACTTAGAATACTAATATCAGGGAGGAAGTCCCACTGCAGTTTAGCAGTTATCATTGCCTCTGAATTGCTGGTAGTTTAGAGCAACTAACTTTGTTACACAAGATCTGATCTCATGTGTATCATCACAAAGTACTTCACTGTTGAACGTAGTATCGGAGCTGGCTTGTGTGCAGTGTGTTTGAAATATGCTGTTCTAGTATTCTCGTATCACTGGCTTACTGAGAAAAAGGAAATTCTCAAATTAAACTACTGCAAGAGCCAGTCATCTTGCAGTTGCAACACAAAGAGGGTGGGGTGAAAAATGAACAACAGCAACTAATGTTTTTTTGAATAACAGGCATATCAAGCAAAACCAAAGACAGAGGATTTATACTGGTTTGCTAGGCACATCTAATCCTGACATTCATGACCTCTGAGAGAGGAAAAGCATACAGAAACACATCTAGAACAGAATATAGAAACAATTTATCAAGCCTCCTTCGGAACAGCTTGCCTGTGTTTAATTTTTGTGGATTGTTTTATTCTCCATCATTATTAACCAAAACTCGAGACATTCTAGGTCAGCCATGACTCCACCTGCAGACCTAGCTGGGATGTGCCTTCCTGAGAAGAGCTCAGCACGAGGTCTGTCTTCCAGAGAGGCTTGTATGTCTGGGACAAATGGGACAGCCTTCAGAAGCCCCATCTGCTGCAGTGAGTCATCACTTTGTGTCTCCCAGCAGGATCCACACCTGTTAGCAGGGCAAGAAGAAAAAGCTGCCAGCCTGTTACATGACAATGATCTCTGTGCACATTGTACAGCCAAATCATAAGCATGAGATTGTAATAAAATGCAACATCTCCATAAATCTGTCATCTGCCGGATACGGCTGGAAATGCCTGTATCTCATCCTTCTGTGCAAAGCTCCTAATTCAGTGTTATCAGCAAATTCAGAAAGCCAACACTTACAAAACCAGCAAGTATCAGCAGAGCCAGCTATTGGAAGTGAATGCAGGTAGAAATTCTTTTGTGGCACTTTTGTTTATTTTAAATATCACACCCTGTCCCAGATTGAACATTAGCCATTTTTCTAGCTTTCTTTATTCACTAGCAGTTGTTCATTAGGCTTTTTGAAAATCCTTTGTTCAGCTTCACAGTTTCAGTCTCTTAGATATGCTGTTAAATTCACTTTTTGGTTTAATGCTCTGTGGAGAAAGATTTTCATTAAACTATGATAGGTAAGTTGCATGATATTTCCTGAAGATTATGAGTCTAGGGAAAGTCAGTAGCTCTTGGTTCAACCCTAAGCAGGGAGATACACCTCATCAGTATTTGCCAAAAATGCTTTGTGTTTGCTGAATTTCTTTTACAAAAACAGAAGAAACATGAGATAAAGTAGGATTTTCTAGCAGAGTGTGAAATTTTAATAATTTTTTTCAGTTTTTGATTTTGAGGCAGAGCCACTGGGGTGGGGTGGAGCACTGTGGGTAGAGGAGAGCCCAAAAAGGAAAACTGCATTCACTTCTCTGTGCTAAGTGGCTTTTGGGGAAAGTGAAAGACTGAACAAAAACTCATTCTTTAATTTAATTCTGGGGTTTGAGGTCAGCAATACATATAGTATTTTCAAAGACAGTTGAAAGACTGTTGAAATTCTTGGCTTAAGTGGAGGGAATTTTGCAGGAGTCATCTTTGTTTTACAGAAAGACTAAATATGGTTTGCAATATCCTGTACATGAATAATTTGGCACTTAAAAGCATATATTGTGAAGGCGTATAAATGAGTCACATAAAAAATAACAATTAGAATTCTCACCTGGCTTCGATATTTGGCTTTATAAGAGCGTTTAAATGCATAGGTGTAGCATGAAATGAATATAAACTCAACGTGAAAATTGATGAATAGTACAGCTATGAGACCTGATCAGTATTGATGATTGCTGATGACCAATCACCATGACTTGATCCAGTGAAGAATCTTACATTACGGAAGCCATCTGAACCATATTTACTTAGACACATCCAATAAAAGCCTATTGAACTCCAATGCTCTTTAGGCTCTCTGGCCTGCTCTCTGATTGGGTGGAAAGGTGAAATCTCTGAGACAATTGCATTTGAAAGAGTATGTGAAAAATAGTGACTAGTGGAGGAGGAAGAATTCTCGGTGACCTGACTGAAGAAAAGGCTTCCAGGTGAGTTCACAGCTTCTTAGAAATTCCCTGGTGATAAAAACTTTCTCGGTGTTTGAAGCATCTCTTTGAAACAGAGGGCATGGAAGATTACAGCTGCCTGCCTTGTCTGGGTGTCATGCTGAAACAGTCCTTTTTCTCAGAATCCTCTGGTCACAGCCACTGTGGCTCCTCAAAGGCAGAGCAGACACCTTCTAAATTGGAGGGAAGCGATGCAGCTGGGAAGCAACTGCTGTCATGTAACTTGGGAGCTTCTGAACTATATAGGGCAGGTGGGAAAAAGTCTGCTAGTCCTCTTAGGGTCTTGGCCCCCAGCCACAGCGTGTCTGCACCTGATGCGGAGTACTTGGCTCCGAGGACTGGGACACAGACGCACAGGAGATGAAGCAGCACTAATTCCTCTAATCAGAGAGGCATTTGTTTTATCACACTTTGCTGCAAGAGAGAGAGTCCTGCAGGGTCAGACTACTGCCATTTGCCATAGAAGAGCATTCAGAGCTCTTAACTCCAATTGTGCTCCTGTGGAGTCTCCATTCAGGCTTGTCCTGCAGAGTTAGAGGGCAATTTAACCTGCTATGCGGCATGCAAGAACTTGCTTTATGTGACCTGCTGGTCATTAATGGCTCTGGCTTGTATTAACTAACCGTAGTAATTCAGAAATTAACAGAGAAATGTGAATTTAAAAAAAGAGAAACACAGAGGAATAAATAATACGTAGGTGTTGAGGGCCTTGGGTTCCCTAGTATAGGTTGGAGAGTGAAACAGTGGCTGGTCCTAGCTCAGGCACTGTTTATCATGTAAATCAATTGAATCAAGTGGAAATAGCTCTTAAAAACTCCTGGCTAACAGAAATGGAACTTGATGGCTTGAACTTGTATGAACATATTTCAAGGCTGTCTGGAGCTTAAAATACTGAATAATGCTGTAAATTGGAAGTTTTTGTTTTTTTTTTCTTGTCCGTATTGTTAACTCCTTAGAGTCACTGGCTAACGACTCATGAAGTCTGATTATTATCTGACAAAGTTTTGTTTGTTTTCAGTTTTCCACAGCTTTCTAATGACACATATATAAAGCTTTTTAGCTGTCATTAATGTGTTTCTCTCTTGGGTTCATAGTGGTGACACCCTGATTGCAAAATAAGAAAAAATCTTTCTTATATATTGTACAAGCTCTAAACACAGTCAGTTAGTTATGGGAAGTGGAGGTTCTGTAGCACAATGGAGTTGATGTCTCCCATTCCCCCTTCACTTAAAGCTTGGTACTGAGATGCCTCAGCTGAATTTGACCGGTGGAATTTTAATTTTTCTTTTTGTCTTTCTCTTTCTGAATTAGGCCCCCCTTTTTTTTTAGAAAAAAATTACTTATTACTTGGCAGACACTATAATTTGCTGTGAACTTTCTTTTTTTAATGACACAGCATATGGTAATCATGTTCAGATCCATTTCAGACATCTACAATGAAATTTGCTTCTGTAACTAGCTGGGTGTACCTTCCTCTGCCATTCAGATTATACAGAAAACACAAGACAGCTATTATTCTAGTCATTCATTTTACTTCTGTTGGTAAGATAAGGCATTTGATATCTTTATACAAAAGTTTGATGCTGTTTGGTTAACTCTCTTCCACTAAATCGATCAATTTAGTGGGCACACTAACAAGTATATCTGGACTTTTTTTGGTTTTTTTGGGGTATCAAAAAATAGATAGTAGATGAGAGTCTGAACCATGTAAATGCCACAGTCCTGATGCAAAGCACAGTCCTGATGCAAAGTAAATTTTGGAAAATAACTCTGCATAGTGTCACATTCAAATTCAACGAATATATGTGAGAAGTTACTTTAGTGTCAGTCCTATCAGCAGCTCTTAGTCTCTATATGAAATTAAGCTGAGCCCTGAAGAAAAACATGAACTCTCACACTTAGTCAGCTTGAAACATGCTCTCATTTCAGCAGGAAAAGTTTATTCCAGACATGTGAGGTGCATCTCATGTGTTTGTTATTCACTGAACCTTTAAGCCCATATTTTTTCTGAAATATTTCATTAGGGAATAATTCAGATATTCAAAATAATAAAACAATTTGAGTTTTACACATTCATTTGAGAAACTCATTTACATAACTCCCATCAGATTGTATTATTTACTGGATTAAAGAAAACGTAGATAGAAATCCTCATTTCATTTTGTATTTAATATTTCATCTAGGCAATTTCAATTAAAGAACAATGGGGAATTCCCTGAGTAAAGACCAAACAAACAGAGGAAAAACAGTTGTTCATCTGAAGAAGAGCTCTCTGACACACGAGTTTGGATAGGACATAAGAACAAGTTAATTTCTCTTGTATAGAAGTTCAACCTGGATGATCAAATATGGGCAGTGGCCTTAAAAATCCACAGCAAAAAGATTTTCTTGTGATTTTATAATATTGAAAGGCATAGATAGGGTGGGCTTAGTAAAACAGAGGCTAAAGCTATCTAGAAGAAAGCAATTTAATATCTCTGTATAAATACATATCAGTTTATGTATATTTTTCTTGTAGCTGCTGTAAAAATAATGATTGCTTCCTCAGATTCTTTTTCTGTTAGTGGTGCTCGTTCATTGTCTGTAATATTCAAGGAATTTTTTTACTCCTTTCCATTTATAATTTACTTTGTGACCATATATTTATAATATTTCAAGCACTTTCATTCTATTCACACTATTTTAATGCAAATTATTACCAAATAATGACTTTCTATTTAAGAAATCATCTCCATTGTTGCTTGGTCTGCATCTGATAATTGAATAGGACTAAAATTGTGCATCCAGAGCAGAAGGTGCAGATGCATAAGAGGGATAAAAATCAATTATTGGGCTAGCTCACAACAAAAGTAAACTACTGCCACTGGCACATTTTTAATTTAAAAAAATAAATAAATATTTAATAATGTCTTTAAAATTAAGACAAAAATTATACCATGAATTCATTTTTTTTTCAGGTGAAAATCAGAGTAAAAGTCAGCCAAAGTAAACACTCATATTGTGTCTACCAACTTATTAAGCATGTCTGAATGCAGATGGGCTTGTGAAATGGAGAGAAGAGTGCAGTTGGAATTACGGAAAACATTCTTTTTGTCTTCTGAGAGAAGTTTATGACTTGGAAAATTATTGATTTCATGAATCTCTTCCACTGAGGAAACTGCTGTGATTTGTATTTTTATTGTTTTCCACCTTCTCCTGCGCACTCAGAAGCATGTACTTGTACACAGAGACACACACATATTCACTCAAAATACAGAGAAATTCTTTTTTAAATTAACTCATTTTGCTTGAAATGGAAATTGTTTTTATAGGTTTTTTTTTTGTCTTTCTGGTATCACTTTCTGTTACAAGGCACATGCTGCATAATCAGCCAACTACTCTGTAATTACATTGCAAAGACTATGTAAATACCTAATTATTTTCATGCAGATTACTTGATAATTATACTACCAGTTACAAAGTAATTCAAAGAATAATTACCATGTAACTTCCACTTTTTAGATGTGACGATAAGGCTTTGTTTTAAAGATATAGAGAAGTGCATAATTATCCTGGGGTTACATTCTACTCAGATTGTCGATTATCCTATATTTACAGTATTATTATATGGCTACTGGGCTCAGTATTGTGTTATCATAATTTAAAAAAAAGTCTTTGCTCTTTGCTTTATAACAAGTATTAGACAATGCCAATGCTAATTTTTTCTCCTTTCTTATTAATTGCAGTGGATTTAAGATTTTTTTTGACTGTGAAGAAGGAGCTGTCTTGTTGTACTAAAATTGCACTGTGATTTTTGAAAAACAAAATTACATGGGCCCAGATTCTTAAATGGCACTTGGATACAAAAAAGCTCAATTAAGCCAAATGTAATTTTTTAATTTCTAGAATAGGTACAAAAGAGTATAGTTTATAAGAAGGGTGAGGCATTCCAATAAAGACACTGTCCCTGTCATAGGCTAGATTAGAAGGAGAGATGTTGGCGGGCCTCATCTGCTTTTCTCAGGGTGGAATAGTCTGTTCCCAGGAAGAAGTGCTGTCTAATGAGGTCCTGATTTTTAACTGACAACCTTGGGAACTCATTTTTCTTGCCTGAATAACAACACAAGGGGAGCAACTTTTTTGTGATTGAACTTTCCAAGAAAGTTATCCACCCAAATTGCAAGCAGGATGTAAAATTGCTATGACAAAAGGCTCTTGTGGGCCTATAAGCCTCAGTCCTAAGTGAGACCCTTTAAGCTCTCCTGGGCCACAGCAGGCTGTGACTGGCAATCTCCCTCTGAGTGTGACACCCTTCAAAGTCAGTGAACTCTCAAGTTTGCTATACTTTGAGGACCACCACCAAATGATGCCAACAGAACCTGGGCTGATACTCCCACTCCTCAAAGCTCGATCCTTTTTTCCCTTGAGAAGATGCAAAAGCATCCATTGTGATTGCTGCACTGAAATCAAGGGAAAATTTTCACGGGTATGCCTTGTACAGACACCTCTAGGTCTGTGGGTGTATATTTTGTGCAAGTAAAAAATATTTTACAACAAATGTATTGTGTATGTTGTTCTCACAGACTCTTAGATAATTCTTTTGACTGCCACACAACAAAATTTTACCAGTGAGTTATTCTGTGGGTGAAAAAGGGTAAGGCAATATTTATATTTCTGATAAACCCTGAACAATGTTTGAAATTATTTTCATTAAAAGGCTGAACATGTTATGGTATCTCTGTTATTTAAATGGTGATTACAGTGTATAAAAATCTGTACAAAATATTATCATGGGCATCAGGATCTATTGTATCTAGTGAAAGGATGCAGAGAAAATTCCATGCATATAGGCACACAGAATATACCCTCAGTGGAGAAACTCACCTGAGATTTGCTATACTTAGTTTTTTCACTCAGGCAAAGAAACCTAGAGAAACATTCTCCCCTCTAGTTCTTACCCAATACAAATAACTCTGCTGAAATTACATCGGTGTTAGTGTGGCTTGGAGGAGGATTTTAGTTCCAAAACATTCAACATGATTTTTACCTAAAACCCCTCATAAATCCAGTGTTCTTCCCAGGCTCTTTATCAAGGCTTGCCCATGTATATGTTGTTTTATAGTTTATAAAACAGAAAATAGTTTTTTTTGTATGTGTGTGTATCTTTTTTATATCTCTGTATAAATACATATCAGTTTATGTATATTTTTCTTGTAGCTGCATGTACATATCAGACTGTGGCTGATCCTAACTGGAGAATGCCCCATTGTAAATGAAAAACTTGCTGACACCTTAGTATCATATGACTAATCCACTCAAACTGCAAGACAGTATGTCCTGGGGCTCCCTGAAAAGTCTCAGCTGGTACCTTTGAGAACCATCCCACCTGCTGACACCCTGGAGCTGCTAAGGTCTTGTACAGGTGACAAAAGAGGCCAAGGCAAATCTGAGCTTCCAGGGAACCGTTTGGCTAATCTGTAAGAATATATTGCCAAAACATTTTGTTTCATTAGACTGGAGGATGATCAGGCCTAAGATAATCTTTTGTGAGTTTTCAAAGTTTCAGTTTTTCCCATTCTTATTGTGGCAACAGGCCAATACTTCAGTGTAAAATGTCAGTGGGCTGTCAGTACCAGAGACGCTGTGCCTATTTGGCAAGACTCAGGGCTTACTGCATTGTTTTAAAAATCCACTTGTGTTGTGAATTCCAACCCTTCTTAACCTGGCTGTTCAGATGTGGTGTTTTTTGGGAATGATATCAGCCAGCTGGTGTAGTAAATGATGGGGAGTAAGAGTTGGACCTTCCTACTCTCACTGGATGCTGTTTCTCTAAGAAAAAGCCAAATATAGGTGACATATTCCTTGTATGCTGAGCCAACCTGTCCCTTTCTGCAGACCCTTCAAATCCACGCGCAGAGTGAAAAGCACAAAGCTTCCTGGGAAAAGGTGGGAACCTATTCCCAAGGAGTGCTGTTGGTCTCTGGAGCTGTTCAAATGATTCAGGCACTGAGAGAGCCATGACTCACAGCATTACTGGAGCAGCCCAGTCTTCCTAACAGTGAAAGTCTGACTTGGGTTGATTGCTCCAGAAAACGTATGACGTAGGCTATTGGAGAGGTAGCACAGGATGTGTGTGGGTGTTACATATGGCACAGGAGTGTGTGTGCAGGGCTACAGCATCTGGAGCCTTAGGGTTTGCTATGCTGTATTTAATAGCAACAACAAGAAGAAATAAAAGCCTTTCTGTATTAATGACCTGGTGACCAGTAGCTTTGGCTCTGTGCCCTCATCCTCTAATTTGCTTCATTTTCAGACCTGGAGTAAAGGGAATGCAGTCCACATCTTCACCAGAATTTGCTTTTGGAAGCTATTTTAAAAGCCTGGTTGATCTATCAGCAAGACTGGGGAGTATTCAAGTGATGCAGCATATGTTCATGATGTCACTAACTTTCCCAGTGGAATCAAAATCCTTATGATAAAGTTAGTATTTTTTTTCTACTTGAGTCACCTGCTCAGATAAGGAAGATGTACAAGACCTACAGCTATGTTTTTGGAAAGAATATGCATTTTAAAATTTCCTTGCACAGTAAATACTCAGCAAGACTTTCCAAAGCATTTCTAAAACAAGCTGTTCAAATATTTGCAAAATACGTTAAAATGAGAATTACTTTACAAAATTGCTGTGAAACATGGCAGGAAAGTCAGTGGCCGAGATGCAGATGTTTGATGCTGTAGGGTACCCAAGACATCCACACAGGGCTGGAAGATGTGGCAAACAGAAAAGACCAATTGTTGACCCAAACTGTTTCGGAGAGCACTCGGAGTAGTTTATATTTACTTTTGTGGTAGATGCCTGTTTTTAGGCCACTGAATTCCACTTCTGGGTTCAGCTGATGTGAGTTGTCTCACCAATCCACATTGCACAGAGGCTGTGCTACAAACAGCTTGCAGAAAACTTACCCTGCCCTCACCCTGCTCAGCTCGTCCTCTGTGCACTGCGCTCACTAGGACTGCACCTCTGGCTCCAGCTTTGGTTTAAGCTTGTGTTTCCATCTCCCTGTTCAGTTTATTTCCTTTGCTAATGTAGGCAGATTGCGAGAAGTCATCCCACTCTGGTTGGAGTTTTGGAGAAATACAGGAATAGCTTGAGGGTTTATTTCTTTCCAATTGAAGCTCGGCTACTCTGCTTGATTTGTGCATGAAAATCTTACTCAGGTTGTACATCATAATGGTGTATTCTTTTTTGTCCACAGATAAAAGATAAAATGGCATATCAGTACCTCATCTGAAATGCCTTAGCTTTGCTCTTGACTGGCCAAACCTTATAAAAGCAAGCAGGAATGTTAGCTGACCTAGAGAGCAGTGTGCAGCTACAATCTGCAGCTGCCTCTGGGGGCTTCGTAGTGAGAGAAACTGTTCTGTGTTACAATGAATGACTGGGGGCATGATATTTCATTGAACAGGTATAATACACCTGTGCACCCTTTTATTTCAAACTGTAGAGTGGAATCCGAGCAGGTAAATAAAACAAAGCTAACTGGAAGCTTTTCTTGGCCTGATTTGGTCTGTCTGGATCCCTGCCTAAGCAGCTTCTGTTCAATACAGAAAAGTGGCCTGGCACCTATCCTGGGTCCAAAAACATAATCCTTTTGTTTGTTTTGGGATATGCTCAAATCCTACCTTACAAGGTACTGTTTATGCTTCTTCTTCTGCTTGGAATTCCAGATAATATGGGTAATTTAGTGGCTTCAGGCTTTTGGAAAGGTATGACCTTGTATATTTATTTTTCTTACAATGGTGTTGCGTTTTGCTAAGTAAATGTTACAAGGCTGCTCAGTCTGGTCTTTGTGACTATGAGGATTCAAAAGGAGCCATAAGTCTTTGTGAAGTGAATGTTCAGTGGATTTCCCAATTGCTTCTTGTACCGACTACTTCATCTCATCATTTTCTCAGAGGAGACACAGTGTGTGATTCACTGAAGTCATTCACAACATCTTATATTGACTCACACCTTTGCAAATTGTATGAAAATTCATGCAGTGTCAGAATTATCTAGTGATTCTTAATGCTGCCGGTGCAGATCCATTTTGCATTTTATAAATTGATTTAAGATTCCAGAGAGATTCAAGTGAAAAAGCTACTAAGCTAGTCTTCTCTTATAAAATGTAAAATTGCTGAAAAAACTTTTCTCTTTCCAAATACATGAACACATATATGAAGAATTTCCTTGCTATATAAAAATAATGCAGAACTCTGGAATTATTTGATAAAATTCATTTAGTCAATGTTGTTGAAAATGTCTGTTACAAAAATATGACCCGATTGACACCATAATAATTTTCAAATTGTATTCACCATGGTTTATATTGATTGTCATATGTTGTTCCTTCTTTTCCAGGTGACATCCTTTCCTCTGCTCACAAAGCAAAGACTTTAGTCATACTTTGTAAACAGGTTTTAAATATACAATTTGCAGTGCACTTTTTGTTGCCAAATCTAAGATTTTGTTTATGTGAAATGCATCCAAAATACTTGGAAAATACCTGGAAATAATCTGTTTTTTTAAAAGGTTTTTAGAAGTAATTATCTTAACTGAAAGAAAACTAAATTAAAATATTAAATTTTTCTGTATGTAATATTCAAAGAAAACATCATAGAAACTTTTAGACTTGAACATTTTCAAATGTAATATTTAAGAAAAAATGTTGGAAATCTTCCTATAAATCCTCTTAGCTGATCATAATGGGTTTTTTAAGTGTTATGTAGTTTTTAATTACAAATAAATTTATATTTTATTGTTTTATTAAACACAATTGATCTGAGTCCATTCTCTCTGCTTTGATTTGGGCTTATCCCATCCTCAAATAACACTCATTGGAAAAGATTCATTAAGTCAAAGCCATTTCTCACTCTAGTGCCCTGTATTCTAAACTGTTTGGTTAGGGTGAGGTAGGAGAGACTCCTGTAGGTACAAAAGGGCATGTTGGCATCATCAAAAATTTTTGACATTTCAATTGTCTGCAATGCTTTGACTTGAGATGTGCATATCAGGCAGCACCCCTCCCACGGTGCAGCCTTCAGGCACCACTCAAAGGAGTGATGGGATGAATTCATGCCTGCTTCTGATATATCCCGCATTTCTTTGAACCTATATGAGGGCTGTTTGAGGTGCCTCTCTGTGTCAGCAACACGGTCTTCTCGTTCACTTGGATTTTTGAGAGATATAAAAACTGCTGATTTATTGTGTAACTTTCACAGTGCAAATTCCCCTCCCCCTCTCCACCTCTTCAATTTAAGAAAGGAGGTGAAAATAGGGGCTGCTCTTTATAATGTTCTTGCTTTAAATTGTTACTCCTTTTCTCACTCACCTAACATAAAATGAAATATCAGAATGCTGAGCAGTTCCTCTTAGTGGGTTGTTTTGGGGGTTGAATGAATACAAAGTATGTGAACACAGTGAACTCCTTAGGGGTTGTAGCAGCTTTAAATTTTAAGGGAAAATTAACTCCTAGAGTATAATCTCATATACCAAGGGCTGGCTACAAATGAATCATTAATGTTGATTTACACTCTCTTCCCTCTCCTTAAGGCTGCATAAAAAAACTCTTCTGGCCTCCAAATGAGGGCACTGCACAGTATTAATAATTTGGAGGGGTGGAGGGAGGGAGGTAAACCTCTTGTTTCAAAAGACTATTATAATGAATTTTGAAGAGAAAAGAAAAGCAATACCAGCCAGTTAATGAAGAGGAAAACTGCTTCTGTAAGTAGCAGTGGACAACTTGAAGGCAAAACAAAGAAGCTTCTCATTTTCAATGTGTATTTTTCAGGGAGATGTCACTGGAGAAAAACTGGGAATTCACAGCATATACCAAGCATGATATATTGAACCACAGTCTTCCCTGCCTAGCCTCCTGTTTCTATATTTACCATTACAATTGAAACCTGGCTTCTGCTTATTTTGCTATCTCTAAAACTTAAAATGGCTTGAAATCAGATAACAGTGACCAGAATAATCTAAATAACAGTGTTTCCTATTCTGAAACACCATCAGGCTTGCTTTTTTTTCCCCCTCCCATTGTTTGCCTCACTCTTGTGCAGAACACGTGTCTTACCTTATCTCTGAAGCCCAGAGAGTAAGAGGGACAGCACTGAGAGCAGAGCAGGCTGGACAGCACAGAGGGCTGGGTGTAACCCCATTGCACCATGCCAGAGAAAGCTTTCTGCACTGGCTGTAGCCAAAGGGGGAGGCAGTACAGGTTGATTCATGATGGAAACTTTTCAACTGGCACAGGTTTTTAGGACCCACACAGTGATTCTGATCTTGATTGAAACACTGCTGCATTACTTAAAAAGAAATAGAGGCACTGATAGAATTTCAGAATGAGAGAAACACATCTAATGCATCAGAGGCAGTCAATTCTGTGCTGTGACTTTTGTCTTATATTTAGTTTGGAATAAATAGATGGAGATCTTGCTGCTGCTGTAACTTGACATTTTCAGTGCATTGAAGTTTTTGTAGAAAAAAAGCATGAGCTGCAACATCTGTCACCTTGCAGAGACCAAGTGATTGAGAACCTTGCAGTGCCTTGCCAGATAGATCCTGATGCATCACTGATGCTTTTTCCATTATAACAGATAGCCACTATCAGAAATGATACACAACCAAGAGGCAGCGTTTCATGTCCTGGATAAATGTGTTTCTTTTGCAGGATGCGGTACTGGTTATTTAGTAAATAGGTACATGCAGTCCTTTTTCACTAACTACATTCAAACTTTTTGAAGAGGCATTTTAAATTTTTCTCTAAGATTATAATTTATCCGAAGGCTGACAGAACTACATACATTTTAATGTTGTTCATATGGAAATATATTAATACAAACTGATATCCTCAAAATGCAACTGAAGCTGTTAGATGTCACCTTAATTGTTTCAATTAGGCTCTGCATACCCTGCTGCTGGGAAATAATCATGCTATAAAGCTTTCAAAGAGATGACTTCAGTAATGTGTTAAGAAGTAAATCAAAGCACAGTTTTTATCTGCTGCATGCTAGAGGAATTGTTATTTGAACATTTATAGCTCTTAGATTGTGAAAATTTTAATGACAGCGATTGTCATCTTGTATCTAAGAGGTTTTCTATCAAAGGAAGACTGTTTCTGAAGTGAATAGATTTGATGCAGCAATTGCAGAAACAGACAGGAAAAGCTCAGAAGGGCTATGACTGAACAGACACAAAAAGTTAAACTAAACTAAGCATGGAATGTAATTCTGCCAGTCTTGTGGATTAAACAGCCGCTCACTCCTGCTCGTTTAAAGCCACAACAACCCATCCAAAGTCACACCCAGGAATAAAATTAATGCTTCAAATTCTGTCAAGATTTGTTTTAAAAGAATTGTAGTAAATATTGAAATGAGTCTGTCTGGCTTCCTCCTGCTTTAGGACTTCAGGATAAAGACAGGGAAGTGAAGACACACAGCATGACAGATTAGATGACTGGGAAACTTGTCACTTGCCCATTGCCAATAGTAAAATTATCCTTTGAACCAAAGACAAGACACCATCTAGTGTCTTGCATCAGAAACCTTTTTCTGAGGAAATTTTGAAGAACTTTACTGCAGATTAGTCACTCTTATTACATAGGGGAGCAAATGAACATCAATTGTTTTCCTTTCCATGTACTATATTGATCTTCTCTATAGTTTCATTTCTTTGTATTCTGCATTGCACCATGTGAAAAAAGGCTGGTGAGACTGAGAGTGGGGAGAGGGAGGCAAGTAAGGGAGATTGGAGGTGGCATTTGGAAATGTGAATCATGAAAGCAGAGAAATATAGTGAAGAGTTCATCATGAGTAACTTGAGTTACGTGACTCCATAAAATTTTAAGTTACAGCTGAAGTGGGAGGTTTTCACATGCCTGTATGATTCCACATAAGCTTCCACACCTGCCCTAGATCTATATGCAGCCCTAGATGCAGATTGATTACTGATGTATTGGGTGTGCCTTTTAAATTTCAGGGTAAAATGCCTCTTTTATATAGAGTGGAATAAAAATGCATGTGTTTCCACTTACCAAAGGTGACAGCCAGTTTTGTGTAAAAAGGTCTTTATTTAACCACTGAAAAGCTATACCACTGTCATAAATCTCTTTGAAATGGTATTGTATTAATTTCTGATAATATCCAGTGCAATATAATTGTGTTCACTTTATGCTGTCTAAGCCCTTTTTTGCATTATGTAATAAAAAAGTTCAATATTCACAGGAAGTCTTTATGCTGCTGCATGTGAAAGTCTTGCTTTCAGGAGACTAATGATGGTTGCTGGATTCTTCTTAGACTTCCCTCTCTGAAGCTATACACTGACATATTCATCCAGCTTTTCCTTCCTTTGCCTAATATGATATCTATACCAAAAACCAGGAGAACAGATAGATTTTTCTATTCTTCATATTGCAAAAGTCTTCTTTTCCCCTTTCCTTTCCTTTCCTTTCCTTTCCTTTCCTTTCCTTTCCTTTCCTTTCCTTTCCTTTCCTTTCCTTTCCTTTCCTTTCCTTTCCTTTCCTTTCCTTTCCTTTCCTTTCCTTTCCTTTCCTTTCCTTTCCTTTCCTTTCCTTTCCTTTCCTTTCCTTTCCTTTCCTTTCCTTTCCTTTCCTTTCCTTTCCTTTCCTTTCCTTTCCTTTCCTTTCCTTTCTTCGTCTCTGTCTCCCTCCATCTTATTTTTTATTTTCTTTATGATTGTCAGTCCTTTTTACTACAGCAGGCAGCTCTCTTTTTCCCCAATAGATTTTAAAAACTTTTTAAGAAGTAAAAAAGTCTCTGAAGAGACTCTAGTTATTTTTTAATATCTGTCTAATTTGCTTCTCTTTTACACAGTTTAAAGAATCCCTTTTCCGTTTGATCTGGAGATGCTACAGAGAAAACTGTGTACTGCAGTATTTCGACATGTATATCTGATAACTGAATTATATAAACAGAAGAAGGGAGGGGGAAGTTGACATTTTTAATGGTTTGGGGGATTAAAGTATCTTTCAGAGCTGCTCTAGATATTACCATATTTTTTTTTTTCTTTTTCTTCTTTTTCCTTCCAGGAGAGATTTATAACTTTAAACCCCTGTTGACCAGTGTTGAAACAGTGATGTAACAGTATTGAAGGGTATCACGACTTCTACAAAAAGCCTTGATTTTGGTCTTCTCCAGGCCTTTTCTATATAGCTGACAAGTAGTTCACATTTTAATATAGCTTTTTCCATTTTTTTTTTTTTCTTATCTGCTTTTAACCTGATTTGTAATTTGACACCCACCCATTTCTTACAGATACCTCTTCAAATGGCAGGATTTCACCTTTGACAGTGACAAAGGAAGCAGATTCACCAACTTAGATCAATACATCAAGGTGTTTAAAGTACGTCTGACTATACCTATGACTGTTGGTGATAGTTGTAGGATTCTGACAGTGACATTTTACAATGACTTGCAACAATACTGAAAATAATGTCAGCTAAAGAGAAAGTCAGGGAAAAGGTTGTCAGGTTGCTTGGGAAAGGAGAAGTAGAGAAAAGATCATGCAACAGAAATTATAAACATCTCTCCAAAATTACCCAGTTGATAAAGATATAAAGACTGTCTGAACCTAAAAATTGTTGATTAAGGGATTCATATCCTTGGGCTTTATTAAGCTGATAAGCTTAATAATATTAAGCTGATAATATTAAGCATATTTATAAAAGCAGGGTAAATTTAATTCTCCCACACCAATTGTTGGCGGAAAATGAGTCAAGACATTCCTTCATGAGACAACCAAGTCCTGAGGCTCCTGAGGAATTCAGGAGTGCCTCCATGCCAGGATTCTGATGTGAGCAGTGGAGGTACTGAGATAGCAGGAGGGCATTAGAGAGGAGACATCAGTACTGCCTTTGATACACTGTTCCCAGTCTATGTACATTCTTCACTGGAGTGGTAGGGCTTGAGGAAATGTCAGGACCTACACTTGGACCCCACCCTCTGCTTCTTCAGATGTCTTGGGAAGATGGTATATATCTTATGGATATGTAAAATCTTCCATGGCCACAAAGACTATCAGAATATTCTTATTCACCTCAGAAATTTCTCTTATAAAAATGTGTTTGGATGAGTTTGAAATGTCTTTAAAATAGAAATTGCAGAGAGCAGAACTAAAAGGAAGAACTGGATCCAGTATTGTCAAGCAAAGAAGAGACAGAATAAACAGAATGTGTTATAGTCAAGAAACATGAAGCTACAAGAATGAATGTCAAATGGACTACAGTAAATCCTTTATAAATACTATACAATGTTGCATGGGCAGAACTGAACAAATGGAGGATTCTGAATGATTTTACTTGAAAATTGTTTACTTCAGCATGCTCTGTCTTTGGAATTAGATTGCATGCACATCTAATCATCTTTTCTTCCTCCACCAACTTCTTGTGAATACCCTTTTCACAGGTTGCTCAGTATGGTTCATGTCTTGTGTCTATCTGATCCTTTCGAATTCTGTAAGCCTGAATGACCTGTTCTATGGCTATTACAGGACCTGTTTGACCTGGTCTCAGATTAACATTTATGTATAGCCTGAATCACTGAATGTAAGAGGTGAAACTGGATGGTAAACTCTTGTTTCCAAGGAGAATTCTTTGACTACAAAGTTTTAACACAAAGAAATATGTTTATTTGGAAAGGAATTAATTTTCCATTTTTTTTTCTCCCAAGATACCTGATTTTAGCATTAAACATACTCAGAACACATTGACTAGACTCAGAATCCCATGGTCTCTGATACAAGGAAATCTCATTCATGAGTTTTGGATTTATATAGGAACAAGATTAAAGCTTCGTGTTCAGGTCATTTAAGATGACTGGACCAGTACTAGACTTTCACATGCCTAAGTAACTTTGAGTTAAAAACATGACATGACAAAAAGGATTGAACCTAATGGATTGAGGTTTTATGGATTATTCTATGACAATTAAGTGCTTAAAAATGAGTTAACATAAAATATTTTCCTCTTCATCTTTGTTAAGCTCACCTCAGAAATTCCTAGAAAGGAGCATGTTCAAAAGAAGAGGAATATTGATTTAGTCTGAAAAGAGGCTTCATATGTTCCCTAGGAAGGAGGACAGATTAGGGTCATGTCACAAAACATTTGTGAATTTCTCAAGAAGCATATGCAAGGAGATGAAGGGAAGAACACTTACAGAAACAGTCACGTGAAGTTTTAGCTGGGAAGAATTTGCCAACTGATGTTTAGAAGAGTGTTGTGAGGACCGGAGTAGTGACCCACTGTGTCTCCAGCCAGAATGGCTCTTGGGTTTCCAGTTAATACAGTTAACCATAACTGTGATAAATCTGACAGAAAGGTACACTAGTCATTCCTCTGAGTTCTATGATTTATTGAGAGGTGACCCTTCTCACCAAACATCTACTAATTACTGTTAATTCTAGTGTTTTGTGTTGATGTTTTCACAGCACCTTGTCATGAAGGTGAAGCAGGGTGCATGGGAGAGAGACATTTAAGAGAATTATGGTACCACGGTACCATGGCTTCTGGAATTTTGGTATGATCTCATATTGGTAAATAAAATGTCAGATCCTGGTATCAAATGCAGTTGAACATTCCAAACATGAAGCAATGTCTGCTGTCTGAAGAGCGTATTTCTGCACACACCCAGTCAAGGTCCGGAATACTGTCAATGAAGATATCAAAGAACATACCTTTTGATATTTTGCTTGGAAGTTATAACACAGCATGAGCCAGAAATCAGTTCCTATCCTCACTAAAAACACAAGACAGCTGGCTGTAGGAATGCAGCTGAGAGTATCAGTGAAAATACACAAGGTATAGGAAAACACAAAGGGAGGGAAGGTTAACATCCTCTCCCTCTATTACAGACAAAAATGAAAGTGATTTTCCTCAGGTCATGATCCCAGTGCCTGTAAGCTGACATAACAGAGTGAGCAGGACCTCCACCCATTTCCACAAGGAAAGCAGCAGGTATATTGGTCCACTTAGAATAAGTGCTCTGTGACCATGAAAGATAACCTAGTGTGTATCATTAGTGAGAGACTAGGGATAAGTGTGTCATGCAATGCGATATACTTGAATTTGGAGAAAGAGAATTAAAAGAAGCAGTACAGGCACTTAACATTCATCCATCTATCCATCCATGCATCCTTGCATTTGGAAAGAGTATTGTCAAGCGTGTGACCTTGAAAGAAAATCCTTGTGGAAGAAAGAAGGCATCAGGAAAGAGCCAACAAATTACGTGGCTTTATTTTACCTGGAGACATCAAGTTACTACTAGATGCAACAAAATTTAGGCTTACTGAAAGGATGGTTTGGGGCAACAAGGGCACAAAATGGGGCAATAGGAAACTTTGATCTGGGAAACTGACGTTTTGAAGCTAATGACCATTACGTGGTGAAAATAGATAATAAGAGAATACTCCAAGAAACATTTTACTTTTAGGTGCAACAAATATGCTATCAAAAATAGAAACTAATCTTTCTAGGATAGTTACCAAGTAGCTCAGCTATTTCACTAAGTTGCAGAAGACGTGGAAAAAGAAGGATTTCTCACTAATGTGTTGTATAAATATAACATGGTTATTAATTTACCTATTTCTTACCATTCTGCAGGTGGTGTGGAGTTAAATCAAAGGAAATTTCTGTGAGGAAAATGAAAGGAAATAAAACAATTAGAAAACCAGGGAAGAAGTGTTAGGCTTCCTTTTTTTTCCAAAAACCCTTCAGAAATATGTAGGTGAACAGATTTCAGATAATGCTATCTCATCTACTATAATGAAGTTAGTGATTTATTTTCTAGGACAGTGAGACTGTGGGTAGAACTTTGGGCTGAAAGGACACCTTACAGTTAAGTATTATTTCTAAAGAGGGAGACAGAAACAAAAAGAAGCTGAGTTGAATAGCATGTCCTGGTTTCTGTGATGTGCTCATCCAGATTGTCTGGCTTTAGTCATGACCCCAAAAATATGCAGTTGCCCAGCCTCAAAGAGAAGGTGCTGAGACAGCGCATCAGTATTTTGTGTTTGCTGCCACATATGTCTGGGTGCAACTGGGCAAAAAGAAGTCCACACATGCTTGCAAACAAAGCATAAATTTAGAAAAAAACCTTGTGTAAGCTTGCTATTTCAACCCCGTTCTGTGCATATGGTTTGTGTTTGGCTAAATATAGAAAGCATTTGTTTTACAAAACCTGTTTTGGGATTATTTTAGTTAATGGAAGGACAGAGAAAAGTTTTCAGCAGAGTCCTCTGTGTGATCTGTAACTGTTTTGCCATGATAGGAAAACTGCTATGTACGGTTTGAGCATGGTCAAACAAAATTTTTCTCTCTTGTAAGAAGCAATGTTAGTCTTATGACCTGAGGGTGAGGTGTGAGACAAATTACAGAGGAATGTAAAACACAGTTTGTCCTGTAACAAGAGCCTGAGAGACAGCCAGGCCCCCGTGAAACAACTGAGGTGGCAGTAAAGCAACACATGGCTTCACTGAAAGGAGCCTGGAGTGTGGCTTGGGCAGGCAAGAGAAAACCACAAGCCTTGGCTAAGGAGCAGGTATGTGTTTAAATGCCAGCTAGGTCAGGCACAGGCTTCACTCAGGCTCTAGCAAGCAATCTGAGATCAATGATAACAGGCAAGGGAGCTGAGATATTTCATAGCTGTTATCTCCTTGTAGTCATCTTAGATTGCCTCTCAGAGGCAGAGGCTCATTGCTGGTTTATTGACAAGCAGTGACAAGTCACTACTTCTAGCTCCTCCACCAAACACTTTTTTGATTTAGCTGTTCATAGATCCCTGCTTTTCATAAGCAAGTCTGGAGGTGAACATTTCATGTTGCAGCTATCGCTGGTCAAGCCTCATGAATATATTGCTACGCAGGATAAAAGTCCTTTGACACCTTTTTTCCACACCCCAAGTATTACAGTGCAAATCAGAGCTCTGTACAGTTCCCTGTTTTAGAAACCTATTCATATGAATACAGGTTGGTACAGTCTCCTAAGAAAGAAGTTTTTCAAGCTGAGTACTTATTTTTATTCTCACCTTAAGTAGGGCATAAGGCTTAGGTATTGTTTAAACCATGGAAACTCTTCCAAATGTGTTGGCAGACAAATAGAGGAGCTTGTAATTGGTTGGGCTTTGTAAAAATACTGTGTAGAAATAGATGAACAAAAATATCCATGAATTATGTAGAGCTGTTCTCATTACTGGGATCACAGAACGCTCTGGCTCGTGGGTGTGATCTTTAAGGTCAAAAGTCCCCAAATCCCATGAAGCAACTGTAATGGAGCAGAATGCTTCAAAAAACATGGTACAAATGCTGTGATCCATTTAATGTGTCTTAGATGTGTCTAAGATAAAACTGGCACAATATGTGTGATTATTGTCCAGCATTCCTCCTCAAAATTTCCTCTGCTGGTATTTATAAAGAATGAGAAGGAAGTGTAGTATGAATGTTATTTTTCATACTAAGTATAGAATTTGAATCTATTATTCCTTTTCAGTGGCTTTGGGTTATATGCACTGCACTTTTAAAGGTTCTGAGTGAGCCAGGATCCTGCACTTCTACTAAAATAAACCCAAAAAACAAAACAGGAAGAAAAAGCCTTTTCAGTATGTCATGGGCCTTTAAAACTGTCACTTTGCCCTTCAACACTGATACCTGAGGAAAAAGCAAAGTGTAGAAGCAAACTGGGGCAGTAGGTAGCAGTGCTTCCCCAGAAGCTCCCATCCTTTTTGCTCTCCAACAAGCAGATGGGTAGATGATCCAAGGATGATGGGACAATATTAATCTTAGAAGCCTCTGATGATTCAATCTCTCTGACCACAGAGTCTCATATGACTCAGTCCAGATGAATAACCTTGAGGCTGCTTGATACAGCCTCGTGGAAGTCATGTTTAAACTCTCTTCAGTGTTCCATAGTTACCCAAAGAGTTACTAGCTGTGCATGTAGCTGCAGCTATTATTCCAGAGGCAAGTAATATTTTTAAAGTAGGCGTATAGGTGGGGAACAAAGTGATTATTTGGCATTTACTGTGGTTACTCTGATTAGATTACAGACCATTATAAAAATTGACATGATAAAATTCTGCAAATAAGAGGAACCATATGTTTTATCACCTGCACAACTACAAAAAGAAAATCTGAAACTCTGTATTTTATCTCTTCTTTTGTATGACGCACTCTTTCCAAAGCCCCACTGAATACACTCTGAGTAAATTTCTAAGACAGACACTTCTGCACTCAGAAGCAATCATGTAAAGTTACTTTCTTCCATTCTGACACTGCCTGTGGATTCTAAATCAGCACAAACTGCAAAATGAACACTAAAAGTTATAACTGAACTAAGAAATTAAGAACACTAAAAGTTATAACTGAAAAAAGCAATTGCCCTACTTCATTAATTCCACCACAATTCCATTTGTGATTTACACTCATACTCCCATTTTAGCTTCCCTTCAGCCCATAAAATGTTTTGAGGTTTTAAATATATTACTTCAGGTATTTGTCTGACTTTGGTGAAGACAGAAAATAAATCTGTCCCTTGTCTTTCTGATTGCTGGCATTCTTTAGCACATAGCAAAGATTTTTCACACTTTGTGTGTGGTAATTTTCTGCTGTAGATTATTGCTTTATATTGAAATAACAGTATCAAATTAATTTAGTCTGATCCCTGGAGCTGAATTCCAAACACCAGGTCACATAGGGAATATATATTTTATTTATAATTCATTTACTACTGACAATCATAGTGGCAATTTCATTAAATTAAACATATCCCAAACCTAAAAGCCTGTTAGTATATACTTATCATTGTTCTAACTTTATTAACTTTACTGAATTGTCCTATTTTTTTCAGAGGATTAATAAATATGTTTTTAAATTATAATTGTTTTTTGAATATGTATGCATAAATTTTTTAAAAAAGTAGTTCAAAAAGAGGTGTTTCAGATAGAGCAAATAAAAGAACTATCTTCTTTTCTAATAATAAATTTTTAAATAGAACATTAACTCTTAAAATACAGAAAAGGTTAATCATTCTAAAACTCAAATCTGCTTGGAATAATTTCTCTAAGGGTTAAAAATAAAATAGCCTTTTCAAAACTAAAGCAGGCTGAATAATAACCCAATTTTAACCTCTTTTTTTTCCCCTTTCTTATCAGCTGGGCAGGGACTTCCTGCTACTGAGCACACATTTGTGTCTTAGACAATGTAATGGGCATGTACATTAGCTACTCTATTGCTCTTACAGTGCACCACAAATAAGCAATAAAAAGCTGTTTCATCTTTCTCTCAAAAGATGTTTTCTGCTGTCTGTATTAATTGGCATTTGAGATCATGTGCTGTCACTTTAGCATTTTGTTAAGGAAAAAATATGAATTACAGCTATTGTTGTTAATAATATAAAGCCTGACTTCTCTTACAGAGATTAATTTGAAATGACACTATGGAGCTTGACAGATCTTGTTGGTTATTTTAATTTACTAGACAATTTTGCATGCTATTGGCATGGGGACATGGTCTCAGGCAACAGTATTGTATGCCATTGGTTATTATTCTAAATTAAATAAATATTGAAATGAACAGTAAGCCTAACTAAAGACTAAATTACTATGCAAGATAAATCTCAGTAAACAGTTATTGAAGGGAAATGTGGTGATACACATAAGAAATGATGGAATACTCAACTGATAAACACTGATATTGTGCTGGATGAAGGAATAAGGTACACACAAATTTTTGGCTTTTTTCCAGAAATTTTGAGGTACTCAAATATACTGGCTTTGAAGCACATGTTATTCCTTCCAGTAATTCAGTCATTTCAGGTCACTTAAATATGACTTCTTCAATTTCTTTATTTAAGGCAGCTGAAGAGGTTTATTAGCAAAGTATGCCAGGGCCAGTCTTGCAGGTATTAAAATATGATAGTGAATTGCAAATAGAATCTTGTAGATCAGAATTTTTTCTCTTCAGCAGAAACACAGAAAACACTACTAAAAAAACCTTGTCGATCATCTAGATTTAGTAACTTTTCAAAGTCTAGGTACTTGTGAACAATATATTTTAGTGAATTCTGTGAATGGTTAGTTTAGTTGTTAAGATAGGATATGATTCTAAAAATGTTGATTCTTTCTTCAAAATAAATATAAAGGATTGAATATATATGCTCTAATCCTGTAAGTGGATATACTAGAATGGTGATTCTTAAATTAATGCAGTGCAGCCTTGGAGATCAACAGATACTAAAGAAAGAGTGGAAATGTGTCCTACATGAAAATAACTCAGCTGGTCACAGGGAGAAGTCCTCTTTTTACCTATTCCAAAGGAGTTTTGCAGGGACTTTGTGTGCTGATCATGACTTTGTCACCTCACTTTTCTGTTTCATCTGCTGATCCCTTATTGGGTTTTAGGGACTTTTTGTTCATGCACAAAATGATCAACCTTTAATTGGTCATCATGACCAGAGTCCCTTTCTCTTTCCTTCCTTTTCCTTCCATAGATAAAAGGTCTTGGAGAAAAGGAAAAAAAAGTCATAAAGAGGGTAGATCTGATCACTTCCTACTTTGCAAGCTCACAAGCAGCCCAGAGCTTCCAGAAGCAGGTTTTGAGAAAATGACTGCTGTGTCCATGCTGCTTCTATGCCCTTGAACTTCCTTATTCCTGGTCACTGCACTCTATCTGCCCTGGCCTGGTGAGAGATTCTCAAACACCTTTTGCAGCAGGTCCTAAAATAACTAATTTGTTTTTAATCTTATGATGAGCCAAAGTCACTAGAATTTAATTTTATTGTCCATGAAGGTGCTTCATCAACATTTCAGAGAAGGAGGCTCTTATGTACAGAATGACCTCCCGTAGCTGTTCTAATTCACAATGCAATGTAGCTAGCTTTTATAAGGGGCAAAAAACCTCTTCTTTTTTGTGTAAGTTCCTTGTTAAGACTATTCCATTTATCGCCTATGTGAAAACCTGCTGTTACTAGAAACCGCTCATCCTACCAGTTATCAATGAACTTCAGATATCCAACCCCATGAAATTGCCTATATTTTATTCTCACAGTTGTACTGGGTCTGCTTGGCCAACACTGGGTACAACACAGGACTGTGATGTGCAAACCTTGGCTGGCCACCGGATGCCCATCTGGTTCAAGTCTCCTCCTCAACAGGACAGGAGACAAAAGTGCTATGAATATGCTCAGGGGCTGAGATAACAACAGGGAGACCACTCATTAGTTCCTGTCACAGAAAAACAGGCTTGACTTTGGGAATGTGACAGAGGGCAATAGGGAAAGGGAGTTGTGGTCAATTCATGACACATTCATTTCTAGTCCTCCTTCTCATGCTGCTCCCCTGTTCCAGCATGGAGTCCCTTCCACAGGGTACAGTTCTTAATACAGTTCTCTAGCATGGGTCCTTTCAATAGGGTACAGCTCTTCAGGAATGGAGTGCCTTGAAAAGGTCACAAATTATGCCAGAAAACCTGCTCCTGTGTGGGCTTTTCTCCACAGACTCTAGTGCCTGAAATGAGTCAGCTCCAACATTGTCTCATCACAACCTGCAGATGCAAATCACATCCACCTGCTTCTACGCAGAGTCCTCCACAGTCTGCAGGTGGATCTCTGCTCCACTCTGGTCCTCCATGGGCTGCAGGGGCACAGCCTGACTTACCATGGTCTTGCCCACAAGCTGCAGGAGAATTTCTGCTCTGGCCCCTGGACAACTCCTCCCCCTCCTTGTACCTTGGTGTCTGCAGGGCTGCTTCTCCCACATATTTCTCACTTCTCTAACAGCTGCCATACCACATTTTTTACCCTTTCTTAAATATGCTATAATGGGCTCAGCTTTAGCTGCTAGTGGGTCCGTCCGTCTGGGAGCTGGCTAAGCTGGCTCTGTCTGACTGACTTACAGAAGTCATCTCCCCAGCCTCCACTTCCAAAATCTTGCCACCTGCCATCAACAGCAGAGTTCTGTTAAACCCAAATGCAATTATGGTCTGTAGTGAATTCATTTAAACATAGAGAGCAAAGCATACTGAACTTGGCTATGGTCATAGCAAAAGAATGTTGGTTTAGAGTAAAAGCCAAAAATTTGACAATATGAAGATAATGCAAAGAAAAGATCTGCAAATAAAAATTGTCAATAAAGAAACTTAGTTGATGATTTTGTATGACTTTTTCACTGAGACTGTTTTTTTTTGTTTACTGACACATATTTTCTGACCATCCTACTATGATGACTGAAGGTCATGGAGATGAGTGTATGGCTCATGGACTTTCTTCTTGGTTTCAGGGTATAAAGGATGAAATTCTCTTCTGTGCAAGTGAGGCATTGTGGACATAAAGACGACTATGCAATGGGGCGACAGCTATCATGTTCACTTCTGGAGAGAGGTCAAAGACTCTTTTTTGTATTAAATCAATATTAAATCCCTGAAGTGTTTAGAATTTCCCTTTTCAAATCCATCCTGTTTGCATTTATAATGATTTAATTCAAGAAGTTTTCAAATTCTGGTGAAAACTATCTATATTTCTTCCTTTGTTAAACAAAATGTAAATAAACTTTTTAAGACAACTCCCCTCACAGTATGATGTTAATAAGAAAACATTGCCCGAGACTTAATTGTGCTGTTTCATATTAAAATGTTTGTCTCAAAAGATTCATAAATATTTTATTTCTGTAATGCAAAATAATATTTTCCTTTTTAAAAATTTTGTTTCTCTATGCTTCCTTAATGACTTTACTAACAATAAAGTCTGTTGAGAATTATATAAAATCCCTTTCTTTGATGCTCATTAGAACAATTGACTGACTATTAAACACAGTAGATATCTCAGTGTTTTGGTATCTATTTTACAATTAGCTAAATCCTAAACAGTCCTAAACAGGTCACAGGCCTCAGTTTAAGGATGTTTGTTTGTAATAAAAGCTCTCCTGCACCTGGCTTTGTGCTTTGTAAGAAACTGTTTTTCTCCAGGGTACAATTACATCAAGATTTTTTTTTTCAGTCAGCAAGAAGAAAGAATAATGGGTAAAACTCAAGTTACACCAAATATTTGGTCTAGGGTTTGCTTTTGCCAATCTATTGGATATTAAGCATAAGAGTTTGAAATCCCATGAGAACAATAGATTACTATTTTGTGGATATTTTAAAAGGCTCTAATTTAGACTAAACTTCCTTTAATTTTTCAGTTCATATCAGAGGCTTTAAGTCAGAAGCATGAATCGTGTTTTAACTACATTTTCCCATTCCACCAAGAAAAAAAGACAGTGTTTTCCTTAGTGAAGTTTAATATTACTAATGATTCTTATTCTATAGAGGGGATTTAAGAAGCTAATTTAAATTAACTGAGTTATTATTATTCTTTCTAATTTATTAAAATGTGTTTTTTTCTATAGAAATACTCTACTTTGTATGGTTTGCATTGTTTAAGCCCAGCCATCAACCAAGCTTCAAGCCGTTGCTCACTCACTCCCCTACCAGTGGGGTGAGGGAGAGAATCAGAAGGGTAAAAGGTAGAGAACCCATGGGTTGAGATAAAGTCAATTTAATAGAGAAAGCAAAAGCCAAACACACAAGCAAAGCAAACCAAGGAATTAACTCACTGCTTCTGAAGGGCAGGCAGGTGTTCAGCCATCCCCAGGAGAGTGGGGCCCCACCACACATAATGGTGACTTGGGAAGACAAATTCTACCACTCTATCGCCCTGGGGGTGGGGAGGGAGGAGGCACAACCCCACACTACAAACATCCTTCTCCTTCTCACCCTCACTTTATATGCTGAGCACGATGTCACACGGTCTGGATTATCCTTTTGGGTCACCTGTCCTGGCTGTGACTCTTCCCATCCTCCCGTGCTCCCTCAGCCTCCTTTTCAGCATGGCAGTAGGAATAGCAGGAAAAGCCTTGGCTCTGTGTAAGTTCTTCCAGCAACAACAAAAACATTCCTATGTTATAAACTGTGCTGTCAGCACAAATCCAAAACACTGCCCCATACCAGCCATTGTGAAGAAAATGAACACTTTCACCCAACTACACAAGGCAGAGCATGGGTGTTCCATAAAGACAGGCTTCATGGAAAAAGACAGAATATGGTAGAACTCCTTAGAAGTTAGAGTTTCAAATTAAACACAATATTGAAATATAATCAATACTTAAAATTGCAGAAAAGTAGTATTGATGACACTGAAATTATATTTCAATAACAAAACTTTTGAAAATATTGGTCAAAAAATCCATTGTCAGCTTAGGGAATTGTAGGAAAGGAAGTGTGATTTCACTAGCAAGTCCATACAAAAACTTCTGTATAAAACAGAATCCATCTGTAAAGACAGTTATCTAGTGCACTCTAAGATAATGGACAACATCTCTTTTTCATATAATTCATTTTTTGTTTTTGTAGCAGCACTTTTCCAAGAATACAAGATGGAATAGTTTTGAGTGAGAGGTGGCATACATTATTAGGTGAACTGACATAAATCAGTCATATGTTATTGAATAAAATTAATCTAAAATTAATCTAAAAACTTAGTGGTTTTATAGAAACACTGTTTATAATATCATCAAATCGTTTTCACAATTTCAGTGTTCCAGGAGTGATAGACCATATCTTCTATAATATTAGTCAGGAAGAGAGCATGATTTAAGTCCCTCCCTGTGGCAGGGAAAAAGCTAAGGTACGGCTACAGACTGTGAAGCTTCAATATGCCAAAGGAGCAAAGCCACACATTTGGCTTTGGGAAGTAATTTGGAAAGTATAAAGTGTCTGTTTTACTATGCCCAATGGTTCTCTTCTCAATTCACTGAGAGAGCTCCTTTTACTTTAAAGAGGTTCCATTGATCTCCCACTCTGGTGAACATTAGGAACAAGCTGGTTTTTTGCTCCACCTTCCCTTGATGTTCTTCTGTCTTCTATCCTTTGAATCTTTACTCTTCCCCTCACTTACCATGTCCTAACCTTCCCTTTTCTAGGAACTTCAGACAAGTGAGATTACCCTGCAGGAAAGAAAGAAATGGGCAAATAGTTTCTGAAAGATTACTGTTTCATTTGGGGAATCATAATGATTTAGATTTTTAATATTACTTTAGATGTAACAAAGACTTTACACAGAGTTTACTGATACCTATGCACAACACAGAGGATCTCTAATGCTATATTTGTCTGGAATCTCAATTCTAAGTTGTTCAAATGAGTGATTGTTTTTTTTTTAATATTTTCCTTCATGAAATACTAATGTTTGAATGGACAAATGATTCTCTTCTAACTCTGACTTCCCTTGGTTTTGTGTGTATTTTAAGCTGGACTCTAATTTCTTTCCATGTAAGTGAAATACTTGAAGCTTAAGGGTATGATTTAATCTGAAGCATTTAAAAGAAAAAAAAAAAAAAAAGAAAAAAAGGAGAGGGTTTCCTTTTATATAGTCCCCAGCAGAAGAGTGTTCTACTTTCCATTCAGTAATAGTGCTTGGACTATATCAAATGCAGTTTTAAAAGTGAGGTCATGATGCTATGATTCAAAATTTGTCAGATGTAAAGCCATAAGGGATTTTTAGAAGATGAAAAGACTAGACTTCTGATGTGACCTGATGCAGCTGAGTAACTCCCAAAGTCACAAGTCAGTTTCTGACTATAAAAGAGACATCTGATCAGATTGTCATGCTTTATGTTTAATGGAGTGTTACAAGGACTTTGACACAAACCATTACCCACTATTTACTTATTCAAGGCAGAAACCTACTGGAAAATTGAACGAAATTATCCATACTTTAACAGCTTTGAGCAGATTGCAGTATGATCAAAATTTCTAAAACATGCCCTTTTGAGAACAGTGGTATTAAATGCTCTTGAATTCTTGTATTGTACTTTAATCATTACACTTTAATAAATAATTTTTAACCTCAGGATGCTAAATAGGAATGTTGCCAATGTTGCAATTTATATCTGCTGTACATGGCTATGTTACAGAAAGATTTTTTTATTGACTTGATTCAAATGGTAATCAGTTGTGAACCTGTTCTTCTTTCACAATTTGTTATTCTTGAAACAAAACTATGTTAGTAAATTTCTTCATTATTTACAGTACCTTTGGGAATCAAAGCCATTGTAAAAATAACTTGCAATAACTCCAGTAGCTGATGTTATAGGGAATTTGAATTTTCAAGTAAAAGAAGCAGCTCAGAGGAATCTTGGTCACATCAAACTGCACAGAGCAAACATGCTGTTGAATAATTGCTTTAAAATTTATTGGTTGCTACTCAAAAATAAAAATATGGTAAAATCATAATTCTTTTCTAGGGAAGGATACTCTTGTGAAATAAACAGTGAAGCTAGGCATGATAGCTCTTTTGCAAATCCAGATTAATTGCACATTGGGTGAGTTTGTGATTAGCATGTACTAATTCTGAAACTTAGAAAACTAAGTGATCTGAAGGTTCTATGACATAAAATATATAAGGAAGAAGGCATAAGGAAGAAGAATGAATTAAATATTCCAGGCCCTTTTTCTTCCCTGCAGGAATGACCAGGACTTGTATAATTTTTCTGAAATTAGATTGCCAAATAAAAACTAAGTAACCCAGCAAGCAGATTTCATTTTCATTCAAGACACTAATGATAGTATTAAAAAAAAGGGTTAAATGAACTCTAAACTTCAGAAATATTTTTGATATTATGTAGCTAATAGAAAAGGATCACAAATAGTACAGGGACTCTAATTTTTCACTGGTGTAGTGGTGCAAATGAGTCAAAGTATTCATTTGCATCAGTTTAAATTGTTCCCAGGTAAAGTTTTGTAGACTGCTTGTCTACAGAAAAAGATTCTGAGCACTTGAGGATTTACTTCAAAACTCAGTAGTATAAAATGTTAAGTACTACTTAAAGAAGGCTTTTGAACAAATAACTTTGCAGGGTGAATCAATTTACTAATCTGTATTTTTATTAAATCTTTTTCTGAATTTTTATGTGGATTTTATTTCTGATGATTCCTGAGATCCTAAAGCTGTAATTGCAGAGATTTTTATCAGATTAAGCTTGGCCCTACAAGGCAAAAGATCAAATTGTTTTTCACTGTCTGGCTGCATTAAGAGGGCCTGGAGGTCATTCATACCAGCAAAAGATCTATCTGAGCTAGGGGAGTAAATCTGACTCAAAAGTATTTCTGGAAAGACGTTATAATTGTCAAGAACCGGGTTTAACTGAGGAGTTTTACATACATTAGAATAGTTCACTGTCCTCCAGCATTTTAGTCACATGTAATATTGAAAAGAGGTGCACAACAGCACACTTTCATGAGGTAGAATGGCAGATTTGTCACCATTTGTAAATCTGAAAACACATATCCTCAGACCTGATTTTCCTGTGCACTGTGTTTAGACAGAATTTTTAAAAGAACTTCAGTCCCTTTAGACAGATTTCTTTAAATCTGGTGCCCTGAAAAGGCAGTTGCTCATTAGACTAACTAAGAAGAAACAATTGAACGTCTCATAAATTGTGGGATCATTGAATAATTTAAGTAGGAAGAGACCTCTGGAGGTTAAATCCAACTCTCTGGTCAAAGCAGGTCCGATAAGATCTGCTAGCTTAAGAATCGTCAAGCCCAGTTTTGAATATCTCTAAGGATAGGAATTCCACAACCTTTTTGGGAAGACTGATGTACTGTTAGACCATCCTCACAGTGAGAAGATTTTGTGTGGTATCTGACAGGAATTAGTACTCTTGACAGAACAGCCTCTAGTATTGATCTCTGGAAGACGACACTTTTACCAGTTACATGCTGGACCTATGTTGGACTGATCACAGTCCCTAGAGCGTGGTAGCCCAGTGAATTTTCTATGTGCCTGATTCATTCACTTAATGGGACCAGATACTAATAGTGAGGCCATAGACATGCTATGGGGCACTATGTCTAAGACCTTACCAAACGGAGGCACGTGACTGCCGCTGCATTCTTGGGTCCAAAACACTAATCAAGCCATTTCAGGAGACAACCAGTTTGTCAGGCCTGATTTACCCTTCTTAAAGTCATTCTGACTGTTCTAAGCCACCTTCTTGTCTTCCATGTGTTTGGAGGTGGTTTCCAGGAACATTTGCTCTATTGCTTTCCCAGGAACTGAGCATGAGTTAAAGGTAATTGGTTGTGCGTATCTCCTGGGCTCTCCTTGTTGCCCTTATGTTACTGGAAAATACTATTGTTAATAGAAGTGTGTTCTTTTACCATCTGAGTGAAACTACTGCAAGAATTTTCCAGTGAGAGGAAGTGCTAATAGATGAAACTCCATTATAAAGGAGCATCATAAATGCAAAAAACTCTGCCTCTCCATATATCAGTGTAACCTTAAACCCTGCAGATATATCCAAATTATTCATGGAGATTATACTACAAAGACCTGCTAGTCCTTGAGAATGGTTTGATGAACTACATTCATAAATAACAATTTTATATTTTATTTATAAATAATTATATATTTAATATATAAATGGCTATATAGGTTTTGTTTATAAATGTTTTGTGAGTGTGATGCTGAAATAAGAGGAGTAAAAGGGAAAATAATTGGATTGAAAGGTCTGCTGGACAAAAATAACACAAGCCAAATTTGTAGATGAAACCCGTTTTTAGTACAATGTCTTTTCTTAAAATACAGAGCTTTGAAGCTCTATCTAAATGTTTGTATTTACCTAAATCTATGTAGAGAACAGCCTGTGAATAATTAGAGAATTTCTAAGAAAGAAGACTGAAAATAAAAGAATAATTTCTATTTAAGAGTGAAAAACACTCATGATAACAATGATTTAGCTGTTTATTACAAGATACTGATAACTAATAACAGCAAGAAATCTCATTACGTAAACAAAGATAAATACTAAATTTAGAAAAAAATACATAGCTTGCATACCACAATTTTACTTTTCCCCATTTTTAAGAAAATATTGATGGCAGTTCATGTACAGATGCATTTATTACAAACATTTTCAAACACATAATTTTCAAACAGAAGCGCTATTGGTGTGCTGAAAGGTTTGCAGACTGGATAAAACTGTTTGCTCTGCTTCCAGCAACTCGTTTGAAACATGTTCAGTAAATGTATAGCTGTCACTGTGAATATATCTTGCATTCCTATCAGAACCTGAGGCAGGGAAAATTCCCTCTCATATTAAGGCTTATTGGCATAGCCCATCCTTTTCAGTAGTTAGGACTGAAATTACTGTCCTGAGAGAAACCACTGAAAAGATAATTGTTCAATAGGGCAGTCAACCTACAATATGTCAGGAATGTACTTCTAAAATTAATTTTACCTTGTCCTATTAAGTAGTTATCCTTTCATGAGAGAGCTGTTTGAATCTCACTTGACTTTGTGCTCATTTACATGATGAAAAATAGGAACGTGTAGGAATTTGTAAATCTGTTGGAGGGCAAGTGTACTGCGATAAAAGTAGGGTTGGGAAGCAGAGCAGTGGCAGTACCCTTCAAATGTAACCCTCACAGCATCCAAATAATATGATTTTAGATCTCTGAATATGCTATTGATGAATCAGATGTGGCTTTTGTGTCTTATTCCCCCATATGAAAAAAAAAATAGAGAAATGCAGTGAATAATAGACATAATTTAAATGAAAAATGCCTGAAAAGAGTAGAAAGAATTAAACATGTATAAGCAAATAAAAAGATGAACATATGACTTGTTTGTATTCTACTCTTAAATTCCCGCCAAGAAAATTCCAGATTTTAACGAGATCTTGAGCTTAAGAGACTGAAAACATACCAAGAGTTTAAACCTCATAGATAAAATCTGGCAAAGTCAAGCCAAAGTAACTGTATTTAAAAACAAAACAAACAAAACAACAAACAAACAAACAAATTCAAACAAAAACCCCACAAACACAAAACAAACCAAATAAACCACAACACAGATTAATAAAGATAAGATAGATTAAACTAATAAAGATGAATGATCATTAAGTAAAAGTATTCCCATGATTGGGAATACTGAAAAAATTTTAGTTGCTTAACTAGCTTTTTTAGTTTTCAATTCAGCCCTAGAAGGAGAAGTGCATTTAGCTCAAGCTTAATCTGTGGGGTGCAATGTAGCATAACACAGACAAAACAACAATCACAGCAGCTGTACCAGGATATGTCAGATTTTCAAGGCAAGACATAGAGATAAACAAAAAAATTGGACAAATTTGAAATTTGTCTATAAAAACATGCCATGTTATGTTAACTTAGTGTACTAAATAACTTTTTTTTTTTTCTTTTAGAGAGGAGAAATAAAATAGGTCTTGCCAATCTACATAAAGAACCATAGAAGTAGTTATGGATGGAAAGGACCTCTGGCATCATCTGGTCCAGAGACAAATGGTTTAATTTAGATAAGGCTGCTGAAAGACTTTGGTGAAATTTTTAATAAAATCCCACTTGCAGAAGACGGAGAGGACAAAGTCTGTAAATTAACTGTAAGTATGGATCCTAGTATAAAGAAAGCAACAACAGGCAATGATGATCTGTAAAGTCTAAGATGGGAGGGGAATTCCTCCAAGATGAACCAGAGGATCAGTACACCCAAATATCTTAATTCATGAGAGAGTGCTAATGAAATTTGTCCATGACATAAAGTTCAGAACAATCATGAGCAAGTGAAGTGGTGCATGACCTTAATGAATGAAGTGATAAAATGCATTTAATAGCATAAAAGTGCATGGTGAAATGTCATGGGATTAATAAAAGTATTTTTACAATGAATTGCAAAATTATTTGCAAATATATAAAGAAAATTCCTATTATTTTCACAGGATCTATATAATGAAACTGTGAAAAATGTAAAGATGGGGAAAGCCGCTGAGCTATTTGCTGACGGCTTAGCAGATGAAGATGACAGCTCAAGAAAAATGTGACAAAATTGTTAATATACAATAAGGTCCTCAGAATGAAGAATAAGAGACAAGGATTTGAACAACCATTTCAAACAGTTTCCCTTCATACTGGATCACATCAAGTACACAAGTGTTCTTGATAAGGGAAATTTTTTTGATTGTGTATAACTAATTAAAAAATGAAAAAAGTGTCCCATATGTATGGTGCCTCAAACTGCTCATATGCTCAGAGGTCAACAGCTGTAATGCAGGATAGTGAGTAGAAAATAGCAGGGGAAAGGTTTCACAAAAACATTCACAAAAGGCATTAAAACATGATTGGAACAGCTGCTCTATTGGTACATGAGAGATTTCTTTGGGAATAATGAAGAGCTTGTGAGATATGATCAAGTTTAATTTGGATTGTACTTAAACCTGTGGGGCTGTATCAGATTTCTCAGTATTGAGTAGCAGTGAATGAAAATGAAATCCATGCAGAGTGGAATGGCTGTGCACTGTATTCAAAAGAATTTGCTCACCTTAGACACTGGCAAATGTAATTATGAAAATATCCCAACAGAAAACAGAGGATATGCATAGATCACAGGAGCTTTGGATCAGGCATAAGGGACTAGTTTTACAGAAGGCAGAAAAGCAGATAAATGGAATAACAAAACCAATTGGGAACTCAGACTGTTTGTACAGCTTCATCTAGGAATGTTTCCATCTTAGATCTTCTGCTTCTGTGCTGAGTGGGGCTTAATTACACAGGAGTGTTTGGCCTGGTGCTGTCGGTACATGCTGCCTCTGGCAGCAACAGGCTCCACTCTGAAGCAAAGATTCCTCCTCCATCCTACTCCCTGCTGCCTGGGTTTTTCCTTGGACTTCCTTCAGCTAAACACTGAGTAGCTCTGATCCTATTTAGCCTCTGTGATCAGAGAAGATCACAGCCTGAAGTGGTTTGCATAACTTTGGGTCCCAGTGTAAATACAAGCGTGGCGACAGTGTGAAAGCTGATAGCAAACTAGTTTCCGGTAGATGATTTTGGTGTCCTCTTTTATCAATAAAACCAAAATATGCACATAAAACCCCTAAAATATCTTTCTGTTACCCTCCAAAGGACTTCTTTCCTCAAAAATTCCCTCTGTCGCAAATCTGGAGAAACTGCTACAGGCATGAATACAACCAAAACAAACAAATGAAAATCCTTACCCAACCACCTCTCCCCCCAAAAAACCCCAAACAAACCAACTAAAAAACCACAAGAAAACAAAACCCTAAACAAGCTGGAAAAGCAGAAATCCTGCTAAATGAGGAAAGACTGACATTAACATTTGCAGAGTGCAAGATGCATAACACATGTGAAACTATTTCATACTTCTCCAACACATAAGAAAACCTCAGTTAGTAATACATCTTTAAGGGTTATACTTACTGTTGAGGGGAATTCACAGTACTGCTGGATAATGAATTAGAACAGCACTGTTGAGTTCAGTTAACCTTCCCTGAGAAAGAAAACTAAGCAAAACTGTTATGACTCATAAATATTTAATTTTTATACAAGAGTGGCTTGGTTTTAAAATTGAATCCACAAAGCTTAAATTCTATTAATAAATTAAATTGCTCTTTCTCTTCCAGAAATTATTGGGCATTTTCTGGTGGGACATGTTTTAAGTCAGGAAGTTCAGATTCACTGAATCAAAACGTGTTGATATCAAAAAAACATTTGCCAAAACTCGGCAGATTTCTGATGGGGAAAAAGCACCCTGGCTTTCTGCCAGCTTGCCTGATTGCCTTCATCACTGTATGACTTCTTTCCCTGACAGAGAACTTTGGAGCTAGACCTCTATATGTGCCTATTCTCTCGCATTTAATAGCATCAGCCCCTCCTTTTCCATTTCAGTTTAAAGGCTTGCCATTGAAGAAAGCTGAGTGCTCAGGTAGCAAATAATCTAGAAAAGCAGTCAGCCAGGGAGATTTGCTCTCAGCAACCTGGCAGTCAAAGCACCTTAGTGTTTATTGAATGGGGAACTAGAGAGCCTTCAGAATTAATAGGGAGATCAAGAAACCAGAAAACCAGGCTGTGAATTACCAGCAGAGTCCAAAATCTATTGCTCTCCACAGACCACTTTGTGTACTGCAAAGGTGGGAAACCTGTGAGTTCAAAAATCCTCTTTGCACTAAAATCTCAGACATCTCAGCTGTCTGACTAAGATTTCTAGCAACTTTTAAGTTTCAGAAGCTAAATTTTAGGAAAAAAACCCTACCATTTAATCTGTGATCCATGTGGAAATCATAAGCACTCACTTTTAAGCAAGAGTACAGTAAAAAATTGTGTTTGTTACAGGAATCACTCTGGTTTCTCAGACCCATGGTTCACTGAGAAACAAAAACAGTGCCTGAATTCATGAGAACATGAGAAGCTGCCCTAGAGAAATGCATTATAATTTATTTTTATGAACATATATATCTCGTTTATAGGAATTCAATATGAGATTAAACTGTGAAATAAAAAGCTTAATTTGCATTAAGTATTCTATTTTTTGACAATAGTGAATGCCAGTCTTCCGCATTGTAAGCGTTTGAAGGTCTCTTCTGTGGTAAGATTTATAGTCCAGTATTGAAAAGAAGAATTATTTTTATTGTTTTTGAATATTTTTTACATCTTTATTTGATCATTAAGTAGAGTGACTAATTAAAAAAAAAATATCAGTCTCAGATGACAATTCCATCACTATCCTTAACAAGATCTTCAATGAAATTTGTGGACTAAATCTGGACAGTACCATGGAAAAAGTAATTTTTCAAAACTGAAGCGCTATCAAACTCATTCCATGTTTGCTAATCAAAATATCCAATATCAGGATTTACTTTCTATTTTACAAAACTAAAAATATACTCCTTAGTATGTACATAGAGTGATTTTTCATGTCTGAGTCAAGTAGACCCTAAAACCTTACTTTACCAGGGGTTAATAGCCCCAGTCCTGTACAGCAGAAGACAAGGGGTGCACAACCATTTCTGTAAATGTGAGGGGAGTTACAATTGCTCAATCTTAGTCAAATTTTTGCTGATATTTTAGCTCTACTCCTAAATTCAAAAAAACTCAGTATTTGATGTGTTTAGCCCCTTTTAAAGCTTACCTCTCATTTTCAGTGTGGTTACATAATATGTAGTTATATGTAGCTCTTGCTTTAGCAGAAAGCCAGCCAAGAAGAGTCTAGGAATGGTTTAACTTAAAATATACAAAAGTCTGAATGACAGACAGTCTTTGTAAAATGTTTTCTTAGGATTCAATAGAAGAATGAAGCAATAGAGTTAAAATCTATTTGTCCTTCATTTTTACATTTAGTAATTGTGAGATAGTTTTGTTGTTTTCAGGAGAGAGAACACAAGTATATAATGAGCTAAAATTGCATTTTTTTGTACTCTGGCTTTTGAGAAATGTAAAAATTCTACTTGGTGCTTTCTCCTTTAAATTACAAATTTACTAGCTAGTGGTACAGAATGGAACATCACCAAGGCTTGTCTGATTTAACTTATATTTCACCAGTGAAACCTTAACAGATGAAGCAATTTGGGGATAAAGGAATCTTTTCATATCAGGATTCTTCAGAAATCAAGATGTATCAAGTTGATATTATCGACTTTAGTGTTCAGAAATTGGGAGGCCCCATCAGCAAGGGAATAACCCTCTAATCACTTAGGGTGTGATCCTTATAGCAATATCTTACGACTACATGCATGGCTTCTTTTTGCTTCACAAGAAACCAATCAAAGACACAGAGTTTATTAGCAATTCATTTTGAATAGTCATCTCTTCTGAAAGTACCACCCAATATAAAAATCTTGCTTCTGGAATGCAATCCTGACATGAGTCAGACTGGACTAGTTCCCCTCATGATCCCAAGGCAAAACCACACTGGATATTGACTCTGTTCATCTCCCTGGTAATCTTCAAAATTATGCTTGTTCGAGTTCCAGTTGGTGCCTGAAATGTCCTCACCTCGATGCAAGTTTCTGGTTTGCTGAATAACCTGAAATAAGCTGTTCAGTGGTCCGGACTTTGTATCTTCCTTTCCATCACAGGCTTTCAGGACACAAAATAGTTTTTTGGGTATCTGTGTGTAAGGAGCTTCTGTGTTAAGCTTCCTATTCACTGTTCAGTAAAATACTGTAAATTGTGCTTAACCTAAAGAAATCAAGCATGAGGTACAGTTAGATATCACCTTCAGTGCTCAATATAGCATCAGTGGGACAAGCTGTGAGATAAACTGTAATGGAAAACGAGGGAATAAGGGTGTACATCAGAGAAATATTTCTGTGAATATATATTTTGTTAAAGTTTTCTGGAAAATGACCAGTTTTCATCTAGGCTAGCTGAAAAATAGTATAAACTCTTTGCTCAGGAAAACCTGCTCACTCAAGGCTGTGTTTTTTATGAGAGATAAGCACAGTCTGGAATGACATGCAAGCAGAAGACTACATGCAGTATGTGGAAATTTTGCAATTGTTACCACAAAAGATAATGATCTCATCAGATGTTTGGTAGGATTAGGATTTGTCAGCACTTACACGGGAAATTTTTTGAGAAACCAAGGTAATAGAATGTGGAAGCAATGTTATAGCAGCTGGCACTGATAAGTCTGATCTACTTAGAAAATTAATTCAGGCTGAGCTATGATATAAAACAGTGATTGCAAATTAACAGTTTTTGACCTCCTGAGCAGGTAAACCCTGTAGAACTTTGGATAGAAGCACCAAATTGTTTATTTAGACTTCCTTTAATAATCAATTTGATTTCTGGTATATGATTCGTCTTATTCTGAAGGTAGAAATATAAATTAGGGCATATAAATCACATCCGCTGGGCGTCTCTATCTTCCTATTTGACTGTAAAGATGACTCGTTTGATTATAAACATCTCAGCTGTAGATGTCTGAAACTAAATGAAATTAATCACATCCTCTGACTTTAAAATAAGGGTCTTTATTCCAAATTACACACTTCAGAATTGAGAATATGGGCATCAACACAAGAAGTCAATCATAAATTCCAAATTAACCTCCCACGTTAAGGGAGGCCTTTCATTGAGTTAAGGTCTTTTCATTGAGTTGATAGCATGCTTCTTATGTTAAGAGGCAAGATGAGACCCTGTGCAGTCATGGTTTCAAGGCTGCATTTAATCCATTACTACAGTTTATGTTGCGTAAAGGCATGAAACACTATGATAAAAAAAAAGTAAAATACCCATAATTAATATAGTCATATTCAGCTGGCAGTATAACTAGTCAGGCTGAACAAGATAGTATCTACTCTAATTTGCCACTTCCCAACATTCATAAATTCCTACTAAATTGCCTTACCGTGAAATATTTCTGCTTTTCTTGATTGATAATAGGAGTTCAGAGAAAATGTGATTTACTGACGTGAAAAAGAAGCTTTTTTGATGAACTAGATTCTTACTTATCTTCTTGTTCCATTTATTGGCTAGAAATTTTGGTTATAGCATTTTCTCACATCATTTAAGAAGTGGTGGGTTTGTATCATACAAAGAGAAACTGCCTGTTTGTGCCACAGTGAATGTATGGGGTGGCTGTGGGCAGCTGTGCTGCCATACAAAGGGAACTTAGGCTGGAGAAATAGGCTAGCAGGAAACTTATGAAGGTTTCTCAACAAAGGGAAGTGCCATGTCCTGCACCTTGAAAGGAACAATGCTGGGGGCTGAACAGCTGGAAAGCAGTTTAGCAGAAAAAGGCCCTGGGGGTTGTGGTCACCAGTTAAACATAAGCCACTAATGTGAACTTGTGCAAAGGCAAACATCCTAATAGGCTGCACTAAACAGCCCACTATCACCAGGTCAATGGAGGTGGTCTATATTCCACACATAAAAGCTGAAAATTAAAATTAGAGATACCCAAACCTCTTAAAATCCATAACCCAAAAGGAGGCATTTGACTCCAACTGAAATCAGATTTTTTTATCCCTTTTAGGGACCAGGATATGCAATATGTTCTAAGGGTCTAATATTAAAAACTACTACACTCTTAATTGAGCCTATTTTCTGTTCCTTAATCTGTTTAAAAACCCTTGAAAGAAAACTAAGACTCTCACTGACTGCTTTGATAACTGCTTCAGAAACATGAAAAAAACAGTAACTTTCCTCACCATCCCTCATACATAGTTCTGATCAGTAACCAAAGTTTACTGATATATTATTTACATTGTATATGATATGACTCTCTTCTGAAGTATTTGTGAATATTTGTTTTATTAATTCAAGTATCCAGCTCACATATATGAAGCTTGGTGATCTTCTGTTGTGCAGTAAGCAGAGAGGATGTGCAGTTGGAGCACAGACAAAAGTGTATGAGGCAATGGAAATGGCAGAGAGATTCTATCTCTCTGGGAACTATAATGAAAATATGTTGTTTCCTCTAAAATTCTCCAAATCATCTTCTCAGCTAATATCAGCCTGTGGGTGCCTACTGCTATCCGTGCCCTTGTATATATTCTCCCATATCAGGTGAGTACAGCTGGCTCTGGGTACAACTGCACGGTCCATCTGTGAGGTCTATGTTAATGATTTGGTAACACACAAACAATTTTTTACAGGAATTGCCAATACACATGACTGATTTCCTCAGTGGAAGGTCTGAGGAATAAAATCAGTCTCGCACCTATGGGAGTTATGTGTGCATGTTAAAGCATACATAGGGAATTAAACACAACTTCAAAGTGTGTATGGATGAAAACAACAAGTGCAATTATCCATCTGTTGATAGAAAGACTTGGAAAGTCTTAAACTGCTGACAGGGCAATTAATGAATAGTCATTTGAGTGTTATTATTATTTCAGGTCTTTATCTTTTCCTCTTCTGTAGGAAGGTGTCATTCATAAGTCTCTTTTTTCTTTTTATTCTCCAGTTACCATTAGGCAATTTTTTTTTTTTGTTATCCCAACCTTCACTCTATTAACGTCAGAGGATGTCTTGTTTCAATGGAAATAAACCCTCACCCTTCAAAACAAGAAGACATCATAGGGTGTGATACAAGAACAAGGTCAGAGAATATTACAGCAGCATCAAAGGCTAAGATATTTTGGCAAGAGCACTAACTACCTGTGCTTGTGGAAACAGTGAGTTCAATTGATGTGATTCAACCAAATACCACCACGCAAACACCAGCTTGAAAAAGCATATAATAATAGATATGGATATTGCTATTTGTTTATTTTTTATATTGTGGCATCACCCAAAATATGATAGGAATGTAGAGGGGTATATTCTATGCTCAGGGATGACAGATATGGCACAACAATAAAGAGCTAGAACCACATGTGAAGGAAACAACAAGATGGGAAGAAAAGAATTGCAAAGGGAAGTTCAGGTGATTCTATGACTCTTTGTGCAGACACCTTGTTCCCTAGTATATATGGTATTTGTAGGGTTTTTTCATGATGGTTAAAAGCTGAGTTTATCATAACAAAAGCTGTGGTTTAGATGTGAGTCTGAGGGGTTCAGGGTATGCTCAAAAGTAGACAGTGAAATGAGAAAGGAGATTACAGAGCAGTACACTAATGAAGACACTTAGATATGAGAGGCCCAGCTGCAAGGCTTTTTGTCAGACAAGGCTGAATACCCACTTTACACTCAGGGACATGACCTGGCTATAGATCCTTTCAGAGTGGCACTTGTTCTCCCTTTCTTTCTTTCTATAGTTCTACTGTTCCTGTATTTGCCAGCCAGAGCCTTTACAATGTTTTCTAAATTAAGTTCTTCCTTCTTGTCAGTTACTTTCTGGAAAGTTTAAGCTTAATATTCAAATACACTTCTCCACAGGTTTTGAGAGATTATCTGTATGCATTTAGGTTACAACATTATTTTTGTTTCCTATTCTTCCCCAGGAGTTTTTGAAGTTATTCTTCCTATGTTGCTTGGGCTTCTAAAATTCTCTGTCTACCTGAACCCTACCTCTCTCTGTGGGATGGTATTAAAAGCTGAAAAATATGACTTTCCTTTGGTTCTTCAGCCTTAATACATGGGATTTCCTTCTGACAGCCATAGAAGATGAGTAAATATTATTAAGTTTTCCCAGTGTGAAACCAAAGGCAAGTGTGGTATCTGTCACACCTGAAACATGTGAGCCTGAATCATAATTTTGGAATGTCCAGTTCTAAACTCCTATATTAAACTATGGCATTTACTTCAGTTCAATTCTATGACTTCTCTCTGAAGTCTTTTGTCCTACCTGTCTACTCTATTTTCAGCCAGGTGTCTTCCAAAAGTTCCTATGCTGGTGTAGTTATGAGCAAAGGATACCAAAAAGACATGAGGAAATGTCTTGGAAATTAATTTCCACTGGAGAATCTTTTGGCTGATCCTTATTTTCTAAAAACACCCTTTGCTAAAGTAATTTCTTGTTTTAAAAATGAAATGCAATATGAAAAGAACCAATCCAAGATAACACAAAAAAGAATTTCTGGTTTTATTCATATGCCTTCAGTTTTTAAGAAATAACATTCAAATTTGTTCTGTGATGCTTTATTTTGGTAATTATGCTTGTTCTTGATACTTGTCAAAAAGAAGTAATGAGATATCAAGAACTAGTGTTTGTTGCTAAATAACTTTGTAAACCCAAGCTTATGGTTAATTTAAGATGATAAACAATCACATATTTTTCATGTTCAAAACTAAATTCAAAGATAATTGTTTTTCAGGATGAGTGCTAGGAGAGCAAATCTGTCATTTCTGATCTGATGATGTCTACATTATTTTTTTTTTGTTCGCAGCTCTTTGAAAAACTCTCTGAGGAGGCACCATCAGATGTTTCCTATTTGCTTAGGAATCAACCCAAGTGTAAATTTCCCACTATGTTAAATGTTGATTTCATTAAAGATTCCCTTACAGTATTTTACTACACATTTGTGCAGAGCAGTAAAGCAACAAAACAAAATGCTCCAGGATTCATATAATTCAGTAGTTGTTTTTTGTTCCACCTGCAGTATGAAATAGGTGCAATTTTTGTCCATGTATCTTGAATTTTTTTAAATTTTGATAAATTTAATAGTAGCAGTAGGATGACCTTGACTGATTGCCAGCTGCCTACCAGCCCATCCTATCGCTCCCCTTTCTCAATAGGACAGGGCAGAAAATATGATGAAAAGCATGGGGCTTGAGATAATGACAAGGAAATCACTTACTAATTTCAATCACAGCCAAAAAAAACTCAGCTTGGGGAAATAATTTAATTTATTGCCAAATAATTGTAACAGACTAGGATAGTGAGAGATAAGGACTAAATTAAAAATACCTGCCCTGTTTCAGCATGGGGTTTCCTCATGGGATACACACCTTCAAAACCTGCTCCTGTGTGGGTCCTCTCCACAGGTGAAAGTCCTTCAGGGACAGGCTGCTCCAGTGCGAGTGTTCCATAGGATGACAGATCCTGCCAGAAAACCTACCCCTGTGCTGGCTTTTGTTCTCTGGACCTAGTTCCTGCCACTGGTCTTCTTCTGACTGGAGACTCCACAGGTGGTATCTTCTTTCAGGAAACATTCAGCTGCTCTGCTGTGGGGCTCTTCATGGGCTGCAGGTGGATCTCTGCTCCATAGCAGATCTCCATGGGTGGCAGCCTGATTCACCATGTCTGTACCAGGGGCTGTAGCGGAATCTTTGCCCCAGCACCTGGAGCACCTCCTCCCTTCTGCACTGAGCTTGGTGTCTGCAGGGCTGTTTTGTTCACATTTTCTCATTCCTCTCTCCCAGCTGCTCTGCAGCAATTTTTCTCCTTTCTGAAATATGTTATGGCAGAGGTGCTACCAGTGGGCTCAGCCTCGGCCTGGCTTTGTCCAGTGGCAAGTCCATCCTGGAGCAGGTTGAAACTGACTCTATGGAAGACTCAGCGTACATGGAAGCAGCTCCTAACGACTTGTCACAGGAGCCACCCATGCAGTCCCCTCACCTTCCAAAACCTTGCCATGTAAATGCAATATAATAATATATCTTTACCCTAGTTTTATTAGGTAGAAGAGATAATACAGCTGAGAAGTCATCCTAAAGGAAATCTCTGCATTAGTCAAATATTTAAATCATTACCTAAGAATTCTGGCCTGTCTTTTAGACTGACATGGAAATAGATGCAAACATTTTGATTATCCAGCATATAGAAGACGCAGCTGAAGAGTTATGAACTTTTTGTAAACTTCAGAATCTTCCAAATCTACATTTGTCTAAGTGAATCTCCGCTTGGTGGAAGGGTGTTTCTCAACTGCAGTACTTGATTCAAATGTCACTGTCATCCCAGAGACATGCAGGATTCTTGTTTAGGTCATCTGACAACATTTTACAGTGGTGCTTTATGAACCAAATTCTATATATATTCTCCTTTGCTTATACTGTATCCTTTCCCTTTACACTGAAAAGGTAAAAAGTACAGGAATCACATCTTGTTTATTATTTTCTATGCCTTATAAGAAGGCAAAAGATAAAAATTTCAGAAATAGTATTATACTGATCTTAGTGTTGTCTATTACATGATTCTACAGATTTGTGGGTCTGTGTATGCATACATATATATTATGTATGTGTACACACAGAGGCTTATATACATACACATAGAAAAACAGAACTCCACTTTTTGTCGCCGTATTTTAAAAATATAACACTCATTATACCTAGATTAAAAAAAAAAAATACTGTTTAAAAATCCACCCATGTAGCATTTAGTGTTATTTTGTACGTTCCATTTTACAAGGTGACTTTGAGGCAATTTTATTGGGCAGAGATTTTACATTTTAAGTGCATACAGCTCACAATCAGAAGACACATTTTACATTTTTATGTGGGCACAGAATCCCTAATGTAACAGCTAGTATCATTGGTAAATTATTTCTTTGTGCTGTATATGCCAAGCTACAGACATATAAATGCAAAGTGTGTACACATTCTGTTAAAAACATTTTCATTACTGAATGTAAATTGCATTATTTGTCCAATGCTCATTCTTCAGCTTTTGTGCAAAGATCAACCAAATCCAGACTCCTTTTTCAAGCTATGTTCTTTTATATTGGACACATTTTAAAGTGCAGCATTTTATACTGAAAATTGCTGTTCTAGAAGAAATTATGAAGAAACCAAAAGGCATTATTTGATTTTACTGTTAAAGATCTGACTATAAAGGTAAAGAATCTTGTTGTTGTGAAATGTTTCTGAGCTGTGTTTGTTAAGCTTTACCTGAAAGTTTTTTACATTAGGTATGACTACCCCTTCTGTGTTTCTGCACTCATGCCCTCAGAACATTTCAATTTTAACTTGTTTGTGCCACCAGTCTCTGTAGCAGTATAGTATTCCTCAGACCCATTTTTTAAGCTCTGTTGTACACTTCTATGGAAATCTATGTTGGGCATGAGGTATAGGTTCTGGGATGTGGTTTTTGAATGATAGCTCTAGATTGTTCCCTGATCCAGCCAACTCTCATGATATTCAGTGTCATGGAAGCTTTGTGAAGGAATGGGACTGGCTTACCTCGCTTTCCAGATGGGAGCAGAAGATTTGCACATGGGAGGTATGTCAGTTATACATCATTTAAATTCCCTTCTTTGAATCATTGTGTTAGTTTGTCACAGCTATTGACAGCTGCTATCTGATCAGTCTGCTAGTGCCAGTAGTATCTTGGCAACAGCACAAAAATAGCTTTCCCCCCTTGTGAGTAAGACCAGTTTTCACTGACAAACTAGAAACGTGCTAAAGACAAAACAAACCGATATTTTTGGGCCAGACTTAGCCTTACAGCTGTGATGCAGGCAATTATTCTATTGTCCAAACTGCTGATGGATGATTCCTCCAGAATGGGAAAAACAGCCTCAAGATGCAGTATTTTTCACTGCCTTCATGTTAGGTAAGGGTGTAAGAGGAGGCTGTTTCTGTGGGGGAACCCACAGCCAGCAGGGTGAGATTTGAGCTGGCTGCTCATGGCTGGATCAAGATAGGAGAAGGCAGCATCAGCTAAGCCTAAACTCTTTGGAGGTTTCCAAGAAAAAGCTGGGACAGCTCTAGTGGAGACTCCTTGGTCCTGATTTTGGAGTATCTTTTCAGCTGAGGGGTTCTCTCCAGCCCCTACCTGTGGGATAGCATTGTCCTGGCTGCTTCCTAGCAGGGGAAAATATCTGTGGTGATCTCTCTTCTCTCTCCTTTGGATCTTTCCTTTGCAGCTTGTTAGTGTGGGAAATGCCACAAATATTGCCCTTCCCAGCAGGCATTCAGAGTGCCCAACCTGTCTGAAGCACCTGGAAAGATTCAGCCTTCCCTTATGCACTCCAAACAGTCAAGGCACACAGTCTGGGAAGTTTAGACCCTATGACGGTCTCCTGCCCAGCCTCCTGCCCCTAAGGAGGCAGGTGTGTAGCATTGCTTGCTTAACCACAAATTTTCCCATGATTTCCTGACCACCTCAATTCTTCACATCCTCTGCCTGGATGAATGCCATGTCTGCTGTGATCAGATTATTCCTTTGCTGGTAACAAACTGACAGTCACACAAGAGGGAACACTCAGAGGCACAGTCCCTACCCAAGCTGGTGAGAGAGATGTTCAGCTCTGATTTTGCTGATAATATCCCTGGGTCATAAATATCAGGACTCACTTCTTCAGAAAAAAAATGTAGTATCTTGAGTCTAGGACTGACATAAAATGCTGGAAAAGGCCTGGGCTTTCAAGTGTTAAGGCAATAAGGTATAACTGAAACTTACCCTTTACCATATGCAATAAATTTATCATAAAGCTGTGAACCAATTAACCATAATTGCAATTTGATTTCATATCGTTGTGATTATGTGTTACCTAACCCAAGGGAAAGGCACACCTTTATTTTTCTCATGGGATAAAAAAATTAGGTCTCTGGACTTCTGTGGGAGAGATGAACTACTGCCACACACACTTCCTCTTTCTTTCTTGGGACTAAGGATGTATAAATATATGAAAATGTTCTCAGAAATATCTACATATTATTCAATTTTTTTTTCAAAATTTACACTCCTTGATATGACTATCTTGTTTCAGCCCTGAAACCTCAATTAGGTCTTGCCAGGCATCCTGCTGAGAGCTTGTATGTACATTCATCATGTTTTCTTAACTCTAATCAAATCTGGATGGCAAACCGAAACTAAGCAAAACATTTTATTCATCTTATTTTCCCCTTGCCTCTATTTTTAATTTTAATGTCTGAATAACTTCTGTGCCTGAGACCTACAAGCATATTTATTTGACAGTGGAATACTCTCCTTAGAGAGTTGTAAAAATGGTATCAGCTGATTTATTTAAAATCAGACTGGACCAAACTCTCAGAAGCATATTTTAGGGAACTATCTTGCATTTGGGATGACTAAGAATGACTTACAGATCTTTTCTGTATCTGCTGTCTACTATCCAATTTTCCATGTTCACTGTCCCTGTTTTTCAGGCACAGGAAAATACTGTTTTTTAAGTAAAATGAAGCATTTTTACCTTTTTCTTCTTCTTTATTTTTTCTTCTTAACCTGTTTTGTTCACTTTAGGAAAAGAAATTTCATCCGCATAATGAAGCTCTCTTTATTTGCTTCATGTGTTAATTTCTTCAGATTTAAAAAATGTGTCTCCTTAATGTGTGATTTTTCCTTTTGTTTTGTTTTGCAGATTTATTCCAAAGCATAAACGTTACTATGGGTATTAAATTATTTTGTTTTTTCTTAAAAAAAAAAGACAGGATGCATATAATTTTTCACTAATGGATCCAAAGATTGAGGAAAATTGGGTGCCAAGAAAACTTATTTCCTGACTGACGTTATTCATTACCAGTATTGTATAGATAAAAAATCACTCTACAAAGCAGAATGATTCTGTTTGATGTATCGTTATTTCTCATTATACATGTAAGCATATACATAGCAGTGACCCTTCCAAAACTAAGTAGAAAAAACACTTCACACGGTGAGCATAATTCATAAACTGGTGACATTGTAAATGGGTTCAGGTTTTAATTTATGTTGATTTTAGTATTATCTGTAATTGCTTCCCCAGAGGGCAAAGTTTATCTCGAATTGAGTTCAAATGTAAAAAATTAGGAAAAAGTCAACAAGGAAACTGTGACCTTAGGCCTCATTTCTATTCTTGTTGAAGTCAGCAAAAAGGGACCGGAATTAGATCTTTGTGTTCCAAGAACATGTATAACAGTGCAACTGGTGAGTTTGGAAGACCTATGTGGTTTTAATATTCTTGCCTTTCTCCCAGAAGCTGAATTCAGAATGTAATGAGAGAATAAACAAATGCCCCCACAAAATGTAAATGTATGAAGAATATTACCAAACCCTTCCACGCATGTTTTTTTCCTAGGCCAAATTAGCACTGCTACCTTTGATGTCCAGAAGAACCAGCCACATTAAGACATGTAGCTGCTGAACATGCTCCTGTGAATTTCCAGCTGACTCACTCGTAGCAAAGCAGCCTCTCCAGCTGAAAACCAGCCAGATGGCAATGCTACCACAGCGTAATAAGATAAGGCCTAGAACTTTGGTCCCAGGGCCCAGTTCTCTTTATATATATGTATTTATGGGCTACTTCCACTGTTGCCATAGTATGCACAGTGTCTGTGGAGGGGAAAAGCCTCAGAAGTTTCTGTGCTCTTGGCAAGCTGATGAGACTCCTGATGGTAAATATTAGGAGTTAGGTTTATGTCTTCCATTAGTTCAGACGTTCACCACACGGCTAAATTCTTATGCAGAACTTTACCCTTTCTGTTTGAATATTTATTTGGTGGTTAAGAGCTCTGTGGCATACATACACGGATACCATGGCATGCAGTGTTATCCTGCTCTCCCTTTGTTCTACTAATATGTTCCAGGTCTATTTCCAGGTCTACAGTAGGCCCAGTGCAGTGCCAAGAGAATGTAAACCTCCCTGAGAACAAAGCCCATGGTGTGTTTGTATATTTGCAAGACACTGCTTCCGTTCACCAAAATGTAATGTGGGGCACAAATGAGAGGGTCTAACAGCTATCTGCCAAAAAAAAAAAAAAAAAAAAAAAAATCATTCCAAAGATTAGTATATGAATACCAAGGTTCAAAGTATCAGCTTTACTACATTGTATCATTATTTTCTCTAGTTATGAATGCAATTGAGGGACTGAAAACAAAGGGAAAAAAAAAGCAGCATAGTAACAATATGCCATTAAGCTCTTCAGAAGAACAAAAAGGGTCTTATTTTCCAGGCATGACTTTCAGTACTGAGAAGTGCTTAATGGATTTTTTTTTTTTTTTGCATGTAAGTTCCATGCACAGTAAATTTGAACTATAAACATATATGTTTGCACCTCTGGATCAGAAGACACCTTTATTTGCTCACCAGAGGCTATTGTAGAACACTACAAATATTCTGCTTCAGGGTACAAATTCTAGATATGTATCCAAATTTTCCCAAAGTACAGGGACTGTACTTTTTTCTGACTTTTTGCCTCTGCATCAAAGAGCTGTTAAGGTGAAAAAACTGTGAGAAAAAATCAGGACATGCCTTCAGAGATAGCAAATTTCACTGACAGTGATTCGCAGCACACCCAGATACGCATGTCCTTTTCAGAGCACTAAGATGATGTTGAGCATGACCTGATAAATCCTGATCAAGTCTGATAAAGTCTATCAGACTTGAGGCACCTCAAGCACCATGCAGAGATCACAGAATCACCCAGAATCAATTAGGTTTGGAAAGACCACTGTGATCATTGAATCCAACCTATAACCGAGCACCACCATCTCTTTTGCCAAGGCTTTCCTTGTATAACCTTAATCAATTTATTAAGTTTGCTCTGCAAAGTTTCTATGACTTTCACATTAGCAAATTCTTTTTGTGCTGCCTAAAGTTTCATCCCCAATTTGTGGTGAAGGGAACAGACACAGTAAGAGGATGGACCCCTTCTCTTCACAGCAGCTGGATGTTGACTTTATGGTGTTCCTATGGTGCATTTTAGTGAAAGGGAGGGTGTTCCCTGAAGAGGAACAGGCAGGCACTCAATATTGAAGCTGGCATGATCCATGAGACAAGAAGCTGTGCAGGTGTGGGAACACAGAAAGCTCTCTGCTGAGCTGTAGCTCTGTGATTTCTCTGTAATGGATTTAGGTATTGATCTTGGAGTATTCATTCATCTTTGGGTTTTCACTGAGCTGTCAGGTTTCATCAGAATTAACAAGTAAAATTTCTGACTTGCAGTGCTATGATTTTTTCATGTGTAAATATAAAATGCTATGATAACCCTTTTTTCTTTGCAGGTCCTTTTTTTGTACCTTGCTTCCTGACATGTTCAGATGAGGGAATTTTTTTTCACGTTTTTCATATATTTGAAAATATATTAATTCATGCTTAAATCTACAGAAAGAAGGGTTCTCTGAATAAATGCTTCTAAGGATCTCAAAGTGTTCTCCCCTGCGGCTGACACATTAACACTCAGAGTCCCATGGGACTATATAGGCTACATGTTAATGCAGTGCTTTAGATTTGAGGCCAACTTCTCTCTGGTAGTACATCCTGGAAAATCCACAGCCAATAATATGAGGAAACATATGAAATGGGCCAAACAGATTCTGGCCCTTTGAAGTATTACAGAGAAACTGTTTAATGAATCTTCATGATCACACCATAAAGGAATATTATATATTAAGGGTTAGAATCTAAGAAATAAATCTTCAAAGATGTTTATTCATGTACAGCTCTGGAATGGACAGTTCCTTTCATGGGTCACTCATTGTATGTAAAGTTTTTAATTTTGTTTGCATTTATACTATTATTTTTGTTTCATTGATTGCCTTGGTATTTTGGTTTTTGGGGTTTTTTGAGGAAAAAGGAAGGAAGGAAGGAAGGAAGGAAGGAAGGAAGGAAGGAAGGAAGGAAGGAAGGAAGGAAGGAAGGAAGGAAGGAAGGAAGGAAGGAAGGAAGGAAGGAAGGAAGGAAGGAAGGAAGGAAGGAAGGAAGGAAGGAAGGAAGGAAGGAAGGAAGGAAGGAAGGAAGGAAGGAAGGAAGGAAGGAAGGAAGGAAGGAAGGAAGGAAGGAAGGAAGGAAGGAAGGAAGGAAGGAAGGAAGGAAGGAAGGAAGGAAGGAAGGAAGGAAGGAAGGAAGGAAGGAAGGAAGGAAGGAAGGAAGGAAGGAAGGAAGGAAGGAAGGAAGGAAGGAAGGAAGGAAGGAAGGAAGGAAGGAAGGAAGGAAGGGAGGGAGGAAGGAAGGGAGGGAGGGAGGGAGGGAGGGAGGGAGGGAGGGAGGGAGGGAGGGAGGGAGGGAGGGAGGGAGGGAGGGAGGGAGGGAGGGAGGGAGGGAGGGAGGGATAAGATCAAGGAGCTTGGATGCGAGCATATGAAGAAAAGTACATTTTTATTGAATGGAATGAATACTGATCTTCTTGTGCAGGCAGATGATTCGTAGTATAAATTAACTCTCTGATGATGCCTGTGCAATGTTTTGTGTCCCTGTATTTCATGTTGTACTTTAAGGTACAACAAAGCAAGCATCCACTGTCAGATACAACTGTCAAGGCAGAAGTAAATAACCTTTCCTCAGTGACTTAAAAGCCATTTGGATGAATCTACAAGTACACTGAGCAAGACATAGCCAAGTAGTAACTATCAAAACATGATTGCCTTAATGTGACCTTCCTCTTCTTCAAAAAGGACATTTTAGGTTTGAACAAATTTTGTTTGTTACATTCCCATCAGTCTTTTTATTTGTAGCTATTATCTAGAAAGTAAGTTTCTCATTTTGTGCTAGAATGCTGGCACTTAGAATTGTGTAAGAAATTGTCAGAATGTGATGAATAATTCTTAAAAAATTAAATATTATATATATATATAAAATTAATGCCAACCGTATTTATCTTATGTTAATACATCATCCTCAGAATTCAGTTTTGATCCCTGCAAGAGCAAAAAACAAAGCTAATGAGAATTAATCAGCAAATACTTGGCATTTCCTTTTTTTCTTTCCATTATTATTAACTAAATTTATATATATATGGTGTGCGATCTAATTACTTAAATTGCTCAAGATATGTTCCAGGTTTTTGAGGAAGTTATATAATGGTTGGTAGTCTTCAACCTCACTTCTCTCCCCCATTGTGTTTTATTTACCAGACTGACCTTAAAAGCACTGAAACTTGTAGAAAATTATCCTCCACATAGATGTGTACTTAGTCTTCAACTTACTAATGGCTGTAAATAAAGAAAACTCCTGTTCTTTTTGTACTAAAATATTTATCTGTGGGTTCAGAAAAGAGGATAATGTAGTATGCATATTATATATACCTGTCCACAACACTGTTCATGAATATACACATATATATGCATACATATATGATCTAGCTCTTACCTACATAATTCTAGTTTCTTGTGCAGTGATGGGATTGAAGATAATAAGATTGAAAACAGAGATTAATTTTCCATAGGTCCAGAAGATGCTTCAGTGTACTGTTAAACTACAGTGTAGCCATGAGTAAAGTTCCCTTCCAAAGTAATTATTGGTATTACTGGGTGAGAGATACTGTATGCATATTGAAATATTTTTATAATGGAGAAATGGCAGCTTTCAATCCAAAAGGAAGCCAACATTGAGGAATACTTACAGGGTATCTTAGGGTACTAAGACAAAGACTGTAAAGGAGCAGTAGTTATCAAATACTACCTTAAAGTCGGGAGGAAAAAATAGAGTTTAGGCCACACATAGGTCTCAAGTGAGCAAAATGCTATCAAATATTGGAGAAAAGATTATTAATTTTGTTTTATTAAGATTAAAATGCATCACAGCTAGCTCACCTTATATGGAACTTTCCCCTACTAGAAACAAAATGCTCTCTCTAAGTATTCTGCTGAAAATGTGTTTTACCCTGCCATAAAGCACCTCATCACAACATTGCTTCTTATGTATGCTATATAAGACTGTAAGCAAACACAGATTCCAGAAAAAGATCTTGGCTTTGACATTTGCATAACACAAAAATATACCGCCTTGGCACACTGAGAAGTTAACAAAAATTGATGAAATTTGAATTCACTTTGCCCACTTTTATAAACAGTAGTTATTTAAATACTTTAAGATATTCAGCTGGATCCATCCTTCATGAGTCTGTACCTCTTAAATATAAGAATAATCCTTTGAGCTAAACTCACAAAAGGATTTGGATATTAGAATGACTAATACTTAGAAATCCTGCTACCTACTGGAATTATACCTTGCTCCATACACACTGTATGTTACAATTCAAACTCCTGAGAACCCAAATCACAAAATCCATAGTGAAATTTGAAGCAAACTGGGGTGGCTGATAGAAAATTCAGAAGACTTGAGCTAAAGCTGGGTGTCATTTTATAAATATAGATGTGTCTTTGCATATTTCAGTGTGGTCTTCTTTTTTTGTGAAAGAAAATGGAGACATTAATGGAGACCCTCTGACTCCCTAGACCTTCAGCAGTCCTAAGATTCAGGATGAAAGATATTCCTGTTGAAATTTTTATTCTTTTGCCTGAATGAGGATTTCTATCTAAGTATCTCGTTTGACAGATGCTTTAACCCCTTTACGCTAATGTCTATATAGAGAAGGTCTCTTTCACACTCTTCTGCTAAAAGCGTATGCTTTGCAGAAAATAAATCAAATATTAATTGGAGCTATGCCCAGATCCTGTCTGGAAAAAAAAATAACTACAAGGCTATAAACTCACTCTCCCATTTGCACTGTATATTTAAATAACTTACTGAAATAAAACAGGCATAACAAAAGCAATCCACTTTGTCTGTGAAGTAGGATTACTAGCCTCAAATGCTTACGGTAGTGCAGGTGGTAGCACAAACAGGGAAAATTCTTTTTACACCAGAAGATAAACTCACATCATTGCTAAAATGAATCCATGATAATTATGGATGACAATGCCAAACCATGGGCAATGATGGTTCTTTATGTGTCAGTTTCAAGCACTTTCAAATGTTTACTCTGTCACTACCCATTCCAAGCCTGTCAAGCCTAAGCCGAATCCTGCATGATCTCAAGTTTTTTACCTGAACACTCTTTGTGGTATGTAGGTTTCTTTACTTCAGCCCTTGAATGTAGCTCACACTGAGCAACCAGAGTGTTGAAAGCAGAACTGTCTGCCTAGGAAAGCATAAAAATAATTTGAATGCACTGTTGGACATGTGTTGCTTATCAAGCTTTTCAACCGGCTCTCAATTTCAATGGCAAGGACCCGTCAAAGTAAGGCGAGTCAGGCCTGTCTGAACAGAAACAACGTTCCCCTTCACAGAGAGGTGTGTCCTGCTCCAAGCTTGTGTGTCCCTTTCCCACAAGATATGGACTTTATTCCATCACTGACTGCTTATTCCATTCACTTTTGTAAATGACAGGCTGACCCAGCATCTGGGGTAATCCCTTGACAGGCTTGGATATGCTAATGACAGAGGACTAAATGAGCACTCTAATCTTTGGTTCTCTGCAAGGTGCACAGAAACAAGTCAAGGAAGCCAGTGAGGGTCTGACCATGCGGTTGTCCAGCCAATTCAACCAAAACACAAGTCATTGTTAAAGTGAATATAAACTAAAGACTTAATTGCGTAGAGAGTTTTAAAGCAAAAAGTAGTGGGATTAGGGTTATATAAAAAAAAAATATATAAATATATAAAGTGTATAAAAAAAAAAAAGTAGTGGAATATTTTTTATAAAAAGTACTTAAATAAACATTTTTTTTATCTGATAATAAATACTGCCATAAAAGACCAAGTGATTGTTTTTTTCAGCAAATGTCTTGCTGAGGGTGAGAAATTTCGGATATTTCAGTCCTTTTTCTTCAAAAGGTTTGAAAGGGTCAGTAAATAGAAGCAGATCTGTAATGAATCTCTCTTTTCCATGTTAACTGTCAATAGGCCAATGCCACATTAACTCATCAGAGGATAACTGAGTCTCAGTGTGTCTGCATGGCTGGGGGTAGTTTATCCTTCTGGGGTCATTCCTGCACCATGAAAAGAGGAAATTAAATGCAATAGCTAAAATAATCATAACAGAATAAGGGAATTAACAGTGGGACATAAACTAATAATAAGGAAATTCACAGGCCAGCTGCCCTTCAAGACACAATAGGGGGACAATAAGGAAGTGGTTCAGGAGGCATCCTGTTGGGCACAGATATTGGAAGTCAGCTTCAATTGCAAATTTCCTTGTTTGTATTAGCTCAAGTTGAAACTGAATTCTTTGGAAGTGGGTATGCTTTTTTCTCAGTGAATTTTCTTCGTTTTTATGAAAACTTAAAAGGAAGATTCTGTTCCCTCACTCATTAAAAAAAAAAAAAAAAAGAAAAGTAGATTTACTAATCAGTAGTTCTATATTTTATTACACTATAGCTTGTGGTAATCTAAACATATATTGATTTTTAGATCCACTCTGCCTATGTCAATAGAACATATATGTTTAGTAAGAATTTTATTGTTTTAATTTTTAACTTTAATGACTGTCATCTCACATCATAGGACAATTTTACAATATGATGTGTCTATCCATGTCCTTTGAAGACAAAAAGAAAACAGTACTTCTATTTAATTTTAGGAAAAAAACAAGCCACAGAGCAGTTAATAGATTTGCACAAAACTGCATAGAAATTCTAAATAAATGACATCATATTTTCTTTACGTTATGGCACTTATTTTCTCACTGAAAACTTTTATTTACTTGCAATCTCTCCAGTAAAGACAGAAATGTATTTTATTTGATTTTTTTTATCTAGTATAAACTCTATTTTTCCTATGTGAAATAAAAAAAAAAAATTGTGTGCTTTTAATCTCACTTATATTGGCCAGTACCAGGAACAGAGATACAAAATTCTAAAGCTATGATAATTAATTTTTTTTTTTAACCATGGACAGAACAAGACCATAAGAATCCAATCCAATTTATGAAACACAAACATCAGATTTCACTGGCTTGGATTTAAGCCTGTTTCTTGAGTAACTGTTGGAAATCTTGCAAAGGGCCTGTTACTGTAAGCTTACCAATATTAAAGATCTTTGGCTACATCCTAATCATGTTTGGAAAAGCAACTGAACTATTAGAGTCATAATTAAACACAACTGGCAAACCTTTTGGTGCTTAGCCATCACTCACTATGTTTTGAGACATTTTCTGTGGATCCAAGAGTATTCTGGCAGAGGATGGTGGTGGGAAAGGAAAGAAAAAAACCTAGATCTTAGTAGCTAGCAGAGAAGCTTTAATTCATCTGGATCTTAAAACAAGAGGTTCTGTAATATAATCCACAGCTCATAAAAATAATGTAATATTGCTTCACAGTTATATCTCTGTGAAAATGTGAAGAGAGATTAATTAAACTGATAATTATTAGTTTGCCTTGGCACTTACCTGCTCCATGAGTTCCAATTTTATTTTGTTAATATAGGATCACAACCCTGGCACACATCTTTTATTTCAGATACAGTTTTGGCAACAATACAAGAAAATTAGACCCAAATTCCCTGTTGTGATAAAAAAAACCTAAACCAAACTGCAAACCAAAACAAAAAAAACCCCACCACCAGCAGCACCACCCCCAACAAAAACCTCAAACAAAAAAAACCCAATCCAACAAACAAACAAAAAACAAAATAAACCAGATAAGAGAATTAGGGCAAAATAAAATCATCCAGTTGTCACAATCTGTGCACCAGGCTTTACCCAGAAGAGAAATAGCAAAGCAACATTAAATTTAAGTAGTGAAAAAATATTCCAGTCCTATTCAATTTCTTTTCAAGCAATGTATTTGGTCAGCAAATAATTTGGGGCATAGGTACTTCTGAATATACATGCACATCTGTGCATACACACACAAAATGTATTTAGAACAATATATTTGGTTTCTGTAATCAAGCATGATATCTTTTACTGTTCAACCTCTTGATAAGTTTAGTTTAAATTTGATTAGATGAAAATTATTCTAATTCTCAAAGGGTCCAGAAAACTGCCATTTCAACAACAGTTTCCTCATCTTAGTGCCCTTCCTTGGAGTTAGAAATGTATCCATTGTATTGCCTCCTCTGCTGGGCAAGGTGTTCTAAGTTTAAAGAGGGAAAATCATACAAAAGAAGATTGTCAACATCTAGATTTTTATATCCTTTACACAACATGACAAAATCTCAAAGGACACTACAGCTGAAAACACTCAAGTCTGAGATATTGCCTTGTTTTCTTGACCTGCACATATATTCCATTGTAGGCTTGACTTAAACATTTTATTCTTCATGTATACCTTCATTAAACATAAACCACCTTCTTTGTTTTATCTTCCCTAGATCATGTGGGATAATATGGTTTGCAGTATTGTCATTCTTGCAATTTAAATGACTTAAAAAAACCTGTGAATTAAAGGACTTCAAAAAATGTTTAGGTTGGCTTGTGGTTTTTTTTTCCCCCTTTGTTCTGTGATTTCTTTTTGCTTGTTTGTTTGGGGTTTTTGGTTGTTTTTATTATTTTTTTAAATCCCCCTTTGTCTTCTTTTTTTAAAAGTTTTAGGATTTACTTGCTCACTGTAGGTTTACTGCTTTTCTGTAGGTTAATATTTGTTAGAAATTTAAGAGCCAAAGGAGGAAAAAAAAGGCATAAGAATGCTGAATTTCCTATGCAAGGATCTGAATCCTGGCTGTAATGAAAACAAAGAAATAAAAACTCTGTTTACTCAGGATTTTCAGGGAAGAATTGAATGCTAGTAAACCTGAACTTGACAGTGGGAAAGATAAATATTTTTTTCCTGATGCACTTGAAATGCTAAATAATATTTAATGAGTTGTGCTTGCTTGATTTTCAGGCTTATTTTAGACCTGATTGTCATCTAGGTAACAGTCTGTGATTAACACAATTTGCCCTCCTATGAGGCTATAACATTACTCCCAACTGACCATTTAACAGTTACATGGTGCTACTGCTTCACAGAAAATCTCTGATCTCTTTGAAGCTGTTTTCAGTTTATTTCCAGAACAAAGCTCTCACAAGTTTTTGGTTAGCTGCTTCCTCTTTCCTCCTCAACTTCCTTTTACACGTCTCTGATTGTGGCATCCCAGAGCTGCAGAACATTCCCTGAGGGTGCCTCTTTCTGATGCTACCTGTTTTCCCCAAACTGTTGTTCTCTGTGGGTGCTTGTTTGCTGCGTGTGAAAGCAGAGCGATGATTTTGCCTCTGATCTCTCCCAGATGGTGTTTTCCTCATTCCTGGTTGCTAAGTATTTTTAACATTTGTGAGCATTTATCTTCTCTCTCAGGGAGGATAGTGCAAGCTTGCTGACAGGGAGGCTGGTTTTGGTGTGACTTCCAGAACCCTCTGGGTTAAATTGCCCATGGGGTAGTCTGAGCTTGGTCATGCTTGCATGTTGCCTGCTTCACCTACTTTAGCATAGCAAGGCATATGGCCCAGAAGGTCCTTTGGAGCTCCTCCAAAACCTGAGAGACGTTGTGGTGCCATGTGGTAACCAGGGAGGTGTATTGTATTGCCTGTTTGTCAGTGTGCTAGATATCCTTTGCCTGCACAAAGTCCAGAATCATGTCCAGGATCTGCTGTAAAGGTGCAACCCTGCTATTCACTTCCATGCTTCATCCACTCCAGGCTATTTCCTCTTTCATCTTGAGGAGGATTTCCCAAACAGGTTTGCCATGCATTGACATATTAAGGGTAAGAGCAGTGAGCCTAAGGCTTCCAGGAAGCTACAGACTCACTGTGCATGTGTTTCTCAGTAATTTTTACATCATATTTACAGCGTACACACAGGCCATCTGTGCAGCACATGCACAGTGGATCGGTTGGCTTCATTGCAAATGCACTGTAAAGTTGATACGCGCATGTGGAGTGGATATGTCCAGATTTTCTCCACTACTGCTCTGATTAGGTTGCCAGACATCCAGAAATCCTGAACAAATGTCAAAAATCTTTGAATTCCCTCTGGATATATGTTCCAGGAATTAAAAAAAGAGATGTGTTCAAGGGAACTGAAGCATATGGTAGTCTATCCAGCACAGACCACACTAAATTACTTAGTCACGTCTTGATGACAGAACACAGGAGGGCTGGGTCCAGATGCACCTTCTGGATGCACCCCAGTTTTCTACTGGGACTAGACTTGGGTGATTACTTTAATCATTTAAAAAAAATAAAATAAAAAACCACACAATTTAAGTCCTTTGCAGACTTTATGGCAAGGAAATCTAGGTATATGGGTCAGAGGAGAAACTGCCATGTCATCTAAATAAGCCCTTGATCTGCACAATCAAGAGAGAAGTCCCAAGTGAACTGTGGAGTTTTTCAGTGCAGCAATGAAGCTAGAGTCTCACACACAGGATGTCCCAGCAAGGAGTTTATTACACTCAGTATTTTTCCATATGTTATGTACATAGCTGTAGAAAAAAGTGCCTTGAGTGAATGTGTCTTTGATATTTGGAGGATGTTTCTACTTAAAAAAAACAAAGGGACAGAGTTCTCAGTTGCTGTAAGAGATGCTGGACTGTTATTCATTTGGAAAGCACACAGTGAGTAGCTACAAAACAGCAGTTCAGTAAAAGAAATAAAAATATATACAAAACACAGTGAGATCAGACATTTGTTCTTTACTATATTTACTAAATTGCCTGCAATTACTGCTTTGAAGCTGGCAAAATAGCAATAAATACTGAGGAAAGAAAAAGGTTATCTGCATTTATTTCATAAGCTATTTATTTTAAGTAAGTGTGGAGACTGTAAAGTGTATGAAAAACATATGTATATTGCTTCTTAAGATGCATCCATTACTGGGTTGGCAGTTTGAAAGTCAGAGAAGAAGCCATAGACTAGAAACATGGAAGTAAAGACTTTTTATTTTAATCTTGATCTAGTTAAGGAAAATATAGAAGTTATATATGTACATTTATTTAATTTGCATTCATATCACAAATGTTAATACCATCTCTAGAACCAGCCTTAGGTAGCCAGTAGACATGAAAATTAATTCTTTTAAAAATAATAACAAAGGAAATAAAACAAGGCAAAAAACCACATTTTGGTGAATTTTTAAATATAATTATTCTTTTAAATTCTTAGCCATTATAAAGGGTGTTAAAATCTATTTTTATAAGCAGATCATATGTGTTGATAAGCAAATAAATTCACCTTTGTATTAGGGAGCTTTATCTAGTGTTTATTTTAGTGGGGAGAGTGGTAAGAATTTTTAAACAAATTTTCCCTTTTCTGGGTATTCCCCTTACCTGCAGAATAAGAAAAGCAGTGGAACCAGTTCTCACTGAGCAGTTGAGCTGGAGGAGAATGGATAGAGCTTGTTCTGTATGTGGGAAAGAGACTTGAAAATGGTTAAATATGCTCTAAAAACTCCACAGGTGGCATGGGAAGTCAAAATGTTTTGTTATAAAATAAGAAAATGAACAGAATGAAATTCAGGAATGTAGCCCATAGTGTAACTTCCTGCATCGGCAAGATGAAAACATATAATTGCAGATGTTTTGATTATGAGAACAAATTCAGGAAAAAAAAAATCAGACCTGCAATTCTAGCCCCAAAAGTGAGGGAGAGAAGGCATGCTGACTTTCATGTCAATGCTGTGTGTATTAGTTCCAGTTATAGAAAAGAGAGGCTCCTGTTAGGTTTATATGAATGTTCATTTGGCTTTGTGTAACAGATTATTTCATATTTTAAGACATATTTTTCTTAAGTGACTTTTACAGCTTTTTCATTCGGCTGACCTGAACTTCATATTCTCTTTTTTAATATTTAGGGTATTTGTCTAGAAGCTTACCAGGTGTGCAAATGCAACAAGAGCTGGTGAAACTCCAACAAAAGCCTTTTATTTGGGGAAGCTATGTATTACCAGAGTGCTGACAATATACTGTAGCTAGGCTTAAAATAAGGACTGGATAAATAAGTTACAGCAAACAATTTATTCAACACACATATTACCATTGTTCCTACTCATGAATTGTGCAGGAACAGCTTGCAAAGCTCTCAAACTTAGTGCCTGGAGCTGCAAAAATAAGTGAGTAATTTTACTTAAGCAAGTAGCAGGAGATTGAGGGGAGATCTCACAGCAGTCTATACAATTTCCTCACTGGGTGAGGTGCATGGGCAGGCACTGATGTCTTCTCTCTGGTGATCAGGAACTGGATGGACCTGAAGGAATTACATGAAGCTATCTCAGGAAAGGTTTATGTTGCATATTAGAAAAAAAAACTCTTCCATGCAGAGGTGGTGGGCACTGGAACAGGCTCCCCGGGCAAGTGGTCACAGCACCAGCCTGAAAGAAATCAAGAAGTGCTTGGGCAATGCTCTTGAGCACATGGTGGGGGTCTTAGGGATGGTGCTGTGCAGGGTCAGGAGCTGGACGTAAATGGTCTTTGTGGGCCCCTTCCACAGTATAGAGAATATATGAGAATAGCCTATGATTCTATGATTCTGTGAATTTTACTCAGGCAAGTCTCATCAGTGATATATGCAGCAGTGCCATACAACCACTTGCAAGAACTTCATATTTTGCTTTTAGTAGCACAAATGAACTTAAAACATGAATGCTTGAGGGGACTATGTCAAATATATTTTTCTCAGACCTAATCTTCCTTTTGACTGTCTGTCAAAGGACAATCCTCACTCTTGTGAGGGCAGTCCTCAGGAGTTTCCTTAGCTATATAGTTTAAAACTGTTGTTACACATGCTCATGTAGATGTCTCATGTCAATACAATGTTCCCTCTACTGGATGTAAGGATGGAGAATGAGAAATAGTGAAAGTAGGCCAGAGGATGAAAAATATATAAAGGCACCGATTTCACATTGGCCAACTATGAGCTGGTACATGATTTACAACATGACCTAAGAACTCAGGCACACCATTGATCTGGCAATATAGGAACAGTGCTCCAGTATAACATTATTTAATCTCTTCATAAGCTCTGTGAGAAAAAATGATCAACAAATTGCAGTTATTATGTGTAAGATGTTCAGGGATGTCCATGTAAGGACTGTTGGACAGTGGAGTGAGGTCTTTTTAATCTGAAGTTTCATTCAAGTTTCAGTTACACTTTGCAATACATCTCTGTATTCGATTTACCATCAAAGGCAGGCTCCAAGAAGAGTTAAGCCTTACATACAAAGGATAAAATCTCTTTGTTGAGCATACAGGGCCACTTCCAGGTCATCTTTTATACTTCTGTTCAGTCTGATTGTACAGACTAAAGTCCTATCCTGAAGGCAGACATTTGCAAACTTGCTTGAGAAATTGGATGTGTAATCAGTCACCTTTAAAACGAAATATTTACTGCTGATCAAAGCAGTTATATATGAAGTGGGAAGTTGTCCCTGGGGTTTGTAGATTCAAACCACATTTCCTAGCCATCCTTATCTGGATGGATATGCTCACTCTTTTGTGGTCCTTCTCAGCAGATCCATGAAACTTGAGTGTATTCCAGCACAGCGATTTAGAGTAATGTCTGTGTCCAGAATAGCCGATAACCTAGTAGCTTGGGGAACTAGAAATATAGAACATTTTCAACCCTAGGAAGGTATCTGTACAATATAGAAAGCGTGTTCTCGTGGGGGCCAAGGAGTGGTAGCTTGTCTTTGTGTTTTCTGAAATGTTGGGTCATATCTGCTTCAAAAGCACACACAAGTTGTTTAAAGGGAAATCCTATGATTCAAATACTAAATCAATAATTGAAAAGAGAGTTTTCTGTATTATTACCCACTGGTAGGACACTTTTGATGCTTTTCAGACCATGGAATGTATCAGCAAATACCACAAAAGTAGTCAGTGGAATTAAATGCAGAGTAAGATAAAAGCTTTATTTTCCCAGGACTGTAAGGTTTTAATTTTCAGTAATCAATAGAGAATGCTATGGTTTTGTTTAATGTTTTGCAATATGGAGAAGGTTAGAGCAATTCACCTCATGGACCCTCTGACCTTAGTTTCAGTAGACCTTTAGTATTTAAATGACATTAAAACTCACATTAAATGGGAACTCTGATGTGAATGATGGAAAATTGTATGTTTGTACCATCAGCCAATTGTCTACTTGTTATTCTAATCCCTACAAAATGGAAGATTTTATTTCCAAAGAGCAAAGATTGAAGCTTGTTATGTCAAGTGCTTTATTTTCTTTTTAGGAGTGTGTTAACTTGTCTTATGAAAACAAAACAGTATATTTTACTTCAAGGTGAAAAAACAGAATGATTTTGTAATTGTTGTCTTGGAAAGAAATCTCTCATTTCCCAGTGGAATGGTGAAATGTTGGAAAGAGACTACTGATTAGTCATAAGTACTGTTTCACCTGCTCATGATCACGGTGTTCATAAGTATCCAATTTATATACACATTTCATCATTTACACATTATTCGTAATAAAAAAATAGCTTTAATGCAGCACACAAAAAAATTGAGGAACATATTTGTGTCTTTCCCTTTCAAAAAGAAATAGGTTTGGCTGATGGATCTAATGTTGTCTATGGGAAAAATATGGATATTATAATATGTATAGTTTTGTTCCTTCAGTTGGAAAAGTCTTTTCCTCACTTTATACAGAGAATTCTCCTTTTTAATAGTCAAGCTATATACAGTAATGTACTCTTCTATTATAAGTATGTATAGCTCTGAAGCCTATTTGGACTACATTTGTTCCAAGCAACTAAAAAACATGTTATAAAAGAAACAACAAAAGTTAAAATTTTTCAAAAACCTTGGCACCATATCTTAAATTGGATTGCAATATTTTTTTCTTTAGTAAGCATCACAGCTAAAGGGCCAAGTGTCACTTTAACAAGCAGTTCCTACTATTTGTTTATTTGTGTAGAAGACACATTAAATTTCTCTTTCTTTCCAGTGTGAAAACTGTTTTACTGCTACTTTCTTCATAATTTACCAGAAGATTGTAGAAGATTAATACAAGTTGGATGAAGTTAACTCATACATTTAATTTTCTCTTTAAATAAACAATTTACACCTTATTGAGATTTCTGAGAGTGAGAAGAAAAGTGTTTTTTTTTTTTTTTCTGAAGGTTAGCATCAGGTCAGGTCAGTAACTTGAGAAGTGTAGTCATCAGCTAGTTTGACCTGACTGGCGAGAATTTTCTTTACTCTTGGAAAGCTTAATAAAAAATCCAGATGTATGCAACCAATGATAGCACAAAGCTCAGTTAGAGTGTCAGTGGGAAATGGTAAATTTGCTTGTACTCAGGTAGGACAATTAGGGATGGCTACCACGGTTTGGAGCTAGGAAGAGAAGTATGGAGAATGAAGGATTTTGAGAAAAAGAAATGTAATGCATCTGAGGAAATCAATCCTCCATTGCTGTGGGAACTGAAAGTTAAGTAGGAACTAGGTGAACCTCCGAAGAGCTGCAAAAATATACTGGTATTTGGATATGGAACTTACCAAAATGTCTCAAGGTAAGTAGAGAGAAAAAAATCACGTATTTGTGGGTGTAAAGTGGAGAATCCACCATCATACTTTCACATTCAAAGAAAAGTGACATCTTGAAAAGGACCTGTGCTACACACAGTGGCTCTCAAGTTACACTAAAATGTTTTTAGTTGTAGTAGTAGTAGTTTTACAGTAAAATGTTTTTAGGTCATACTCCTTCACATTTAAAGCTTCTTAATGTGCAAGGTGATATATCTTGGATTCTTGCTGTCAGTATTTGAAGGATGTTTTCTCAACTGCAACATATTTCTGCTTATAGAAACCACCTTAATTGTTTGAACAATTTTGAGGAATGCTCCCTGGGAAGCAGCAGTCGAGTACCTGTATTGTTATGTTGTTAGAGGGGTTTCCAACAGCTTTTGGGCCCCTTCAGTGGTCACACTCCCCTACCACACTCCCACACAATTCCTGATTGTTTATTAAGGTTGAAAAATAAGAGGAAAAGCAAGGAAAGTTTTACGATATGGATATGGGCCTTACCAGTATGCCACAAATGAAGTTCCAAAGAAGTTCAGTTAACTGCAATATAGGATACAACAAACTAATGTTGAAGGAATAAAGGACTGGTCTTCCAAAAGAAAGGACTTGTGGAGAATGTACATGTTTTAAGCTGAAATGAAAATAAAAAAAAACTTAATAAATTAGCTTCTGTCATGCAGTGAAATAGTGCACCCATCTGAACACTAAACAGTCTTCATGGTTGCTTTAAAGCTTCCCCTTGTATAGCAGTACCAGTCCCTGTTTTGAAGATTTTTTGGTTTGGATTTTGTTTGTTTGTTTGTTTGCTTGTTTGTTTGTTTTGGGGTTTTTGGTTTTTGTTGCTTTTGCTTCTTTTAAAATTTAATATTGATTAATAGAAAATGTCTAGAATGGTCTAAGACTCTGACCAAAAGGTCTTTGCTCATCTTTGTTCCCTTACAGCTGAGTGAGGAAGCAAACCTAGAAATCTACTGACTTTCAGGTAGAGGTTCTTTTGTTAATCCCATTAATTTTGCTCACTTTGACATTGTAGTAGCAAAATTTCAGAATAAAGAATAGGGAAATTAAAATTCTCTTGGGGAATATAATCTGATAGTTAGAGAGGGAGAGATATCACTGAATTAGAAGTATGTGAAATGTGAAAACGAGTGAACCAAGTTATTTCTTTTTTCTAGAATACTGTTATAGCTAATGAATAATTCTATTAAAAAAAAAAAAAGAAAAAAAAGGCTCTGGAACCTGTCAGTTCAGGTAAATGCACTCATCAACTCTGGATAGTGATCTGGAGGATAATTTTTCTGCAAACATTAATCCTGTTTTAATTTGAGCTCGGTTAAAACTCAGGTTTCTATCTAAATATCCCTGAAATACATGTGAATGTCTTGTTCTTCTGTGTGTTGATGAGATGAGTTTCAGAATGGGATTATTTTCCTTCTTTTTAGTATCAATGGTGTTCTAAAAGCATGTTACTGCTGTGGAAGTCACCAAATGCAATTGATATAGTCCCTGGGAAGAGAACAGTGTAGAGAAATCCAGATTCAGTATAGCAGAGGTCTTCATTAAGGCTGTGAACCAAACCAAAGTGAATTCAACACTGTACCACCACTAATTCTGCGTGCTCTAGAAAGGTCCTGTTCATGCAAGCCTTCACTGTGAGACTGTTTATTTGTCCTGGACTGCTGCCTTTTAATCGTCTTAATTTTGGCTGATGAAATCAGGGAACGAAGCATTAATGAAATCTTGACTTGCAGGTCCCAGTTTTGCAGAGATGTTTTATCACAAAGAACACTAGCGCCCAAATTTAGGGTGTCAAAATACTCACCTGTGTTGTTAGGCACTTCGGTGGAATTCAGAGCAAAACACTGCTTGATGCCAACACCTCCAACACTCATTGGGGTGTCTTAGCAGTCTTGGTGGAGTTATGAGCAGTTTCAACCACACCTGGCATTTGCATGGGGCAAACATGTCTGAAACTTATGCCCTGCAGGGCTCAGGCGTTTCAGCCTTGCCACCCTTCCATGGTACACAACTCCAGTCATGTTTTCCAAGAAGTGGCTGGAGCTCTCCTGCCAAGGCACGCTCGGTGGTAGTGCTGCCACCAGCTGTATATTTCAGCCAGCTCAGGAGGGACTGTGCTTTGCGAGCTGACCAAGAGCAGCCCCCTGCCAAACCTGGGTACATCTCTAATTGCTGACCAAATGACTACAGGAGGTAATGAGGCAAACACAACGCAACTTTTCTGACAGCTTTACAGCAATATAGCTCCACTGGGAGGGCACCAGAATGACCAAAATCAGTCTACCACCTATGAATTAATTTGTGTGAGAACTGTGTTGTAAATTTTGCCTGTGGTGTATCATACGACAAGAAAGACCAAACAAATCATTCAGCTGACTTTGTATTTTGCAACTGATGCTGACCAAAAGTCAACTTAGGGCAAAGTGCAAGAATAAATCAGGGATATTTTCTGTGTGTTTTGTCTAAACATCCAAGCATTTCTGACTCAGGGACTTACTGTTCCAGAAGTGATTCTTAGATATTTAATAACCTTCAATGACTTGTAGCTCAGAGCTTCAAGGAGATCCACTTAATCCTCACACAACCAAGGTCTGACTGTTATTTATATGTAGAGTGGCCATCCAGAAATCTGTAGTTGTCCTCTCAACCCTAAGTAAATGCCCTCATCGTCAGTATAGGTTAAAATACATACCTGGACCCACATCAAGGTGGACAAACTCTCACCATTTCTTGTTGACTATGTTCTGTTCAGGACCAACAGCCTGCTATTTAGTGAAAGGAGAACACTAAAAAATGTTATAAATCAGGCTGCAGCACAACATGCTCTGGTGACTGCTCTGTAAATTGTTCCCCTCTCATTCAAATGCTGTTTGATGTGATGTAAAATGAGAGTATGATAGACAGAGTTCTAAATATTGGATTTTTTCAGTAGGAGTTCTAAGTATGAGGCAAAAGCCTTCTCAGGTCTTGCTTTCTAAATCAGAAAGTACTTTTTGACTCAGAAAATAGATGCATTTTGCAAGGCTATTTCCAATAGATTTGTGTTGGATTTGGTCTGGCAATTTCTTATTTAGACAGACAGCTTACAGGACATTTAAGAAGAGGAATGCCTATAATCTGGGTCTTGATCAGCCAATGCCAGGAGCCTCATGCACAAAAGGGTAGAAACAGGGCTGGGGAAAACTGTGAAACTCTAAAATCCAAATGTGGTGCTTTGCAGCATATCTCTTTATACATCTCACAAGATGTAGTACAGAAGGACCGAGAGTGGGAAACTAACAGTTAACCAATGTCCTGCCCTCCGTACCTATTTGTATTGATAAAACTTAAGACATTTGATCCAAAACTCAGGGCAAGACACAGAATATGGTTCATTAAAGAGAATGGAAGAATAATGCAGAGAGATCTCAAAGTTTTGGACATAATCAACAAGTGTCATTAGCTTCAACTTTTAGCTAATTACAGATACTTTTTTTTTTTTTTTTTTTGTGGTTTACATTCGGCATCCAAATATACATTGTTCATCTAAGTTTTCTTTGAAATTTAGTAAAACCTTGACTGAGGTTTTTAAAAAGACCAGGCTCTGGAACATAATGTGAGCTTCTGCCTCTCTGAATAGTGCCTGTAATATTACTGATGCTTTTATCAGGGTCTTAATTTCTGCCTTTGGTACAAGGATGTGTATATTTGATGGTTCCTCTACTTGTGTTCTTATTTAGTATGGGCTTATTTATTTTCATTTTTATCCCAACATGCTTTTTGTCTTTCTGTTTGAATGCCAATTTTAGGTAGATATTCATGTGGGGTAAAAAATATCACTGACATATGGAAAATATTTGGAGTATTGGCACAATTATTTGTCCTCAAAAGGTTTGGTATTCCCTTGCCTATGTTTCAGATATCACACTGTTTTGAGAAAGCCATCTGAGGCTTGCAGACAGAATACATTCAGAATAGAAATACTGTATATTTTAAATGAAATATATTTCTCTCTTTTATTCTCCTAATAAAACCCCTTTTCAAAAGGTTTTTTTAAAAGGATTCTTTGTGTTCAAATCTGACTTTCTCTACATGTCAAATAAATCAGACTTTTTTTCTGAAGTGCCTGGATTGTCTGCCCTGACATGCTTATAAACTAAATGCAGGAACAGCAAAACTCTACTGCAGAAATAATTATTTCATGCACAACGTCCACAACTTGTTTCCACTGTTTAAACTCAGACACATTGTTCTTATTTCCACTCCTCACAAGACATTTGTTCTTTTTACTGTTCCATACTTTGAGTGGATGAGGTTCATCTGGTTTGTTGATATTATAAAATATGGAATTCTTGTATTAATGGTTATAAAATCATATGGGAATACTTTGCACCATGTCTTTGTCATGATGCAGTATTAACTGGTATCATATAGAATGAGTTAACATGATATTGAATTACTCCTTTTTATGTCATTCACATTTTTTCCTCCTAAAGACTTTTTTGTATTATGTTATATTTATGAAGTGAGCAAATTTGATACTGAAAAAAACTCTCAAAGCAGTTTTGACCCTAATTTAGCAATATTTAAATCAACATATTAAGTTTGAGACTCCTGAAAAGCCACCCCTCTATAACCGATATTTTAAAATGCTGTAATATATTGTTGGTACAAGTGTTGAACCACAAAACTGCCACTAAATCAGTTCATATTGTTAACACCTGTTTTGCTGTTATGAAGGAATGCAAGGTAGAGGTAGTCATATTTTCTTTTATGGCAGAAGAGATGGGGAGAGTTTGACATGGTTCTCAAACCCAGGTCAGAAGAGCACTTGAATTGAGGTCGGATTCATATCTTAGAAGGTCTTAAAAGCCTGGCCAAATGAGAAAAGCCAAACTTTTTTTCCCTGAGCTATAGCAGCTGCCAAAGAAATATCAAATACCAGATCAGCAGGACAAAAATCAGACACTTTGTGTATTATTCCAACAAGTTAAGAATTATTATCAGAGAATCATGGAAAGATTGGAGTTGGAAAGGACCTTAAAATATTCTAGTTCCAATCGCCCTGCCATGGGTAGAGATGCCACCCACTCTATCAGGTTGCCCAGGGCCCCATCCTATCTAGACATATACCCAACTGTGATTGTATATTAAAAGAGGCAGATTTAAAGCAGCAATGCAACTTAGCATTGTAGATAGGACTTAGGCACAATACAGGGCTATTTCGAAATTCTGATCTTGACAATCTGTTTTAACTTAAGAGTTATAAAATATGTGAACAGTCAGTAGAGAAAGCCCCAGAAGTCCTGGTCTTTCCTTCCAGATAATGCCTTGATGATCCATAAAACTGGGTTCATTTTCATGCACATTCCATCTGTATTTCAGGCCTAAAAATAGTTAAAAATGCAACCTATAGTCAATCTAGAGGAATTAAGGGTGAGTTAGACTTTTTGCTAGCCACTCTGTAATTGGTGTAAATTAACATACCCTGTAGTGGTGATGAGTAAGTCCCAGTGCTAATAACATAAGTGGCAAACCTCACGCTGTGGACTGGTGTCACATAAGCTTCTTGATTTCTTGCTTTATTACATTTTATTAATCTACTCTCCCCTTCCTCCTTTCAAAATCTCATTATAAGAGTCTGTAGATGAAGAGAGTCTTGATGTTATAATAGGTATAAAATACATAGCAGGAAACAATGGGGAAAAATTAGGCATTCCTAAATGGCCATGCAGTTTACTTAGCATATGCTCAGTTCCTTGACTAAACAGTTTTTCTCTGCTGTGTTTTTGGAGGTACCAATATCACTGATAATGATCAATTTGTCACAGATTTACTGGACACTGTCCAAGAAGAATTTTATGCAAAATACCTGGTCTTACCAAATCTCCACCTGCCAAGGTCATTTTCACCTTCCAGAAATACTACTTCTCTACCTGCCTAAATCATTGCTATCAGCACTATTACTACAGTCATTAGCTTTGCCGTGGATTGTATCCATCATCTTTCCTTTTTAAAATGTTTTGTTTAGAAACAGTTTCAGTTTTCCTAGAACTCATCTTTTGTCAATGACCCTTCTCTGATGTCAATCAACACGACATCAGAAAATCTGAATATCATGTGCCAGTATTTTAGTTTTACATAGTGACCCAAGAATAGCCCTGGTCAAGAATTTCTATGAGAACATCAAGTAAGGAGGGCAGGAGGAAGACCTTTGTGGATTTCTGTCTCAAGCTTGAGAGGTTCGTTGGAAAATTCAGTGGCCATTGTAATTCTGTAGCGTAAAAAATGTAACTGCAAGGGAAATGGGAAAAGGATAGGGCACAATTTAATTCTGCCCTGGATTTGATTTAAATTTTATGTGGTTCTGGTTGCTGTTATGCTATGGTTGAACTATAGCTCACCATCTACTGTCCTATGCATATCATATCCTATCATGATTGGTATAGCTGATTCTGGCTTTTCTAGAAATCCTCTCAGAGGAGAGAGGATTCACTCTCTGAAGTGAAAGCTGGATTATTTCTGACAGAGGAGGATAAAGCCTAAAGGCTTGCTTCTCTGTCACTAATAAGTTGAGAAAAGTAATTTATCCCATGTTTGTCCCATCTTCCTTATTTGGAACCTTCACATAAAATATTTTGTATCCACTGAGCTTCTTGCATGAAAGTAACTTTACAAGTTAAAGCAAGAAGTATCTGAAAAGGGTTGTTGAAAATCCACAAGGAAATAATATCCATTTTCATTATTGAACAGGAATTCCTTTCCTTATGAGCTGACAATTTCCCTGCGATGTTGCAAGGCAATTTCTGATGTCTTTAGTCAGTGGCTAAAAAGAAGCTTTACAGAGAATGAGCTCCCTCCAGCTCTTGTGGAACTTGCAGTTAAAATATAACCCAGGGACCCAGGAAGTAGTCAAAATAATGAAAAATTACCATATGGAGCTTTTTACTAGAAAGCTGAGGAATGTACCTTTTGCATATTACCATTTCTCAGCATACACTTGATGTGCTGAGGGAAGACTTCATGCACAGCTTTGCCTCCTCATTGCAGCCTTATCTATTTCTAACACACTAAACAATCTGCTTTTCTAAAAGTTTCTTTTTACTTCACTCCTGCTGTATCTTTTTAAAAATAATTCTAGTTCTCTCTGCCAGTTCCCATATATCTTTCTCACTGTGAGCTGCTCCCATTACCACTCCCTTTTCCCTGAGGCTCTGGCATACGATGCCAATCTTTATGTTAACAGCCCAGATACCCAGCTGACTGTGGAAAGCAAAGACCAACAGGTCAACCTACAGATCAACCAAATCTTCTGAAATGTTTATGTGTCAAATCTGAGCTAACTGAAGAGGTAGCTTATACAGTAAATGGGAAGATATAGATCTTTTCAGAGGTTGATTTGTCTTCTTCCACTGAGGAAGCCGAATGAGCTGTCTCAGATTAGATATGAGATAAACAAGAAAAGTAATATCATTCTGTGTCCAATGCTTCTTTCCATCTGTGCAAGAAATGATTGTCTGCTTTCTCCTTCCCTGCCAGGGAACTGGGCCTTTCAATAAACAGAGGAGTGAAGAGCAACTGCTGTAGGGCTACATTTTTTTTTTTTTACAGGAGTAGTCTAAGTTCAGGACATTTTCAGTATTTGCTTTTATTTATCCAAAAAGTAATGCTTTTCTTTTTCCTTTATTTGATTTTTTCCCCCTCTTTTCTTCTTTTTACTTAAACAAAAGCTGAAATTTACTGTGTACTTCTGTTAACTAGTTATTGGCATATTGCTTCTAAAATACTTCTTCTGGTCCTTCAGTTCCATTAGGCTGACTGCTGGACTGCATGCAGCTAATGCTTTCAGATGTATTTTTCCCTTCTGTGGTTCTAGCAGGTATGGCAGGATCATCTGGATGTACAGGGTGAGATTTTAACCTGTGAAGAGTCGTTCAAGATTCACTTAGCCCAACATAAATTAAGTTCATTCAGTATATAGTAAACCTTCAAACAAATTAGGGAATCCAAAAATAGACAAGATTTAGTGATTACTAAATTAATAAAATTTTGTTGCTGTTTATGTCAGTCGATTTAATTTAATTTAATTTCATTCATCTTTATCCTCACTTTTACAACTGAGACAGTGAGGTAAGTCTGTTCAGCTGCTAGTTTTTTTCTTCTTATTTTTAATGAAAAATTATAGTGAGTGAAAATATTAATTGCTACTCCTGTGTATCAAGTGCAAGCTCTGACAGCGTGCTTACCATCTTACAAAGTCATAGGTATATAGTGACTTTTTGTCACTCCAGGTGTATAAAAGAACAGTCTCTAGCTTCCAAAGCCAAGCAATTTTGTAAACTAACCACTTTGAGTTGCCCCTCCCCTTCCCCCATCAGTATTCTTCCTTATTTAGCTCATATACCGAGTTCTCAGAAGGGGTGAATATATATTGACATATGGTATTATGATATCATTATTCTAAACAGATTTTGTGATTTGAAGCCCAACAGTGAGAACTCTTACTGGGTCTGCCTTGGATGCGCTGTAAGAGTAGAAAAATTCAGATATTTGTTATACGTGCCTGAAAACTTGTAAATTTTGCATAGACAAGTTTTAAAGACATGTACGCACTTACATATGTCTATTGCACAGGATCAAGATAAGAGGAGACTTAAAATCAGAACTACATTCTCGGATTGCTTCATTTAATAAAAAGTAAAATTTTCAAACTAATTGCCTTGCTTGAATGTATATTTAGACGTATATATTCCTCCTTTTCCTTGAAAAGTGGTTCCACTCGATATGTTTAAGAGATATTCCATTCTGGATTTCTGCTGCCTATATTTTCCTTTATGACTCAATGACATAAATAAAGCTTATAATAGGTACTGGTAGATTACATTTACAGTTATTTATTCTGGAAAATTACTAAGGACAGTAAGAAGCTTTGACATACCTTGTAAAGGCTTCATTTAAACTGAAAGCTGTTCAAATCTATCCAGCATCAAATTATTCAGATGCTGTTAAGAGAATGGAAACTATTCTTAATCCCTGTTCAATCTAACAATAGATTTTTCAGCAATTTATTGCTGGTATTTGCACATCTGTGAAGTCTTTTCAACCTTTTTTGTCATAAAATGTTTTTTAGCTATAGAATGTTGCAGATTGTTTGGTTTGGTTATTTTTTTGTGTATGTAAAACTGGTGTACAGAGCATGGCAAGATCTCAGATGATGATCCCGCATGAACCTGTGTGGGTTCATGGGGTCATGAATGCACAGCCAACCCCAGGATTTGATCCTAAAAGGTGTATTTTTTCCATATGATTTCATGACAGTGACTTACCTCCATTTAAAATACAAGTATTTTACATACCTCCCCATTCTGCAACTTTACCTGCCGTTTTGGATAAGTAATTTCCATCCTGTGGTTTTTATTCCCATATGGTATTGTAAAACAATTGTAAGAAAACAGATGTCTGAGATTTCAAACAGCAATTAACTGCTATGCTTTACTGACATATATTTCGCATTGTGATAGTGAGAGTTTATTCTTATTGTTGCCAACTTCCGAACATTGCTATAATGAGAGTAGTGAAACATCACTCAGTGAAAGGTATGAAAGAAGTGCAAGAAAAAAAAGAGAATGGAATGCAAATCTGTCACAAGAGTGAATTTAAGAGAAATATACTAATTGACTTAAATGGAAAGAGGTTTCATCAATTTTGTTATAAGTTTATATGCCATCCAAAGAGTTTAGGTTGGACTGATGGTTAAGATGGTTTCTAGATGGCTGGGGGCAGGTGGGTCTCCTGTGTGTGACTCTCTCCAGCATGTGCTTATGCAGACCTGATTATCTGTGGCTGGAAGGTGTGGCACTGCCTTCAGAGCAGCCCCAGCAAAAGGGATATTCCTGGCTGCCCCTTCATGCAGAGTTGCCTGCTTTCTGTCAAATGAAGCTGCAGTGTATTTGCATTTTTCTTGTATGACAAAGCATAAAATGTAGGATTTATATCACATCATTTTGGTCTACATGCAAGGCTAATTGGTTAGGCTTCTTTTAATTAAATACAGTGGAATAAGTCCTTCTGCAGCACAAATAATCTCATCCTTGTATATATCTCTAAGCAGGTCAAATGATCAGTACATTAGAGACTTCTGTTTCTTTCCAGTGACTATGACAGGTACTAAGACAATTTGCTTAAATTCATGAATATTCAGCATGGATCTGTGGTATTTCTGTACTACAAGTCCTTAAGACTTTTACATTATAGATAATTTATTATTGATAGGTTCAGGGTCACACATTTAGAAACAACCATTGAGATAGCCAAAATATTCTGGGTGATTTAGATTTTTAAAAAATCCAGTTCTTGAATGAGTAGCATAAAATTCACATAGTGCAACAGAAAAATACAAGGAGAAAGAAATATGAATAAATAAGTTACAGTAGTTACAGTAGTAATGAGGTGTGATAACCTTGGATTTATATATTCATTGTGGGCTGAATTTTTTGTTACCTGCCAGCTTCAGTTTAATAGCTACTGCCTTATGGTAGTCTTTTGCACAGAGAAGAGAGGTCAGAGAAAATAAGTCACTTAGTCTTTCAGAAATAGCTTTTGTTAGGTGAGAAAGCAGTTACAGCTCTGTGACTTTCTGAAATGCAGTTCCACCAAACAATGCAAAGTGTATACTTTTCTGTTACTTTTTTTTTCACAGTCTGCTTCCATTTGTTTGACATGGCATGCTTCTCAGTGGGGGTTTTCCACCTTATCTCTTCCCTGACATTTTTGTTTTCTTTCTCTCCACCTTCATTCCCACACACAGTAGTATCTCAGTTGTATCTTGATGTGAGCACAGGAAAAAAGATAGAGCTTTCCTTCCAGCCTCTCAGTAGGGCTGTCAGTGACTACTGAGTAGAAGCCATTCGTAGCTATGGACATTTCCACAATCTAGACACTGCTTTTTAAGAAGCTGGAGTTTGGTTTTTTGGAGGGTTTGGTTTTTTTCTGAGAGGTAGAATTTGTCCGATATGACAGCTATCATGACCAACTTCTAGCTCTAGAAAATTACTACGGCAGAATTTCAGACACCTGTAACTGAAGGGAAAGGTTCTGGCTTTATAGCTCAACCATGTACACTTCTGTCAGGAGATCATGTACCCCCTTGATGTTGTGTTACTGTGAAATTAGCTAGCGTGAGCTAAAATCTATTTCTGAAATCAGCATATTATGGAGAGTCATAAAGAGAAGGTTTTAGGAGAAAAGAATATTTTTTAATAGATCAACTGATACTGTTTGAAAACAGAAAAAAGCTTTGAGCACACAAAAACCTTAATCTGTAAGATCCCCATAGCTGCCCTGATACCATTACCACACAGTCAAATTCCTCCAAAATATGAATTCATGAAATTAATAAGTCTGATGAATTATTTGTAACAATGTACATAATATTAGCTAGATATTCAGTAATAATCATATAACTGGACATAATGCATGTTTCAGTTAATTGCAATTAGTTTTGAACATGCATATTTCAAAAGCAAACATTACTTGTACACTTCTAGATTTTTCTGCTAATGAAGCAATAACATTTTTACAAGAAAGGATAATGAATTTTTAGTACAGAAATACACAGCAGCAGCATTTGAACTGAAGAATCACTTTCTCTGTTCTACTTGAACCATTGCTTCATTTGCTTTAGTAGAAAGAAATATCACAATTACCTATTAATTTTGTTAATGCCATAGGAAAGAAAATGTCATTTCAGCCCCCCTTGAGAATAATCTATCTTATTCTACCTACTTTTGCTACCTATTTAAAGGATTCTGAACTCTCAAAGTCCAAAACCACTCTGCTAATAGTATAATGAGCAATAAAAAAAAAAAGAAGAAAAAAGAAGCCAACAATAAATTTCAGTAAATTTCAGCACAATTCTTTGGAAACTCCTTAATATTTCTTTGTGTGCTGTCTGGGAAATAACTGAAAATTTCAGTGGTGATTAGATAATAATTACATATCATGGAAACAAAGAGAAAAGTCACTGGAAAACAAAGAAAATTTTACTCTTGTGATAAATAATTATGATAGTTTCTGTGCATGTTCCCTACTTCCTCAACTGGAAAATATCATAGCTTTCTTTTATTGGTTCTGCTGTTTCTAGTAACAGTAACTGATAAGTACCAAGTGAGAAGGATGAGCATGTGAGAAGGTAGAAATCATAGACTGGACTCTTATGGCATATGTACAGTCAGGGCTGACAAGCAAGGAGACACTGAACCATGAGTTATTTCCTATGTGCAGAAACCTACCTGAGAAAGGTAAGAAAAATTTCTAATTTTATCCATTGTAGCACCTTTAAATTTTGCTGATGTGATAGAGAAACTAGGGGAAATTAGGGTCTCCTTCCTTTTAATACGCTGTGGAGAAAGTTGTACCAACAGCTGTCTACAAGACAGAGTTTAAGTAGACTACCTATATTTTCTCAGCAGTGATTATAAACAATAAGTCCAGAGAACTACTTCTGCATGGTAGACGTCTGGATAGAAGCCCAATGTCTGGTGAAATTAATCCCTCTATCTATGCTTTTACCCTTGCTGCACCTTTATCAAGTTTATGGCAGAGAGAAATATCAGTAGTTGCAGATCCTACAGCTCCAGAACTTTTTGAGTTTCACAGAGCTTTCAATTTCCTACTCCTCCCTCCCCAGACAGTAGAGAAATGCTAGAAGCAGTAGGTAGGAAGCAATGTACTGGCAGCTTGTAGGAGTGTGAGATGAGTATGTGATGAAGGGGTGTGGCAGCAGTGTAATGGCAGAAAATCTGAAAAGTGGGAGTCTTTGTGAAAAAAAAAATAGAGGTGAACCAAAACTAGAGCAGGGAAATGCTTGCTATATTTAGAATGGTAACTGAAAAAATATGAGGTGAAAGTGTAATAAGAGGTATTATGGAGATGTGAGTCATTGTAGGAGGAGGTGAGTTGAACAGGAAGACTAACAGAAAACAGTTGGAGGGAGATTTTAAAAGACAAGGAAGAGTTAGCTAGCATATAGACTACCTTTTGTATGAGAAATGAATAAACAAACTAGTAGTTATCAAGCCCAGAAAATAATCTGGGGCAGATACAAAACAAGTCTACAAACTGGTGAGTGTTAAGGAGAAGTTAAATTATTTTCTTTTACTCTTTTGAAAAAGAAGAATTAGCTTTAGATGAAGTTAGCAGTATCTGAACTCAAAAAGAAGAAAAAACCAGAAGACTTGTGAATTTTTTTGTCAGATGATGTCCTTGAAATTAAAAGCTTATAGACTAGAGACAAAACAGTCTGAGGAGGATAATGTCATTTAAAGTTACTAATTATGCAGCAGCCGAGGCAGTTCAGCAAATCCACTAAACTGAAAGTGTTTGGAGAATGAGAGAATTCTGGAAGTATCATATCATATCATATCATATCATATCATATCATATCATATCATATCATATCAATCATCACCCCCTCTCTTGCTCTCAAACACAGTCTTAAAGGTGCAGAACTTAATATATAACATAAACCAGACGATTGAGGATACCAGTATCATAAAGTCACTCTAGGACAACACTTGTTTTGTTTGTATTTCACCTTAGGTATTTGCTTACAGCTATTTCTAGAGAAAGCATACTGGGTTAGATGATCCTTGGCCTGACACAGCATGGTTGCATTCATTTTCTAAGTAGACATGAGAAAGGAAAAAAAGAGGGTGCTATTATAATTCAGAAAGTATAATGGAGGCAGTATTTAGGAAATACCTTTTTCTCAGAACATACATTTGAAAAATAAATGCTTAGGAATTAGTATTTTAAAGCAAGTCTTCCTAAGTACATCTATCTATAGAGAGAATTTCCAAATCAGTTTCTAGCAATCTGTAAGTAATGGTACAATCTGTTTGAGATACCTTGTTTTGATCACTATACATGGAAAACCCCCCAAATCAAACCAAAACAAAATCAAAACCAACCAAACAAAAAAACTTAAAATCAAAACAAAAAAACCAAACTAAGCTCCTTTCCTAAATAATATTCTATTTCATTTAACTGAACTGGGAAAGATTTATCTGAAATCTGTATTGATGTCAGGGAAATTAAGTTTGTGCCAGTTAACTGAAGAGACTGTTGTACAATGGTTTACCTCAGACAAAGCCTTCTAAAACCACCACGTCATAAAAAGGCCAAAGGCCATGCCACTCTTTTGTATGGCCTTCCATCAAACTGTGTTTATGGACACCCAAAAGCTGAGTTCCAAGAGAACACAGCAGGGGTCTTAGTGCTGTGTGGCGCCTGTCAGTGCAATGAGAGACGTATCAAACATCTGCTTCCTTACATTTATTGATACTGATAGGTGCATTTCAAATAATTTTGTACTCAGAAAAAGTGATGAATAGCTGATAAAAGTGTGATATGCACACAATAGAAGTACCGTGCTCAGGTAGCAGTGCAACTAGCTACAGGAAGCAGCTTAATCTTCCATACTAATGCCTGAAAGGATAGTGACATCCATCAAATAAGGTATAATTGCCTTTCTCTAATATAAGTGAGTATTACAATTATCTTAATATAATGGATCCAGAAATATCTTAAAAGTGCCAGATTAATAAACAAACAAGCTCAGCATAGTGGCCAGACAAGAGGTCAGATCATGTTGCCCTCAGGTTAATTGGAGTTTTTCTACTGAATTAAATTAGGTAAGTGTTCAGAAGAAAATGCTTGAAATTTCCTGAATGGCTTCCTTTCAGAGAAGGGAAGGTGAACATGAGCAAGCTTTGGTTACGTATTATGTCCAAGGCACAATTTTTTCTTGTGGCTTTAATCCGTAAACCAAACTTCACTCTTTTGCTTTTCTTATCTTTATAACCATTCTTATCTACTATCTATCAGTAATATACTTTAAACAGCCAGTACTGAAAAGAAACTAGACTCTCACTCTGGTTTTCATTCTGGGGTGTTGCTGTTGTGCAGACAGCAGGCAAAAAATGGCATCCTACAACCTCTGTCTTGCAAATTGCAGTCAAAAGACTGTTATTTTTATTGAGAAATTCTCTCTTGCTGATTGTCTGTGACTTCCTCTGCATCATTTAGAAAGTGAGCAACCTGAAATTGTTAAAAACTTCATCATTCATTAGGTAGGATAGATAGGAAAAAACAGTGCTCAGAATTAATATCAGTGTTAATTAAACTTTATTCTGTTGTCCATCTAGTGTAATATTTACTCTATCCTTTGCCAATTTGAATTTCATCCTGATATTTAGGTCTACGTATCTTGGATGAAGTTCACAGTATTAGACAAAGTGCTGGGTCATACTGGAACTGTTATTTATCTTTTAAAACCTTGTATATAAACTTAAATACGTGTGTGTGTGTGTGTGTGTGTGTGTGTGTGTGTGTGTCTGTGTGTGTGTCTGTGTTCAGGAAAAAAAGAAAGGAAGAAAAAGAGGAAATTAAGAAGGCAGAAACAACCAAAACAGTAGTACTTTCTTAAAAGTCTTACTCCTAAACCCATATTTAACCATGTCAATAAAAATGATTTAAATTCTAAAAATAAGGCAGTGGAGAATTGCAGGTGCTTAACACTTCAAAAAATTGATCCTGAATGTAGGAACCTAACATCTAGCAATCAAATCTGATTTTTTTTTTTAATCTCTGCTCATGCCCACAGAGGCTGTTTCTTCATCATATTATCCTTCATTCCATTCTTATATGTTTATGTATAACAAAGAAAAGGAGCTCAAAAGCTCAAGCAAGAAAAGGAAATGTGGTTAGGAATTGAAATATAAAATGCCAGCATTAGCATAAGTTTTATTTTTGTTATTGATTATGTAAAGCTGTACCTTGAATGTAAATCTTTGGGGATGTTTTACAGTGTTGCTGGTTTTAATATATGTTTTCTGGAAAGTGTTCTCATTTACTATCAAAAGTAATGCAAGGCACAGATAAAAGAACATTTAGTTTAGAGGGGAAAGTGCCCTAGGCAAATCCAGTTGTGTTTTTCTTAATAATTTTTTGTTTACTTTTTCTTTTAACTATTGACAGTATTTTACTTGCTAGTAAGCATGTCTCAAAAGACTAAGACAGCTCAGTTAACATCAAAATATTGAGATGCTCGTTCAAATTTTGTTTGATTTGTTTTCTCATAGGCTCTCACCAATTGGAAGTTTCCTTTTTTCTCCCTCTCATTTCAGAGCTTGTAGTAGCACTTTCTGTCAAGTTACATTTTGGAAGTAACACACATTTCCTCTTTAAGTAGAGCAAAATTAAAGGCTTTCTTCCCCTCTGCATCCCCTCTCCCCAGATTTTGAAATAGATAGTACAGTCCATTCTGTTTTCTCATTTACAGAGTTAAGATTGGACTTTAAGTAACACAAACACCAGGGTCTTTGGGGATTAGAGTGTTTTCTTTTAATTATTTTCATATATGATAAATAAACCAAAAAAAGCAGTCAAATTTATAGGTCTTGGGTTCATCAAAACATTAAAGAGAAAACAAAGAAACACACTTCCATCCTTGCCAAGTTTTGAATTTTCCTGGGAAAGAAAATCCATTTCCTTATCAGCCCAAATCTAGACTTTTCTGTTCCAAACTGAATAAAACCACATACCAGCTACTGCTCATATGTTTTTGGTAACTTGTAAGCTCCTAGAAGATTGGGAGTACCTCATTATAGCAGACATAGGAAAGCAAAGAGTGCCACTTTACTTGTTCATTGATTTAAAATAACTCTCTTCCTTAGGTCTTCTGCCTATATTTCATTTGAGGGAAAAGCTAAAGAGGAAAAAAGGGAAAGTGATAAGAATAATTCAAGAGAAGCAGTAGCTATACATATCCATAGTTATATAACTGCATGTATGTATATATATTTCATAGGTATATATTTAAATATTTCATAATAATATGTATATGCTTCACTCTTTATGGCTTGAAAAATAGCAGTTAGGAAAAAATACAAAGCTGGTATTAGTACCAGAACTGTAGTGAGACATTTCAGGCACTTTGATTGCTGGCTTGATGTCTTTTCCCCTTTCATTAATCCCCCTCTCTCCCCTCACACACCCTGCCAGCTTACACTCAGTGCTGAAACAGCCTGCAGCCTCGTGGGCCAGAGGCCTCTAGCACTTGCACAATTATTTGTCAGTGTCTTACCTCACCCTTACAGTGGCCCTGTGTGGGACTCTTCCACTGAAGAATTCATGAAGGAGATAGATGGTGCCCTTGGTTGGGGAGAATTCTATGTGAAAAGGGAGAAAGAAGAGAATGACAAGAGTTATTAAGTCCCTGGAGATTCAAAGGAAGGAAATCCAATGTTTCTCATACTATGAGCAGTTCTCTGTATTTTTCAGTCAGGAATTGTGCCATTGGCAAAATAATTAAAGGAAGAAGTTCTCTTTCAGTCATGTTTTTTTGCTTCTTATCTAAACAGCACCAAGACTACCACAGATACAATATAAGATGTGACTAAGAATGTAAAAAGAAAGGAAGGAAAGTTTCCCTAGCTATGAATATACTTTCAGTGCCCTATTCACAGCATGAAAAAGAGGGCTTACAAGATAACAAAGTGTGTGATGAAGTGCAGCAAGCTTGAACCGGTGCATGCACTGTGTGAGTGGAGACAGCCATTAATAACTCTTTCAGACTCTTGAGAGCTGCAACCCAAACATTAATAATACAATTTTCCTAATTGCCATTCAAGGAAGGTGACACAAGAGTAGTCCAGTTTCACTTGGTGATCCTCAAGTGCCTGAATTTTGGGAGTAGGTATTTAGGCAGGAAGGGACCAAAGTGTTTTATGTTCCAGATGGAAGGAGAGGAGCCCAAAACTTTTTTTTTTCTTTTATTTTAAGTTGTACAATGAACTACGTGAGGTCCATGGTGTTAAGTCTAGCTGTATCACTAGATGGCCATTAGAGAGCAGAGCTCTATTTTGAGTAATGAAATTAGATGAAAATCTCCTTCATGATCCCCATCCCTTTGATACAGTATAAATAGCTGTTATTTCTCTGTTTGCTACATCTTCACACTCCAGTTCTTCCCAAACCCCATTAATTTACCTGGCTGCTGAGCTTCTGCTTGCCCTGCACACCTCTCACAGAGTTATTACTGTCCTTAGACCACCCAAGGTGTTCTACAGCTGACACACTTGCATTCTTCACTTAAAAGAGTAGGGATTCATTACTTAACTGGTTGATCAGCTGATAGACAGCTCAGCTTGGCAAATAATTTCCAAGGATTTATCTGATACAAAGGGGCAGCTCAACTTTCTGCTCCAAAGACATCAGGCATCAGACCCTTCAGGGGCTGACTGACAGGTTCAGTGTTAATCTAAGTCTCCTGTCTAATGAAAATTTTCTGTACTTGGAAGAAGGATGGGAGAGCCCAGTGTCCCTTTCTATAGCGTCCCTCCTATTCTGGGGAGACACCACTCCTCTGTCTAGTGTTATGCCCATCCACACCATGGAAAGTAGAAGCTTGGTCATTTCCCAGCAAAAACTCCATGACTCCTAAACACCTTTACTTTCTCAAATGTATAACAAAGGGGAATGTTCCTGCTTTATTTCAAGAAGTCTCTGAAAAAAAAAAAAAAGTACAAAAGTGTAATTGCTAATGATGTAACCATAGTGTGTCTGCTCCCTTTTGATCTCATCTGACAGTGAGAAGCACAAGCCGCCCTTGCTGGGAAAGGCTGGATGCTGAGGAGATCTGCACTCCTTCAGATCACTCCTCCCAGCTACAGAAATACATGAGCAGTAGCTGTTCACTTCAAAGAAGCATTGTGGAGACAAGGGCCTTTCTTTCAGTGTGCTCTGCAAAAGTCTTTAGCAGCTTATACTAGATGAGAGATAGTGTAGACATGCAGCAGCTCTGTGTGACTCATCACTAACACCTTGGGAAAACATTTTGAAAACAACATTGAATCTGTTGTCAATCATAATCTACACAGACCACATGCATTAACCAGAAAAATTAAAATTGTAAGACTGGTCATTTGGTCTTCCATTCAAACTGTTAGTACGATAAAGTAGTCAGAATTTAGGAGTTGTTTTACTAGCTCAAATTACCTTAATATTAAGTAAAGATAAGATGAAAATTTCCCTCTCTATACTGGATAACCTCTTTCCTGTACAGATCTATTGTATGTATACTAAATTGCCTAAGAGAAGAGTAAACCGAATATTTTAGCACTTCCACCATTGAAGAAAACCAAAACCAAGAGAGTCCTGAGACTTCCTTGTATTGTGCATTATCATTCAAATTATAAACATTATAAATTTGTGTTTTCAATTAATGCTTAGAACAATTAAGTACATATGTAGAATTCAAGAAATATTACATGTAAAATTACACAGACTCTCTTGGCTCGCTGTGTTACAGTGTAATTTGGATCTATAACTACATTAATATAACATTTTGGTGTTTCATTGTACTTCTGTACTAATATTTATAATCAAAGGTGTATATAAAATAAAATTATTTATGTGGTAATGAGATAAACATCATAATTGCAAATAACTTGCAAAGTACAACAATAATTTATTTTTAACTTTTTAAACTTATATTTGGATTTCAGTAAAATTCCTACAATAAGAAAATACCAGACTGGATAGTCTGCAAAGTAAGTAGTGTGATTTTTGAGAGTTGTTATAATACATCACATTTAGAGTGTTCTTCCATTTTGAAAGCCAGTATCTACCCCATTCTGTCAGACACATACACAATTACACAGAGGTGGAAAAACCTGAGAATTCCTCATCCTTTCTTCCTTTTTTTTTTTTTTTTTTTTTTAAATAATGAAGTATTAAAATCCATATAAAAGTAAAACATTACATTTCTTTCATTAGGGCCTGCGATTCAGAATTCAGAAACACTCCTCCAAAAGAAATTCAGAAATTCAGAAACAGGCCAGCATGGTTGCAACCACATTGTAAGATGACTTCCTCTGCCCCACATTCTGTGGAAGCTTTCAATGGGTTTCTGACATTAATCATTCTTTACCTGCTCATTCATAATTTGCTGAAGGTGACTGGCAGGTACCAGGAACAATGCCAAAAAAAGGCTTATGTGGACTTTAATATTTTTCAATGAAACTTGTTCTTATGTTGGTATCTGCTTGACTGCTTAATTGGTATTATATTGAATATCTGCTGATTTCATAGGTTTTCATTGTTGAGAGAAAATCACATCAGAAAGCATGGTGGAGAAAGATAAGAGAAAAACAAAAACTGTGGCCATGAATGTCTCTGAACCCAATAAATACTGCTGAGAACTTATGGCACATTTCCATTTTCAAAATACATGCTGAAGAAATGCATGCAGAGGTATTGGCAGACCTGAGGCTTTGTTATGGCTGCCCTTCTCAGAAGAGTTTACCCAGATCTGTTTCTGTAAGACTTCTGGGAGAAAAACAATATATTTCTAAGTGACACAGCAAAAGATGCACCTCTCTCTACTGCCATGGAATGATAATGGTGACTGAAAAAGCAGAGGTATTTTTTCAGCCTTTTCAGATTATGTTTTTAATGGTTTTTTCTTTATTTAACAAAAATAATTTAATAATAATTAATCTTTGAGACAGTTTTTTTTCTGATTTTAGTTTTTTTTATTTTAAAAACAGTTTCCAAATCACTTTGTCACACCTAGGAAATTTTCAGAAGCTGAGGAATGGGAGGAGCTGGGCAGGATAAAATAACCTCCAGTTTTTCTAAGTCTAACATAATGTCCCTAAGCGTTACCTAATTTAAAAGTTTTGATCCTTCCTCTGAGTAGAGGTGCCTATTGAAGGTGAGATAAAAGGATGTTCACTTCAACTAAGAGAAGAAAGGTAATATGATGATTATTTATGGCCAGCTGTGGAAAATATCTTTGGACATGATTTGGTTCAATTGTGCAAAGTACTCCCCTAGTACTTTCTTTAGTCTGTGAATCTGTAGAGTCTTCTGTGGAGACTGCTTTTTGTCGGTCATTTTCTGATAAAAGGAAGTCTTATACTGCTGAATAACAGTTCTAGACTCTTTATCTTACATAATAATGATATATATAATTTGTTGAGGGGTGTTCTCTCTTTTGTCTATTTCCCCACAGAGCTGACCACAGAAACTTTCTGTACTAACCCAATGTGGAATTAGATTCAGTCTTAACACAAAGGCATCCTCAAATTGTCTGAACAGCATTAGCAGAAATACTGATATTGAAATTAAAGTCCAGATAATTTTGATTTTATATCAAAGTTTGCAGATCAAGTAAGAATTTAGCTCCAGTGATGATGCTTCCAGCTAGTAGGTATCTTGTATATTCTATCAAATATTTCTTGTTCTTTCTTCATTAATTTGGACTATTTTGCCACATTTTTAACATTTTCATTACTCCTTCCTAATCTTTCAGTTTTTAAATGTCACAACCCATAAGCTATAAATGTTCAGCTGCTTCTCTCACAGTTGTATTGCTGTTTTCTGATTAAATTTATTTATTGCTTGTACTTATATAGCAAACAATTCCTTTAAAAATTCTTAAGCATTTTCTAGTATGAGATTTGCATATTCTTGTGTAAAAATGGAATTACACTGATGATGCTTTTGTTACTTCTTATTTTAGCATACAATTACTGTTCTCATCAAGAGAAACAGAAGGTTCCCTGTTCCTAGCATAATTTATCATACTACATTCATACATAATGTTTTGTTAAAAAAAAAAAATCAAGATTTTTTTTCATTACATTGCTGTCCTTTTTATCTAAGAAAGCTGAAAGCTTAATGGAAATTACCAACAGAAATACAGACATCTGTAGCTGCCGATGGTATGCTTTCCTGAAAAGAAATTATCCTGGGTTTGCTGCCATATAGAGGTAGGGGAAAATTCAAGAAAATTTCTTCAGTTGTTGAAAGTGTTACTCTGAAAGAAATGCCCTTTTTATTTTTTTTTCAAAAGTCCCATTAGAGTACAAGGATGTAAATAAATAATTTTCCTTCAACAGTTTTTATGTGTTTTTGTTTGTTTTCTTCCCCTTGGCTAGTTTACTTAGTGGCTTGCTACCTTATATTAAAGGAAACTCCCTCATATTAAGAAAATTTGTGAAACATGAACCGAAGGACATGATATGTTGGCCATTGTAGCAGACCTTTCCTATTCACTTAGTTTTGAGCAACTCAGACTTTGTGATGTAAAGTATAGTTATTAGGGAAGGAGGTTGAGAAAAGTCAATTTTTTCAGCAGTTTTTGTGACAAGATTTAAAAGTTGAAGTGTAAATTTTACTGCAGTGATTTTTTTTTTTTTTCTCAGTGATTTCTTTTTACAATAGCTTTGCAGTTGTAACCCAAGCACAATTTAAAGCTTAAGTAGGCACAACTTCCCACATATATATCAGTGTCATTCAGCTAGTTCACTTATGAGCATTAAGGAGAATAAGCAGAAAACATCATTTTATACCATCATCCTGATGCTCTCTACTTCACACCATGTAGCATAAAAATTGGTTATCATTAATTTTTAAAAGTACATTTTAAAAGAGAGACGAGACTCAGGGAGTCTCACCAAGGCTAACTACTATGCTTTCCTAAGATTCTCCTTTAGCAGTTGCTTCAAATCCTCCAGGCTAGGTTTTTACACTGATGCAACCATCATCAGCATATGAGACACCTTCCATACTAATGCTTATTAACTTCTCCACGCTAAAAATTGTTTTTGAGAAGTATCTTTTTCATATAATAGTCTGTATACATATTATGGTTTCTATTAAAGTGTTTCACAGACAGGTGAAAAAGTGATTTGAGATAAATGTGAGCAGCAATCTATTTTTCCTTTATTCATTATACTTGCTGAACATTTATTGTTGTATTATTTCTGCTTTGCATCAATATTTTTGGAAAAAGCCATCAAATAAAAGTTTTCATGGGAAAATTGGAAAAAGGTGCATAATTTCAACATATTTCAACATATGGTTTACCTTTGAGCATGAGAAATATTTATAAATGAGAAGTGAGCATTTTTAAGAAGCATCTATCTTCTTTGAGATTGAGATATAATTTTTCCGTCTTACAGAACGAGAAAGTTCCAGTTATTGTTATCTGTATTTCCCAAAGGGTGGATGCATAAACAACTGTTTATTTTTAGAATTTAGAAAGGTTCATTTAATGACCCCTTAATAATGAAATAACTCACAATTACTGAATATGTGTGCCTCCATGTATTTATTGTAATCAAAATAACTCCGCAGAAGGTAGAGGTAAAAGTGATGAACCACTATGTTAACATATCTGATATTGCTTGATGCTCCACATTAAATCTGGCATGGAAACAGTTTCTCCACAGAAGCTTTGCAGTCACAGACAAGAATTATCAATGGCATGTTGAATCAATGACACTACTTTCACACATTTTAAAAATTTTCTTTAATGCTGTCTTATTTTTCCTCCTTAATCTTTAACATACATAACTATTGATGATCACCTGCAATTTCTAAGTAGGTAAACACCCAACAGTTTCTGAAGTGCTTCAATTCCAGTTCAAATAACTAATAGCCTGTTCTGTTACACAGATTTGGAGAAAAAGCTCATGCCAAGGATCACCAAGAAAGAGAGAACCTTTGTGACTCATTAAAGTCACATGGCAAATGCACTTCACAATAATGGGAGCCAAGCAAGGAAACAGGTGCAAAAACCAGCAAACACAGATGTACACAATTGTTTTCACTCCTATGAGGCCTAGCACCCAAAACAAAGGAGAGCATTCTCACAGTGCCAAAGCTAAAAATGCACAAGCTTTACCTGAGCAGGGTTTTCTCTGCTCACCAAGGAAATTGCACCATTTGATGCATTATTACAGGGTTATTATTATAGAGTTATATCTATTTTTCCAACATAGTCCTTAGAAATTTAGTTTACAAAAACAACTGGGATTCTCAACATTTTAAAAATAGAGAGAAAAATTCTTTTTTTTCTTGGACCATGAGGATTTTATTTTAATTTTTAAATCATTTCTCTAAAATGGGTTACATAACATTTTTAAGCTTAGGATGGACCTTTATTCATAGTTAACCCTTCATATCTATTGAACATTCTTTACATTCTTGACACTCTATCTAAGGTGTATTAGATGTGAAATCACTTTTAGAACAGGAAGAATGAAGAAAAAACGAAGGAAGGTGTAGCTAGGTGGGGCTTGGCCTCTTCTACCAGGCAACAAGTGACAGCAGAGGAGGAAATGCCCTCAAGGTGCTCTAAGGGAGGTTTAGATTGGATATTAGGAAAAATTTCTTTATGTCAGGGGTTGTCAGGCATTTGAAAAAACTGACAGGGAAGTGCTTGAGCCATTGTCCCTGGAGCTATTTATAAGAGATGTACATATAACACCTGGATAAATGGTTTAGTGGTGGAGTTGGGAGTTCTTGGTTAATGGTTGGACTCAGTGATCTTAAAGCTCTTTTCCAGCCTACATGATTGTATGGTTCTACAAAATTTTGCAATAATTAATGAAGTCTTGTATTGAGAAGATACTATCATATCTCAGCTACCACCTCTTGGTACAAAATTCAAATACTGAAAATATTTGCTTAGCATATGTTTCTGATCAACACTGTGCAAAGGCACAATATGAGATGGACATCTAGTCTAAACAGAAAAGATAAAGATCTGTTTCAAAAGTAGATATATACATCTAATAGAACTGTGAGGAGAGAGGTAACATTAAATTAAAGATTAGTTTTTGTATGGGTCAAACTTTTAAAAACAAATTACTAAAACATGTCAGTATTACCTATATGTGCAGCTTTTTTTTTTTTTTTTCTATGGGTTTCTCTTCAAAGATAGCTACTCAAGATAACTGTATATAAACAGGAAATTTCTTTCTTAAATTTTTCTTTACACCTGAACTATTTATAATATGGAACATCATTCTCTGCTTGTGATGTAACATCTGTGGCTGTGAAAAAAAATATTCTCCTAGAAACTTCATAAATTAACAAAGGGAAGGAAACCATTAATCACAGCTGCAAAAGACCAACCTTTGACATATTCTGAGTGTATACATATACCCATTAAACCCATTTTGTTTATAAACAAAACTGAATTATATGCATACTAAAACAGTTGAAAGGAAGGAATGCATACTTTTCAACTAGAAAACATAGTACTATAAAAACTAGAAACTATAGTACTATAAAAACTAGAAAACATAGTACTATATGACATATATTACATATATATATACATATATATATATATAATATATATTATACATGTACTATATGACTTATATATTACTGTAACACATGGCCTTAGAAGTCTCCAGTGTTCCACTGCTCCTATCACATGAAGATTCAGAATGGATACTTTTTAAAATTGTATCAGTTTGCATCTACTAATGTAATTGTATTGACAAGGAAATTTGTAGACTGGATATAGTTTAACTGTTTGAATCAAGGAAAAATTTACCATTTTTATCAGCTGAGTATGTATCACAATTTTATGGTTTGGATTTTAGCATGTGTCACTGAATGACATTTGACTAGAATTAATGCTCTATATCCATTCTATCCCCCCATATAATAGTCCTTTTAGGTCCAACATAGCCATAATAATTGGGTTTGGATTTAAAACCTGGATAAATACTCCTCTGAAGTGGGGTCTCAATTAACTGTTGTTAAAGGAACCTTTTCGTGATTCTGATTTAAAAGATTTTAGTGCTCTATGAAAATGTCTCTTTTCAATGTGTTTTACTAAATTCCATCACAGCCACTCCATTTGTTAAAATTGTCATATACACAGCTGGGTTAAATGAGAACAGGTTTGTAGAAGTCACATTAATTCACAAGAGATGAAATGCTGAGATGAGGCTTTATTTATTTTCTTTAATCTTCCTAGCTTTTGGAGGATGAGAATAAAAGAATCAATGTACAGTCACTACTTGGTAAAGGGGCAGTATGTGTCCATGGAATAATTTCCATAAAAAATCTCCAGGTAGCCTCAGATTGTAAAATAATCATCCCTGCCTTTTAGTCTTTCTAGCAGAAACCTGAACCACAAATTTGTTTTCCAGAAATTGCCAAGAAATTTTTGTCTATTAGTTTTATATTGGTTTCAGGGGTGAAGTTGGAGAAAATTGATATGGTCAGTGCAAAGAACATTCCTAAGCATTTATAACTATAGCCACTTGATATTAGATCATGCAGTGCCATAAGTTCAAAAAAATCTCCTGGGTATAAAGCATTAGCCATCAGACAGGGATGTTGCCACTGTCACTTCTTGAGAGATTTTATGAATTTGTCATTTTAGTGAATTGAGAAAATATATTTTTATCTCCAAAATAAAGTTTCACCTTATTTTACCTCATTCATGAGAACAGAAAAATAAGAAATTTCAAATGAAATGGAAAGAGAAAATGGGATAGAAGTACAAGCTCCTTCATAAGGTTCTAAGATAAGGTGTTTATTTCCCTTTATTTACTTTTTTGCTCATTGCAATTTGAATATTTAAAGTCTCCTGGTGACTACTTGAAAATAGGTTTCAGTGGAATGCTGTTCAACATCAGAGGTCAAATCATGACAATACCACATCAAGAAGGAAAAGAGAAAAGAATATTGAGAACAACAGTAGCTCCTCAGGTGAAGCTAAAGCATATGACCAATAGAACATTCATTGTTGTTCTTTTCAGGCAGACCAGAAAAAATTCACCTTTTCTGTCAGGTTCCAGACTGAGAGTGCAGAATATGTGTTTGTCAAAACTATCTTCAAAACTAGAAAACATTAAAAAGCAAAATCATGCTCAGAAACACAATACCCATGTTTGACTATCAAGATTGACACTTTTGTGTATACTGACAATTCTCTAAATTAAAATGAAGAAAAATATGATAATAGATATGATAACATATTTATTTTTAGCGAACTATCTTCATCATCTACATACTGAATGTGGATGCAGCACTACAGTTTTGGCTTTTACAGTGTAAAAAGAAATCTTGATTCTTTTGCCATGAGGATTTAACCCAGTGTTTATGTTCTAGAGAACAGCTTCTAGTTGTGTGAGAATGTCCATTATATATAGAGTCAAACAGGGAGTCATACTGGTTTGGACCCAGAACCTGAATCATGTGAGTTAATATACTCCTATAAAGCAACAAGACTGTTTACAAAGAAGCAAAACAAGCAAGCTAAAAATAAAGAGCACCATTTCATAAATATGATCTGTTTTGTCCTTTTTTTCCATGTCCCTCCCAGTTATTTTTACAGTATTTTGTTCTAATATTAGAATGTTTGAAGCCTTGATAGAAGAATCTTGATCATAGGAACATATCATTGTTTTGTGGAAGCATATAATGATATAATGTCTAAGGAAAAGAAAGAAACAATTCTTATGAGAAAGATATTCATAGAACTAAAGCAAAGCTTTGTGCTGGTGTCTGTGGGTAAAACCACTGAGAACAATGGACTGGTGACTGCTTACTCCCGGGCTCAGTTTGGTCTTCCAAGATCTCCTTGTAATATGGTACAATCTTGAGGACACCATCCGCCCTGGTCTCCATCAAAATGGGATTGTGCCAAGTGTGTGAAATGTATATGTGATTTTTTTCACATGTGACTGAATTTATGTTGCTTACTGCTTACACATTCTTCATTCTTCAATCAATTCTTGCTGCTCAATGCTGCCTAAGTATCATCCTAGCAAAGGCAAAATGTGGTTTAATTTGAGTTTATAGTGTCAAAATTTGTTTTATATAGCTTAAAATATCTATCAGATTTCACTAGATGTTGGCAGATAACCTCAAAAAATATTTGTCTTATGTTTAAACTCTCTTTTTTTCCTCCAGTATATCCATGGGGAGAAAGTTTTCCACAGAATTTTTAGCTCAGTAAAATGTCACATGTGGAGTTCCCAGTGATGTTTCTTCAGATAAAAAAAAAAGGGTTGAACTCATGTAGTCATCATGGTTTGTCTCATAAATTATGTGGGAATGTCTCTGTTGCCTGAAGAGACCAGATTACCCAAGGGGTTTTGAAATATCTTCCCTGGAAGTACTTACCATGTAAATATCCTGGACCTGTAAGTGGCCTCTTGTAGCCTGTGTGATTTGTGCACATTTGGCCCTTCCCTTTTCCTTCCCATCCTCAGTGGCGACACTGCAGGCAGTGTGGACAGCTGGAGCTGGTGGAGAGCCACAGGGTGGCTTGGCAAGGCCTCCCTCTGCCATGAAAACAGAGGCAAGGAGTCCAACTCTTGTGCAGTGAGCCCTGTGGAGTCAGCATGGGATCACCCCCAAGGTCTGGCTGACAGACAAACCAAATTCCTGCTCTGGGGATGTGCTGCGCTGCTTTGGGACCTGGGTCCTGCTACAGTACAAAGGCCCGGTGTTTGTGAAGGGAGTGTAAAAGCATGTATGTATAAATGAAAGGAAATCCCTAAAAAAATTCAGCTGGTATTTACAGAATATATTTAGCAGTATTTGCCAAACAGATTGACATTTTAGGTACTCTTTTGGTCTCCTATTTTTAAATGGGAGATCCATCAGATACTCCTGAAGTCCAAACACTCTCTAATTTAAATGAACAGTAGGCCTCAAGTTTTTAAACATCAATTCAGGAGAGCAAATGGAAAAAATAAGATTTTTTTTTTGGTATCAGAATGCTTGTATTTACATGCTGTAATTTGCTAAGTACTTATGTCAGATAACTAATGTTTTTTCCCCTCAAACAAAATCTAGGGTACTGAGAACTTTCCTTGTCATTACCAGGTGATTTACAGCATTCACCCAAGGGAAATGAAATACTTGTGTGATTCATCTTTGCTGAGCTAGATTTTTCAAGTTTATTCTGACTCTATTTTTCAATTCATTTACATCCTGTGTATTTCTCTGTTTTTTCTATCTATGTACCCCTCAGTCCTTTTACTCTTTCCCTTCATTATCCTCACTTTCCCTCAGATTTTTCTTCTTCTTCCCTTCTCCTCTGCACACATACTGCTTTATGTGGCACCATCAGTAAAGTGAGAAAGAGTTGTCAGCTTGCATCTCTTATTTACAAAGCAGCAGATTCATTAGTCCTACATTTACTTTGTTTCATTTTTGTCATTCATTACATTAATAATAGATGTATTTATTAGGTACCCATCATTTTAATAGAAGTTGGTCCACTGTGACAGCAATTCTAAATGGGTAATTTTTCATAAATTGAAATTCCTTGCAGCAACTACAACTTCGTTTCAGTAAATTGCAATCCACAGACTTCCATAACAAAGTGCTAATTGTAACTTGGCTTTAAATGTTACATTTTGTATGCAAATTGGCCTGTGGGGAGTTATTATTTAGTATAACATTGTTAAGAACACTAACATTAGTTTGTAATTTGTTTGAAGTGGAATACCATTATTACTAATACATTACATATGACTTAGAGAAACAACACTGCTTTCCCATGAAAGATAAAAATCTTTTATCAGTCAAAGTCGTTGAATGTTTTATTTTGTGCTCCGTGGGAAAACAAAGGGTGACCTGAGTCATAAAAAATGTATTGTGTTTTACGTTATTTGAACAGAAGGAAAGTCAAAAGAACATGATGTAATCCTCAGGCATTAAAAGCACTGCACAGGACCTGATCCTGCAAACGTTTGGACAAATGAGACACCATTTACAGGTGATTACTCTTTTTTCCTTTTTATTTTCTTTTTTTAATTTCACACGTGAAACTCTAGAATAACTTGCTCTTCCTCCAAAAACCAAACCAGAATTTCTGGTAGGGTGTACTCTAAATGTGTGGAGTATCTCAGTGATTTCCTTGCTGCATGTTTTATTTCCTGCTTCAGTAGCTCAAAAACTATCACTTTGATCTGACATAAAAACAGTGCAATGTCCTGGCCATCAAAGCTTCAAAGTTCTAAAAATGTTTTCATGAATATTGTCATCGGGTTTTAAGCATGTTTTAATATGTAATCACTTTTTGTAATTACAGTGTGTTTGACCCTTGAGGATGAAACAATACCTTCCTACAGGTACAAGAAAAGAAAATGCAATAGAATTGGGCCCCCAACATTGCAATGGGAGCCCAGTGAGGGGAAATCCATGTTGTTCACTGAGCCCTCCCCAACATACCCTTGTAGCTAAACAGAGAAACTCAAAGCATTGCTCCAAGTAAGGGGTATTTACAGAAACACAGCTCTGACCCTGACTGCCAATAGTACAGATGCCAAATAATGCTGAATCCCAACAGAAAACATAAATGTTTACATTAATTCAAAAGGAGTAACCCCATAATGTCAGAATTCTAATAAATACCCTCATCTCTTTATAGTAGGTCTCACTGCTTTAGGAAACTAAATTTGTAGGCATTTGTGAAAGCTATTCATGCCTCTCATGCTAGAGTCTGGGATCCTTTCCACCAAAGAGAGGAGACATGTGAGTTCAGAAGGGTAATTGATTTAAAAAATAAATCAGAAAATTTACACCAGGGTTAGAAATAAAAACATCCTTTTACATATCAAAAGATAGAACTTCCATTAATTTCACTGAAAATTACAAGCACTCTCATAACTTTTCAGCAGCTGTTGATTAATTGTTGGAGAAAAATAATGGGAACCTGTGAGAATTTTGTTGATAGGAAGTTCACTTAGGTCAACACATTTATTTGGAACACAGCTGGCCCTGGTAACCCTCTGCAAAACTTCAAGAACAGATCTGTCCAATGAACTCACTCTTCTCTGCTAAACCACTCAAAGAGTGTCTCTTCTACTTTAGTAATCTAAGTGGACAGTTTATACATGTGTTTAAAACTTGAGGTTTCATTTTAAAGTAATTTAATCCAATATTTACAGAGCAAAAAATGCAGGTGAGACTTAGGAATGTAGATGAAAATAATAAATGAATTCTTGCCTATGACAGTCATAATATAAACATTTAGATTATTCCATGGCTCTTACAGAAATATTTTCAAGTTTATATTGCATTGATGTGCAGTGCCTGAAACTCATACTGTGGTGAAATCGAAAATTTTTGGTTTATGGGAGCCTTTTAGGGTACTTGAAACCAGTTCAATTGGCTGTACCTCCCTGTTGCTACCTCTGGCTACACTTCTCTCGTTTTCTGGCACTTGGCTGCCCCTGGGTGGACCACGGCCAGCTTCTTGGGTAGACACTAGGGCCCTTCTCAGTTAGGTATCATTGTCTCTTCCTTCACTGGGTGCCAGGATTCCCCACAGGACACAAATTCAGGCATCCCCCACGATATAGTAAGAGTACATGTTAATCTAGCCAGTGCAGGCAGATCAGAAAGATATGTATGTTAATAAGCACCCCTTTAAAATAAAACTGAAATTCTCGCATCATATGATGCATGAGCAAGGTGAAAATGAAAGACACAAAGTGATCTCAGATTGCATCAGCAGACACCTACACACCTATGCATACATACACATTGTAAGATGAAAGGGGATGCTTAAAAACAGTTCACATAATAGGGTATATTTCCCTTCTCAGAAACAGACATTACATTTGTGAATATCACAAAGTTCATCCTTAATTTTGTTTTCCTCCTTGCTTTTATCTGAAAAATGAGAAAGCTGGGCCATAGTATGGATGAATTGGTGTGACAGGTGAGGTCTGGTCCCTGGGCTGCACTCAGCATCCTTTTTCCAGGAGATCTGCATTTCAGTCAGTTCTGTCACCTGGAAACCGATGTGTGTGGAAAGACAACCAAACTCTGGATCAGAACCAGGAAGGATCTTAATTTTTATTGGCCATGCACATGTACTCTGAAACAATAGGAGTTCCCCATTTCTTAGCAACCCAAATGGGCTCAGACTGGAGGACTGCTCACATTCAGTGTGAGTTGAAGCGCTGCTCACATTCAAGGCAATGGTTGTGAGTTGAAGGAGCAAGATGTGAGTTCCTGATTTTTTTCCTAATTCCATTGTTCTTGGTTCAAACGTTATAAAAATAACTAGTCTCCCCAAAATGGCTAGTCCCACAGGAACTATCAAGTGATCCACACCTAAGATATCCCTAAAAGCTATGCTTGAGCCTTTTCTAAGTGGTAAAACAGCAAGGAAAATGTCTGTCAGGAGAGCTTTACCTCAGGAGACAAGAAGGGATACAATGACAGGACGAAGAGTAAGACTACAAAGACAAGCAATTGTAGGTTAAATAGGAAGGGCAGGAAAAACCAATATAGGCTGCTTTCAAAAGCAAAAAACAAAATAACAAGGTAAAAAAGAAACAAATTGCCATGAAGTAAATTGGCAGGAACACTGTGGAGTGCTTTTCTCTCGAAAGACTTTATAAATCAGTAGATAAAATGCCAAAAATTATCTACATGCTGTATGGGCAATCTCAAGTCAGAAATCTTCATTGCTCTTAGAGCCAGCAGCCCCTCATCATTGTTAATCAGAGCTATTATCTTTCAATTGATGTGGCTATCTAGTAATAGACACAGCTGCCTGGGACATAGTTTTTCTCCCATTGAAAGGAAAGACCAGTTTCCTTATTCTCTTCAGTGCCCTCTGAATACAGGAAATTGAAAGCTATGATCAAGTATATATGGAAGTGCATGGGGAAAAAGTTTGTTGACAAAAACTAGATTTCATTTTGCAGGATGAGGGACTAAATGTTTGCAAGACACCACTGATTTATAATAGATCAGAATATTGTCTTTTATAATTGCTGTAGCTGTATATACAAAATATATGTACAGATCTTCTAGTCTTGACTCAAAATCACACTGGTTTGGGTTTTTTTTTACTTCAGAGTCAATACACAAGGTGTACATACTTGACTTATTTAATATTTAAGTTTTTTTTTTATTATTTGCAGACTTGGACAGGCAATGCAACTCTGATTAAGTTGCCTGATACCCCCACTATCTGGATTTTAAATCACCTTTTTAGTTTTTCAGAGAAAATCCTGAATTTTAGGCACTGATGGGCCTTTGCTAAAGTGCTGGGAAAGCATTTTCTTGCACACTAGTCCAATCTGTCTCCTGCAGAACACATCATAATAGGATGAAAATTGCTTCTTACCTGTTGACCAGCTGAAAACTGCATCTATAGCTGCTTTCTCATGGAAGCTTCAGCAGCTTCCTCTTCTTTAGCAGCTAATTGAAATTCTTAGAAGAAATAAACCCCTCTTGAGTAGTCTACAGAATGCCTAATAAGGTATTACATGCCTCCCCCCTTTTAGCATTCAATCACCAACTCCACTTCTCTGACTTTTACAGCAATCAGGCTCTGGAGAATGAAGTTGTAGAACACAAGTGAGTATGCTGAGGGAGTCTTGGTAATTTAGGAGAGGTTGTTCTGTTTATTCCTGCAAGTTGCTTGTGCTGCTTGGACATTTAGGGAGTAAGCTTCAATTGAGGGAAAGGCCTGTAATTGTCATTCATCTACCAAAAATTGGGGAAAGGCTCTCTCCAAATTTTTTTAGGCAATATATAAAAACATTTTCTAGCAGGCAAGAGGGACCTGGTCATTTTTCTGTTTTGTTTTGTTTTTTTTTAAATACTCTAATTGTTATTTGTTGCCCAGTGCAAGGGTGGAGAGAAGATACATTTAATTTGAAAGAAACATTTCAAAACCACAGGTCTCTTGCTCAGGAGTCACAGGAAGTTATTTTGTACTTTTCATACATTCTGACAATAACTGTATATTTTAGACTTCCTAGAAATGCAAGATGTCAAAGAGAGATGGTTGAGAAGTCTGGAATATGTTAAAGTTGCAAGTTCAGGTGCAAGGTATTTGAACTTCCTTTCAAGCCTTTTGCCTCTTATTGCCACAGTTATTGCTTGCTTAAAGTTATGCTGGAGCTCTGAGCTGTGTAAAGGCAGTTGTACATCCCTTCCACAAGTTATCTTTGTAATCTATATGTATGTCCAGGTAGGTTCCCTATTTCAAAATAATGGGTGTTGTGAAAAGTAATGACAAGCTTTACATTATTGTGCTGCCTAGAATCATGTTGCAGGGAAAAAATAGGAATTTGATGATGGTCCAGGCTGGCCCATCCACATTATGCTTCTACATTACTTTATTTCACCCTTTTTCCTGCACAATATGGACACAGTGGGAGAAAGCTGCAGAAGAGGGAAGGGTGCAAGATTACAACTTTAGTCATAACTTTTCAGATCTTTCTCAGTTGTTACCTAAAGATGTGAACCTTAAAGACTTGGCAGCTAGAACCAAACTCACTTTCCAATCCACAGGATACCAGGAAATTACAGTTGCAGTTGGAATTGTATCTGTAAAATCCTGTTATCTTCAAAGAAACACAGGGAATGTATGTAACTCTAAGTTTTCATTAATACATTAATAATTTTTGCAATGTTTTTGAATGTATCCTCCTCTGGTCTTCATTATGCTTTACTTGCCCTCTACATAAAGAGTGATCTAGCAAAAGCATTGAAAATGCTTTATTGAAAATAAAAATTTTTATTTATGCATAAAAATAGAAATGGTCCATGATGTTGGTCTCTGACCAGCAGTGCTCATTTTGTATTATCTTCTTTTTTCCTTCACTGTTAGGGCCTGAGAGTCCTTATCCTGCAATACACATGGGTCACAAAACATTCACCCCCATCAAAAGCTTCTTTTGTTTCTTTGTCTTTTTCTTCCTGCTGTGTTGCTTGTTTACTCAGAAATACATGCAATTTGCCTGTGTGGTCAGAAAGGAATTATAGAGTCATAGAATCATGAAATGGCTTGGGTTGGAAGGAACCTTAAATATTATCTAGTTTTGATCACCCTGCAGGGACACCTTCTTCTAGACCAGGTTGCTCAAAGCCCATCCAACCTGGTCTTGACCATGTCTGGGGATGGGGCATCCACAGCTTCTCTGGGAAACTTTTTCCAGTGCCTCACCACCCTCATAAGAAAAAACTTCTTTCTAGCATCTAATCTCAACCTACCTTTTTTCATTTTGAGGTTATTTCCCCTTGTCCTATCACCACATGAACTTGTAAAAAGTTTCTATCTTTCTTGTAGGCTTCCTTCAGGAACTGGAAGGAATCCCTATGATAGATCTTCAAAACTCTCAATAACAATGATAAATAAAGGGGAGTAATGCTACCGTGAGGCATATGAACATTCTTATTTCAGTGTCAGAACAGTATGTGCACATCTGACAATTTCTTCATAGTAGGTGTTTGCTGTTAAATTATTTTTTATATAATATATTGTCAAATCACTTAATATTTAGGAATGAAAATAGAAAGGTTTGACATAGAAAACATAACTACACTGCTAAGGGAAATGCTGGTAGTTCTCTGCTTATGCATTTATATGGAGCAGAGTTTCATGTATTCTGTGGTGGTGAGAGCTCAGTAACATCAATGTGTGGTCTTCCTGCTATATCCCAGATTTTTCAAGAATCTTGATCCAAGTACTAAGCAGAACTAATCATCACTCTTGAGCCATCAGCACGGCTCTGGTGACTCATTTTGAGGTTCACAAAAAGATGCAAGTAATATACACTCTTCCAGCTACTAAAGAGTTGAAAGTATTACCTCTGAAGAACACCAGTGTAAGTCTGTTGGTACTGTGTGACCTGGCAGGAATTTCCATGTTTCTTTTTCTGATGTCTTCAAAGGTGACTGTTTCATTTCTACTACAAATTTGTGTTCATGCCAAAAAGTCTTCCATAATCAACATGTTTTTAATTTTTATGTTTGTCACCAGAAACAAACAAAAAGCAAAAAACAAACGAACAAAAACTACATAAAACCCCAAAGAACCCAAAACCCCCACAAAACCACCAGCAAAAAAACCAACCCCAAACCCACTGATTCTTTTCCCAGACATTCACCCTATTCTATCAAGTTAATCTGTAAGGAAGATCCCAGTAACACTGCTGTTACACGGAATATTAAGCAGAATTAGATTAAAATGCCTAAAGGATAATGCAGTCTCCAAAGCTGAGGCAAAACTTCCTGATGGTGCTCCTCATGGTTTGCAAAATGTATATTATTTCCCTAAGAAAATGTAGGAGATGTAAGGGAGAGTTTCCTAGCACTGTGTACTTCTGACTATTTGTATCAGCATATTGCCACATTCATGTTAATAATTCAGATACTCACTGATCTCTGGGTTCTATATGCCCCCCTTTGCACAGAGCACAGGATGACAAGAGATGGTTACATTTGAGGGATAATGGTCTTGGTCTTAGACAAACAGTGACCACCATGCACACTTACATCTACAGGTACAGTGAAAAAGTGATAAACTGAGTTTTCTAAATAGGTCACTTCAAAACCAATATCTAGGAAAAAAAGAAAACACTTTGCTTTCTGCAAATGACTACTATTTTGTCAAATCAAAACTGTTTACTCAAAACTCTTTACTCAAGTAATTTCAGCTATGCAATTGTGCACAAGTCTCTCCCCTATATTTTATTAATAAGAAAAACATACTTTTTTCCAAGTTCCTTTATTGTCAGGTAAGAGGTAAAATGTTCTCATTCAAATTTACTAGAAATAGAAACAGGTGAAAGATGTTAACATTTATGAATGGAGGCATTGAGTTTTCCAGCACCCACAAACACAACATTTTCCAGTGGTACAGTAGTACCACTAAACTTGTAGACACATTAAATCTCTCTGCCTCTGTATTCTGCATTGTCCTTCTACCTATGCACAACATCCTCTTTTTATGGTCTGTTCAGTAGTGTGTGGGAGAAGTTGTTTAACCCTACTTTCCCAGGAATTAATGAATTATCCATGAAAAAGCAAGGTCTTTGAGACTTAAAACATTTTTTGGTGCTTTTTTGTTTTGGTTTGGTTTTTATTTTTGTTTTTTCTTTTGTTTTAGCTTTTTTGGTTTGTTTTAAATCCCTTGGTGAATTAAGGAGAGTTTGTTTACCCTTTGCATAATTAAACTTGTGTGCAGGGGCAAAAGGGAGCCATCAATTCCCTGGTTCGTCTTTCTTCAGGCTGTAGTGGCTGATTCATCATTGCAGGCTTCAGACTGGTGACACTGGTCCCACCATCCCTGCTCTGAGTTTGCTTTTAGAAGAAGATTAATCAGTGCAGAGGGTCAGAGCAAGCTCCTTGTGAAAAGCACTCTGAGGATCTGGAATGCACTTGTGGGAGGCTCCCACCGCTCTAACCATGAGGGGAAAGAAACTTTATTTGGTAATTCTTGCATTCATCTAATGGGTACTTTTTGATGTAAGAACATCAATATGTATCTCTAAATTAGTGTCATCCACATTCAGAGCAGAGTAAGGCAGTGTGCAAATTGCTGCACTATCTTTCTCTCACAGGTTTATATCTACCTCATTACCTCCCTTTCCCCCTTCTAATTAAAACATGTGAGACATTTTAAAACAGTCTATTTATAACATGACAAAGTTGCTTTCAAAGTAATTTTCTTTTATTTAGTGTTTGATCCCTGATTTCATGCATTTTTCCTCCATCTGGCAGTTGTCACTAAGGCAGATGGCCACCAGCTGGGAGGGCAATGTAAGTATCTCCCTCTAGATCTGCTGCCAGAGCTGCTCAGTAAATGCAATGTGAAGGGAAACTGTGTCAGTCTATTACCCATGCAATGAGCTCACTTACTGACTTGTCACCACTTCAGGTTCTGACGGTGAAATTCCACTCTGAAGCTGGAAGCTAGGATAGGGCTTTATTTATTGGGGCAAGGGAGATATTTTCCTTTATTTTCTTTCTTTCTTTTTTTTTTTTTTTTCTTTTATTTTTTTTTTAAATTTCTTTCCCTTCTGCTGCTTCTGTGTCTTTAACCACTCTCTAGGCCTGCAACTCTGAATGCCACATCTGCTGCTACTTGTTTTGTAAATAAACACTTCAGCAGGTTTCCTATGTCCTCATGTTTAAATCTAGCCAGTGATATGTCTATAAACAGGCCAGAATAAAAAGAAGCCTAAATTTCCAGTGTCCTTAGCAAACTTAATGAGACCTGAGTGAATCTGCTGCCTTGGTAAGCCCAGTCTACTCTAATTAGCACACTAATTTGGAAGCAAAAGGTAGATATATCATTTATAATGTGTAATGAAAAAACATTGAAGAAGTCATCATAGTAGGTGATTTGGTGTGGCTAAGAAGAAAAGGATGCATCTAGAGAAACCTTGCAGGTCAAGACTTCCCTTTAATTTTATTTTTACTTCACTGCAGAAGAAACCTTCATTTTTTCTAATTTTGTAATATATGGGTCACTAATAACAGTAGGGAAAGGGAACACACAAAACTCCTATCCTCTGGGAGATAATTGTGGAAGGGCTACTTAAATAAACAGTAACAACTGCAGGTGTCAAAGATGCCTGAAGAACTTAGGAGCAGGAATTTCCCACACTTATACAGATGCTTGGAATAGGTATAAAATCTTAGAGATGATAACAAGTGGGTTTTTTTCTATTTAACAAAATTTTTCAAGTTATCGACAATTTTTGCCATGTTGTAAACATATACACATTATTTGTAAAACAAAACTGGGATACCTTGAAGTGCTACACTTTCATATTACCATAGTTTTATATTAAGTATAACTTACCTTTCTTTGACTGCAGCAAAAATTAGCCTAAACAAGAAGAACATAATGGATCTATTTTTATTTCACTAGAAAACATTTGTAGAAAACATGTGAACATTTTTAGTGGTTTATTTAAAAACAGAACAAAACCTAAAGACTTCCCAGGAAATATTTCAGTTTTCAAAATTCAGCATTTTCAAATCATCAGTTTCAGCTAAAAGTTTTACTAGCATAGTGAATATTGTTCAGAGAACTGTTATAACTGGCATAAAAAATATTCATCTCTGCCAGGATATGTAAGGATGATCCTCTGTAGAAGTTAGAACCTTTTTCCCTCTGGCTAATCAAAAGCTAACACTGATAGGCAAAGAGCTCTGAGAAGCAAATTCACTCCAGCAATTATGAATAATACTTTAAATATCCAAATCTTTTGCAATTTCAGTGAAAAATTTCCCCACCCTATCATTACACTGAAATAAGTAAATATGGTTTTAAGTTACACACCATTCATTAGTTACATACCACCCATTATCCACTAGAATAAAGATCATTTGGTTAAGTGCCTGAGGATATAAAGGAAAACTTAAGGACTTAAGGTTTCAGGTAACTTTGCATATATTAATTACTGAAATGTGTTTGAATCTTTGGACTGCTAAATACAGGGTTTACAACATTTTCCAGGAGTGGGTATGCTTTGTTCTATGTTTACTTTGGCTCACACTAAAGCAAAAAAACTCCACAGTTTTCTCTGATCTCATCTATTAAAAAAAAAGTTCTTTTTTTTTTCCCTTGTATGGGTATCCTTTTGATACTAAAGCTTGTTATAAATTTAAACAAAGATATGTTTTTCTATTCTTTATTTTCAGCAGACTATGGAACAAACAACAGCCTCAGTTTTGCCTTGCCTATAAAATTACTGTTGATAGGAAAATAAATGTGTAGCTCAAAGAAGATTGCTCAACTGACTTGCACAGTAGAAGGGTTAAGTTAATAAATATTTAATCTATGGAGTAATTAATGATTTCAGGTAATTTTCTAACTAAAGCACATTGACTTAAAATACAGTAGAAGAAAGGCTTCCAATTTTCTCAACACTATTTTATTACTGCAAGTAAATTTCAGTATTTCTCATTATATCTCATATTTCCAGCATTCCAATGACCATTTCTACGTTGCACTATTGGTTAGATTTAATTTCAATTATTGTGAGGCTCATGCTTTTATAATCTGACTTTGTTTCTTCACATCTTATACCATCATTATTTTTTGGACTGATTTCTTTAAATTAAACATTTTGTAAGTGTATTTGGCCAGCTGCCTTTGCTTTTCATATGTAAACACGGAGCTGTGAGCATGTTATACCTTTTCTTATGTTTTTTGTTCTTCAGAACAAAGTGCAACGGTCTTACATTAAGGTACGTATGACTCTGCATTGTAGAATTACACTATTGATTAAAGGAACCAGGATAAATTTACAGTGGAGGAAGTAGCAATGCTATTTACAAAGTAGTGGATTAATTCCAGCTAAGAGGTCTACATTCTGTAACTGAGAATGTTTGAAGATGCTTAAAGCATCACAAGACACTGGTATAATGACATTCTGCCCGTCAGCCAAAAGGTGGTTACACTGATGTTTTATTGCAAGTTGCCAAAATAAATATCCAGCTGTGTAGTTTGTGGTCTTTGGTATTTCTAGCACAAAGAAATCTCAAACTTTGTGGATAGGTCATGGTACTTGGGGAAGAAAGCGATAATTCTTTAAATGCCTAATTTGCAATCACTCTTTGGAAATCACAACGTTTATTTTTTTTTAATAAGACACTTGACATGTAGGAATGTCGATAGATGAAGATTAACAGCAAGCTTTCCAAGTGTCTCAATATGATAGCCCTCTACCTACCTCTAGTACATGCAAATATGGATGCACCACAGGAAAAGCAAAAGAGTGGCTTGATTTTTTCTCCCAGTTTTCAATTCATGTCATAAACTATGGGATATCTGCAGAGCAAATAGAAAAAGGGGACTGTTGGCCAGCATCAATGTAACATAGCATGCATAATCTTCCTCACCAATTAGCTAAGAAAGTTTTTTGATTCTTGGGGAACTCAAGACTTATATTCAAAATTTCTTGATTCAGAATTTTCAAGACTGCAAAGTGAATGAGCTTGTATTTTCTACTCATTGAAGATAGTGGAATGTGCTAGCAGTACTTTGAAGGTAGCAATTCTTTGTTCTCTGCTTTGCATCTTCAAAGTTATTAAAATTTCTTTACGCTATGTCACAGTAGGAGGTGTTACAGGAGGTGTTACTGAAGTCCATAAAATTAGGAGAACTCAAAGAAATGCAAAATCCAAATGTACTTGAAAAAAATTATCTAAAATGCTCCCTCAATGACACTATCCACTCACTTCTACTGGTCACATTTGTGTAAGGCATCATTTGCAACATCCAAAAGTTCACAAATAATATAAAACATAATTTAAAAATTTGTCAGGAAGACATGTATTGGAATTTTTTCTCCTTGCTGTAAAGTGGGTTACAAGTTTCCATGTGATATCTCTCTAGAACTTGTGAGGAATCTAATAAGGTTAGTCCTACCACTTCTCTAGCAGGGTGGGCTAAGTCTTATTTTAGAACTATGGGAAAGGTACAAGAGGGAAAAACATCAGAGAATTTCAAAGAGGGTAAAACAGCTTTTGCAGCATCTATTGCCATCTGAACCTTAGTTTGTGCAGTAAATTTAGGAAGCTATACCCACCTAAAGTTTTGACAGCTAAAATGAGTAAAAGAGTTAATGTTTAAAAAAACCCTGAAGAAATGTTTGCTTTGCTGATTTTTGTGGAGATGAAGTTATAAATGTTTTTTGAAGAGTGGTTTTGGAAAATTGAGCTCACCCTTTATTTTAATCGATAGGGTCTACAGCCCTTAAACTTTTGTAAACTACAGATACAGGGAGTTGTGTGCAGGGCCTGCCTCTAGCTGACAGCATTTGAGTGCCTTCACTGAGCACATAAGGCAACCCTTTTGTGAGTTAGATGAACAACACAGGCAATTCAAGAAAGGGTTGGATGATACAGCTAATGCTGTCCTGTGACTGTAATTACTGGTAGTCAATGTGTGCAAAAGTCACATCATCAGGAAATGATCACATGAAAATACAGACTCCATCAAGATGACAAATTGCTGCTGCCTTCTCCTGTGTTGCTGTTCTGCAACCTTGTTTCTGAAAGGGTTTTTCAGGAAGTGAAAAGAAAACACATTTGTAAAATCACATCTATTATTGTGGGTAGTAAATAATTTTATTTAAATGTCCTTCCTCAGAACTTCTTGTTCCCTATTCATCTACAATGTGTCCTTGCTCCAGGCACAGAAATGCCTGAACCAAGACTGAAATGTTTTCTCTATTCACTGTATTTATTTTCTGTTTAAAACAGAAATTGTTTTCAGACAGTAAAACATATTGAAGATTTCCCCCAATTTATTTGGATATATTCCATGGTTAGTGATGTTAAATGGGAGAAAGATTTGGAGATATCAACATTTTAAGATTACCTTTCAAGACTCAAAATGATTAATTATTTTCCTATCCTTTCTAATGAAGATAAAAATGAAAAAACTTGAATATCTATCAGAATAGGAAAATAATCTGCTAGTTCTACAACACTAGAGATTGATTTTCACTTCTTATAATAGATTTTCTGCACACATAAGCAGTCTGTCATCTGCTTATGGACTCTGTTCCTGACTGAAATCAACCCCTAAACCAAGCACAGTTCTTAACTAAAAAAATTACAATCAACCACAGGTGCATCACAAAACACATAGCACAAGATCAGGGGTTGTAGCACTCTTAGCTTCCCAAATCTTCTCTTAAATCAGTGACTGAGTGGTTGGAAAAGCTGCTGCTAGAGTGCACACATACAGGGTGTACATGCAGTTTCAAGGAAACTAATTCACTGTTCAAAACAGAAATCTTCTTTCCCTTCCAAGATAAAAGCAGGTGACAATGTGCAATTATTTGGACAAAAGATACTAAAATCTAGTGTAAGATTACAGATGTGATGCAACTTTGCATACACTTCCATGCAAAATGCTTGTGTGAAATTACCTTGCTCTTGGTTTTTGAAGATTTTATAAGATTTAAGATTTCCAAATTAACAAAGACTTTGATTTGTTGGTTTAGTTGTTTTGTTGTTTTTTTTTAAATTAACTGTTATTATGATTACTTTGTAGACTTAATTATCATTGCAAGTAGGCATGTCTGCCTCTTTTGGCAGAGGTTCACTATGTTTCTGTGGCAGAATCGCAGAATTGGTTAAACTGCTGAATTGTTTTCTTGCACTTTGATGTTTCTGATCTTTTTGTTCATCACCCTTTCTTGTAAATGAAGCCAAATCGTGTTTTCTTTTGAGCTTTACAAACAGCTATATATTTGGCCAATTCTCATATTTACGATGTGGAACTCGGCTGTGAGGCAGACACTAACAACCCATTGAACAAGGAGTAATCAATTTAATCATTTGTTTTATTGGTTTGGTTCTCTTGCATTTCATTACATAGGCTGATTTACTAACTATTTAAAGTTATATAATGACAGGAATTAGCAACTTACATTAAAAAAAAATAAAATTTGATTCTTGCTTCACAGTCTATCTAAAATTCCTATTAGGTAAGCATGCCCAATATTACACAAGGTGCTCATAAGGATTACATGCAAAGGAAATATATTTAAAAAAAAAAATAAAAAATTCTCAGGAAGCTGGGGAGCTGGCTGCCAGGAGGACACTAGGGCTGGCATGCCCACCCTGACAGCCACCATCCTGCAGGGCCTGAGCACGGGCACAGAGCTAAGGGCCAGTAGCAAGCACAACAGCCCTGGCACTTTTAGAGAGCAACGAGCCAGGGGAGGGTCCATGCAGCAAGGAGCCTTAAGGAAGAGAGACACGGGCCTGGAGACTGGCACCACTACAGCATTGCTGAAGTAGTGACTAATGGCACCCAATTGAAACAGAGCCTTGGACCTCAGTCAGGGCAGGGAGGACCCGAGGAGTCTGGGAAGAAGAGGAAGGTCCTCAGGATCCATGTCTTCAGACATAAAAACAGAAAAAGAATAATTTTCTTACTTTTCTCACTGAAAAAGGGGAGCAAGCACATTCTGCAGTACACCTGAGGAAAGATATTTTTTTTACTGCAAAATTAAATGCAGCTTTTTCAGACGTGTGTCTCATGTTCAGTCACCCATGTGTATGTTTCACTGATTCTTGGATCATTACAAATATAATCCATTTGCCCTACCTTTGGCTAGGGATACATTCCAGAGGGAGATTTAGTTTCCTCATAGTGGAAAAGAACTTTTCATTCTAAATTGAGCTCGGTTTGAAAGTAGGTTTCCTTGGGCAAGTTAATGGAAATCTTTCTGAGGAAAGGTTCCCTTTCTGCCAAGGCAGAAGCTGTCCGAGTTCAGTCTGAACCCATAAGAAATTGAAAAGATCATTTAAAGGGATGGATTAGGCTGCTGGTTTGGGTCATGGCTGCAGGTCTTTAACTGAGTCCCAGCTTGCAATATGAGTTACAGTTTGGGCAAGATGTGGGGGAGAGACAAAGTGCGAACATGCAGTCGACTACAGAGAGCCAAAGGAAGCGCTGAGCTGTGAGATGTTGTTCTGGGCCACATTGTAGCCTGGGCCATGTCTGTAGGTCCCTGGCAAGGACAGAATCAAAATATATGCTAATGTCTAGGGTGTGCTCCAGTTTTGTTTGTGCTGTCAAGAAGCTGCTAAAGCAAGGGAAGGTGACAAAAAGACATCCTCTCCCCTAATACTGTGCCCTAGCAGAGGGGCTCAGCTGAGACTAAACCCAAGGCCAAGATTAATAGTGGGAATATAACCATATTACCAGAGACAAAATATTACACCTTCAGTGGGACATGTGTGTCAAAGCAGAAAAAGATAGTTACACTGAAGATAGGTTTCTCCCCACAGGGCTTTTTTAACTGGACCATGGATGAGAGTCCTTGAGAGATCAGTTTGAGGCCTAAGGTGAGATTCAGGCTTAGGGTTGAAAAAGACTGAAGATCCAGCTGATGTGGGACTGCAAAAGGAAAATTAGTACTACTAAGAAGCTTCTCTCATGAAAACTATTTTGTCCATGTCATTTGTGAGGGTACCTTCCTAAGGCTCAAATTAGGCAAAAAACTTGTCATTTAGAGACGAGTCTGAAAAAAGAGACAAATTCACTTGAAGGGCTCCAACACACCCATTTATGTGGGACTGCAAAGGGTCTGCCAAAGGAAGGAGTATACTGAAGGAAGAGTTTTCCCTTGAGATCTTTTATTTTGGGTACAAAGTTGAGGGTCCTTGGCTAAGGGCTGAGTCCTACCTTTGTGAATAAGGTTATGGTGGGTATGGGAGAGAGACAACCAGTGGAGTTCAAGTTGGGATTGGAGCACCAAAGGGTAGATTGCAGAAGAGAAAAATAATTAAAGATTCTCCCTAGAAACTTTTTCATCTGGGTTGTGACAGGTATTTGGTCTAGATATTACAAAGCCTTTTAATTGATTACATGTGTTTGTAAGTATAATCTTACTTTCATATATTCTTTAAATATGTGAGGTCCCTGAGTTTCCTTAATTAATGTAGGACATGCTTTTCTTTAATCTTGGAGTCCTAAATAAATAAATAAAAATGCTGACAACTGCTGTGGTAGTGGAATCTTGATGACTGCCTATTTATTTTATTATCAAATAGGAAAAAAAACTTAATCTGCCTCTGAATTGTTTTTTAAAGTCCCTTTTCACTGCTGATGATCTTAAAGATCTTGTCACAGTAAGGCTCTCTGTATCTATGAATAACTGTCTTAAAGAAATCTTTCTGACTGAAATATCGAGGTATCAAAATTTCATAAAAAAAGTCCTTGAGGAAAGTTAGCAGATCTAGATAATCCAGCTTAATATTCTCAAAGCACCTTCTCTCTTGAAGAATATCTGTGCCATGGTTAAAGATCAGTTGTTATTTTGTATTATACAATAAGCAGATATACAATAAGCCCATGATGATAGGTGTAGATTAATTGGTAATGTTTTCCTCTTTTTACTTAATAAATGTGTTTATATGAACCCTCAATGCTACATGCTTTTTTAGAGCCACACTCAGAAGCCAGAGAATACAGACACTTAAACAGGAGTGAAACAACATTCCCTTTTATTGTAACTGTACTGGCTAATCAGAAGACACAATGGTCTATATTACAAAGGAAATAATAGGATTATGCAAATAATTCAGGATATTAGCCACCTCAGCTAAAATAACCCTTAGCTACAGATAATGTTTTGATTAGCAAAACATTTTCCTGCCTTTGTGTTGCTTTGACTCAAACGCATGACTAGGTCAACATCTTGTTAACTAACTCCACCTGCATCAAATCTGGAGTTATTTTCTTTAACAAGTGGGTTCATTACAGCAGGAAAAATAAAAGAGGATCAGGCACAGATATGAATGTTAGTTGTACAAAAATGTCTAAATTAAAATTTTCACAATATTTCGATTTTGGGTAACATGAATGCCTACAGTACCACATCATGTCAATATTATACAGGTTGGTTATCATCACTCTGTTGGAAATTGCCTAGCAGAGACCACCAAACTGAGCTGTCACTGATAAAGAGAAAAGGCAGGATTCACTGTGAGGCTTTTTTGGTGCATTTCATATATAATGCATGTTACACAACTTTTCAATCAATTTTTTTATTCCAAAAAATTTCAGGCACTGAAACCAGTAGAACAAACCACTAAATCTGTATTTGTGATTTTGAATCAGTACACAAGAAGCCTTTGTTCTTAAACACATGTACACCATGAGTACACAATGTCCTCAACAACAGTAAATAATGATCAATCTCTTTTGTGAGTGAAACTCTACCAAATTATCTGATATTCTGATTAAATGATTTCATAATTTTTTCCCCTCAATACTAAGAATGACAATCTATTCCTCCTGTCCCTGTCCCATGTAGTTTAGCATGCCTCTACATGATGTCCTGGACAGAGTATATTTAACTGTTATGTGCAATGTAATTCATGCGCTTTTTAAAACAGGCTTCTGACACTACACCCTCACATTTTTTTGTTTGTTTTGTTTTGGTTTTCTTGTCTCCTCTTTCATTTCAGAAAATACTATTCTGGATGTTAGGCAAAGGCCTTCAACCTCAGCAAGGCAGAACGAAGGACTTCTAGAACCCTAAGCAGATCCTGGTGGCCATAAAGCCATTTCTTTTTTTCATTCTAAGTTCAACACAGTTTGGTTTCAGGAGACATGGTGGAATATGAGGTGAATGTAAATGTACTCTTTGCGATGAAACCACCCTTCACCTAGCTGTAAGAAGAAATCTGTCACTTGTTGATTCAGTCATTACTGATATATAAACTGCTCTTATGTGTGAGGGAGTTGGCTGGCACTCTGCCAGCAAGTGCTAGATTTGTTCATAGTTGTGTATCTGCCTTGACTTCAAAGTGTGAGCAGTGCAAAACAGAGCACTTCATGAATTTATGTAATTTTTCCATTCATGTCACACGATTAGCACTCCTACACGTTCCCTATAGCTGTACTTTGGGAATCACAAATATTTTTGCAGTGTTTCTCAGAACTAAGCATATATAATTGTATAATAAGCATTAGAGAGAGGCTTACGTATAAAAACAAAGACATGAGATGAATTTGAAATTCTGCTTCATTTCAATCTATTAGTCACTCGTGAATTGAGTGAGGAATATAAATAAAGGATTAATATTGCTAGGATTAATAACTGGGTATTTGTAAAAAGATGGCATTAAATGTGTCCTGGTTCCTTAAGGTAGCTGTTTGAGTAACATGCTTTCTGGTTGCAGTTGTTTCCAAATGTTCTGTACAAAGAGCAGGGATTTTGTGTATCTGATGAAGCCTTCGAATCACAGCAAGAAGAATGTGTTGTTTTGATGCAGTGACTACCTGTGATATATTTAACAAACATCAAGGGTGTAATTTTATTAGCAGTGCAAAATATAAAGTAGCTTCCGAGAGATCTAGTCTTATGGTTACTCAGCGGCTTCCTATCAAAGAGGAGACAGGACCATATAGAAACTACTTGATCTGAACTAAAGGTGATGATTCAGTTTGCCTCTCTGTAAATGGGGCTGTAATTATAAAACCCTTTGACAACCTGAAGTAAGCAAGAAAAAATTGAGTAAATCGTTGTTATAGTGTACTCAGAGGTCATGAGGAGCTTTAAACATACAAGTGATACAGGCTCAGACCTTTAACATTTAAAATCTACACCTGTCAAATGGAGAAATTCCTTCATTTTGGATTAATTTTAAAGCAAGTTCTTCATCTCCCACTTTAAAGGATGTATTTTAACATGTGTTCCAGTGAGATATATGAAATCTCACATATTTATTTTAAGCCTAACTTATTTAAATTGCTTCAGCTACTCCTGTAAATAGAAATTGCCTTTTTTAGACTAAAACCTTTAGGTAAATTTTAGAAAAGCAAGGAAGGTTATAGGAAAGGGAAGGGGTATGTCTTTTATATATACACATTGAAATCTCATTAAATTTGATTTTTCTTTCAATTTTTATCCTGCCTTTCTAAAAACAGTATTTCAGGTGGTGTGTTTTTTTAGTGTTTATATTTGTTTGGGTTTTTTTTTTTTTTTTGATAGAACATGCAAGTACAGCAGACATTTGCAGCCATGGACAGGATTGATAGTGTTCTGTGAAGATCAGTTCCTCATAAATGAGTGCAGGAGACGGGATTTTTTTTCCAAGTATAAGAAGAGGATAATGGTATGCTCCCAAACTACTACTTTTATGGAAAAGCATAAAAGACTACTCTAGAGATGCAGGAGGAGTACAGATACAGCAGTTGCAATCACAATGTTACAAAATTTCTGTGCACAAAGTTATTATTTACCTCAGTAAAGCCACATCCGTAAAACAGAGCTGTTTGATATTTAAGGAAACTTTGACAAGTGTTAACTAGTACACAGAACTATAAAGATAAGACATTTTAGCATCCATCATCAAAAAAGTGCATGCTTAGGGGCAAGTCATAGTCAGAGCAAGCAGACAATGATTTCTTTTTCAATAGTCTCCCAGTTTTCAACATTTGCCTCCACAGTGAATCTTTGAATTAGAGATTTAGTAGTTATGAAACATTAATTCTTCTGATGTGAACTTTTACAATGATCCCTTGAAGACAAATTTTCAGCCTCCACAAAGTACTTTTGACAAGGAGTCACCTAGTCCATATTTAAGGTCATCATCGTTTTATAAGTAGTTTTCATCCTTCTTTTTTTACTATTTAAACTGATTTCTTAGGTTTAAGATGGATTCATAAATGAGTTTGGAGTCTTTGTAGGGGAAAAAACCAAAACCAAAATATAAATCAAAATGAAACCAATGCCCTCAAACGTAATATATAGGCCCATTCCTCATTACCTCACATGGATAGTAGATGCCTTAGCTTGTGGTAAACAGAGGCAGTATCAGTAGGGAGCTGACTAGTTTCTCATGACTTCAAGCTGCTGTTACATGAAAAAGGAAATTTCAAGATCCAAGTAAATAATATCTCAGAGACAGGGCACAAAATGCAGTCATCTAACCAAATGGCTACTGAGGGTATTTTCATCACTTATTTATACAGCTATCAGTGAGACTTAGGATCCTTAAAAGAACTAAACCTCTTATATATACATGTAAATATAAGCAGATAAGATTTTCATGCCTTCAAAATCACTTAATATATCCCCATTGTCATTAGAGGGAAGTTGAAAGATTGCTTTATTGGTGACTCAAATGTACCTCCGCAAGCAGGGTGTTTAAGATAACTGATTTAACCCTCTCAGTTTTTTTTCAGACTCAATGTCTATGAAAGAGAAGGAAGGATCTCAACTGTTAGGAGCTGAGATATCAGTGATGCTATCAGTGAATGATTCTTGTGTATTACATTAATAATTTTTAAAATTATTTTAATGATTAAAAATAGAGGGATTTGAAGTCCTTCAATTGTTTGGAGGAGCAAAAATTTCATGCTTCTGTAAAATATTGCTCTGGATCAGGTGGTAATGGAGGATCTGTTACAAGTCCTTGACGTTGTCTGTCTATGCAATTCTCATAATCAATTTTTATTTGTCACTGAAAACTGGGGTGTTAAAAATATAAAATTAATATGTTCACCTTTAGAAGTGGTTTTACACACATGCTTTGTGTTTTCTGTCAATATGACTTATGCTATTGATATTCACTGGATGTTATGAGCAAGTGAAATCTTCAAAACTTCTTTTTAAAACTGTATTTCCAAATAATTTGAGGAGGTTCTGGATTTTAAAGAGATGGTTCCTGCATTTACTGATTATATATTTATTTTAATGTCATTACTTTTCCCCTTCCATGTGAACACAATTAAAATATGGTTTAAGGGATTTTTTTTTAGACATTCCAAAAATTTCACCTTTTTTCAGAGGCCAAGTGTAACAAATCATGGTTATTTACAGCCAGCTTATGGGGTCATCAATAGGGATCAGTTGTAGGTAAATTTCAGTCTCTACTGCTGGAATTAAAGGAACACTTAGATTTAATCATTCCAGGCCAAAAAAGAATGATGGAACTGACTCTACAGTTGTGTGGTGTGGTTCATTATAAATTAACTTTCAGAACTTGAGTGTCAATATACCAGACACTTGAGACTAACATTTCTGATGCAAGATGTATAATGACTCATATAAATGATAGATTGGTACTTGTGATAATGTTTCTCTAATGGTACACACTGATGAGATTAACACCTATTCTTAAAACTGATTGCACACTGCATAGCCAAATACACATTTCTTTTTCCTCTGGGGGAAGGAAAAAAAAGAAAAGAAAAATCAAACTGTATGAGCATTCTCATAAGAACCTTTGGGTTTTGAGAAGAATAAATTCCTTGGTTAAAAAAATAAACTCATGTACTCCAGTATAATGCAGCAGGGAGAGTACCTGCCTGGAAAATCATAGATACTTCTTCACAGCTGTGACGACCAAATCAAACCCACAGTTTAAGCATTGCAGTAACTTTCCAAGCAATCTCTCTGCTTGGCCATCAGCCAGACATTCAGTCCTACACAGTGAAATAGTTCCATCAGGAAGAATAGGGGAATCTCCCTTCAACAAACAATCCAAGAGAGGTGGCACCTGAGATACAAAGGATCCTTGTTCAGCTCTCTACTCTGGATTAATTCAAAGAAAGACCTGTTGCTCACACACCAGCCAAACGCCCTTTGCCATGGGTTATTTTTAAGTGAGTAAGAGCAGTATGACTTTAATGGCTTTGCATTTGACTCTGTTAATGCTGTCAATGCAGACTAAAAAACAAATCTTAATTTAAAAAAATTTTCCATCCATGAAAATTTCTTACTTTTCAAGAGACTTCTTTTTGGTTTTTTGGGTGTTTATTTTTTTTTTTGTTCATTTGTTTTTCTTTCCTTGGGAAATTACTATTAGGTTGACGATTCCCAGTTAAGTCTCCATTCAAAACTAAAATATCTGGTAAAGTGGTATCCAGGAGACCTAATAGTGTGCATGGCATCAGACATGAGAACTGAAGATATGAGGCATGAGGACTAAAATGTAGTATAGCAATTGTTGTTAGTAGTGCATACAAATCAAATTAAGAATATTCCTATAAGTGATTGTTATTTGCTGCCATTCACAAATATTTTTTAAAAGATTACAAATGAGGCAGCTGAATTAAAAGCCTGAATGAGGCAGAACATTCAGAAGGTAGTAAATATGAATGATGAGTTCTGTGCCATTGTTTATCCTTTTAAAATACAGGAGTATTTGTGCTATATTAAAGAAACAATAAAATGGCGATAGAGTAGAGGAGTGGGTAAAGGAAAAAGTGACCAAAAAAGGGGATCAGAAATAATACAGATTACATTCTAGAAACAAGAGCCTCATACTTCTGAGTTGGGCTAGAAATACTGGGTACAGTTTTGAGGCTGAATCTAAATGGCGTTCCTCAACTTGAATCGTGCTGTAGCATTTTATGACTATCTCTAACTTAGTTACCTTGTAGTTTGCCTTGTGGTAAAGATACGTGCTGTGATACGACCAGGAGGTGGAAGTCCCACTTTTCTTACTGTGAAAATGGGACTTTTTGACTATCTTGTAATAAAAATGACTCTCAGAGGGACTCCATATCATTCTACCAGTCAGTATGAGGATAAGTCCTGCAGTGAACACTTTTAGTTATGGGCTCAACTTGCCACCTGCAGTTAAGTTTGGGGGTAAGAAAAAAAGAGGAACATTTTTCCTTTCAGCTTGCAGATCAGCTGTTTTTAAAGGAGTTTTAGACAGAATGCTGTCAGTACTGAGGAAACTGTCTTAGTGTTCTTTCAAAATAAAAACTAAATGCAGGATTTATAAGTACCAGGAATTAGCATTGCAAGACATGCTTTAGTGCTGCTGCTTATCTGGGGGTTGAGTCTGCAACTTTGAAATTGGTAGAATTTCATTCATTGAACTAAATGGAAGTGAGTTAGGTTCTCAAAGATTCTTAGATCTCCAAAGAGTGTCTGGTTTTCAGAAAAGTCAGATATTGCAACAGTCAAAACCTTGATTGCAAATTTAACGTCCACTGTATTTAAGGAAAAGAAGTACAAACCTTACAGGATAGATCTCCATCTGAAGGTAAGCATATTATGCAATTCTCAGCATCATCTATATTCAAGCAGCTCACTTTGGATCATGTATCCACATTAAATAAGTAATTATCTTAAACTCTAAGACAAATTGCATTAAAGTGTCATAGCAACATATGAATACCTAACAATACAACTCCTTGGGAATAAGGTATCAGATTAAAAATATCCAAAAATCTTTACTAATTTTGGTACATACAAACTTTAACTCCATTAAAGAATGAAATATTGCAACCTGTATTTTGGCAAATAAAGAAAAGTCCCAAGAAGGGCACCTAGAACAACAAAATAAAAAACTAAAAATTGCACTTAGAAGGAATTGTTTTCCCCTGAAATGGCCTGTAGCTTTTGAGAGAATGGTACTTACTTTTAGTCTGCCCTTTGAAGACTACACACATCAGTAGAAAGCTGATATTTATGACAATATGCTATATTTTAGTCTGTTGATTTTGATAAGATGATGAAAAGCATCTGTGCAGATCTCCTTCAGTACAGACAGCTGGAGAGCTCAGCTGTATACAACAGAAAAAAAATTTGCATGCACATGCAGGAACAGTTAAATAATGCAAAAACCTATGAATGACCTCTGAGTGTCAGTGTGTGCAGTATGAAGGGAACCAACATAAGAAACAGAAATTCAGTTTCACTTAGCTTTCCCTAAAAGAACTGATTCAGGTTCACGCTTTTTAATATATTTAAAATTACAACAGATTATAGGTCTTTAGGTGTATGAATGGAACACATATATTCAGAATTGAATCAGAACAACTTCATTCCAGATGGAAAAATGTGGCCACTGAAGACCCAGTGCTATGTTTTTTCATTGTATGAGACTGACTGATGATGAAAAATTGAGTTTGTTGCAAAAAATATAGATTAATCATTAATTAACCATCCTTACTATTTTTATCCCAACATTTTTAGATCTTGATATTGATAATACTAGTAACTGTATATCTCAAACAGTAAAGAACTTGTTCATAAGAAAGCATTCATAAGAATACATAAGAATACAGAATAGAATTCATAAGAATACATTTTCATGAGGTATATTGTAAGGAAAATAAGTACAAAAATCAAATTTTAAATTAGGTTGTCAATGTCACTTATTTATGCTGTGTAATGTGGTCTGCACAAAAGGCAACTTAACGTGTACTTTGGAAATTACTAATGGCTCTCTATTTCTCTGCTCTGTTTATTACAGAAATGACCCTAAGCAGTTGAAATGGCTTGGCCTTTAAGCTTCATCTAGCCTCGGGTGAAAGTATGTGGAAACAGAAATAGAATTTATTTTCAAATATTACTCTATATATGGAGCCTTTTCAGACCACATGCAACTATTGTGTCTGATTACAAAATTTATTAAAAGGGAAAAGTAGATTATGGCCTTATGAAGTGTAAGGAATGTTTTGCTTACAAATAGTTTAAGCACATGAACTTAAGTTGCATATAGATATATAGACACAGACATATACACAGACACAGGCAAATGTATACGCATACATATATGCCTTCCCCAGGTAAGCATTTGGCTTGACAATGCAGTGTGTTCGTATTACAGCAGCATTTTTTATAGATATACATATAAATATATAGCTTTTGCTTGCACAAAATCAATATCAACAGCATAAGCAAAACCAAATGCTATAAATATACATTTGTAATCCATACATAAGTAACAGGGTAAAATTAGATCTATATTGTAGACCTACCCACCACACTCACATGGAGAGTTTGTTCAAAAAAAGAGATGGAAATGGAGAAGTAGGAATGGTGACTATGAGGCTATTCACATTATTAAAAAATTTAAGTCAATTGTATTTAAAAAAAATAATTTCCTGTTTTGTTTCTTTTTTTTTTTTTTTTAAGTGAGGCATATGTTTGAACTGTTTGACACAGACCATATTATGTCTTAGTTGCAATTTAATTTAGTTTTACTGAGTTTAAAATAGCTCTGCCACAAAACTTGTTTTGCTTATACTGAACTAAAAGAGAAGGGCAAAATTTTAAACTATAAAAATGCTTTAAGAAAAGACACACAGGGCATCTTTTCATGGAAAGTTTTTGAGAATTATCTATGAGAAGACACCACAGAGACAAAAAACATGATATTTTTTCATATGAAAATTTCAAAATGGTTATCAGATCAGAGGGCAAAGTATGGTAGCCAATCACACCATCAGAGTTACTATTTTTGTACTAAAGGAGACAATCATTTATTTGCCTGCAAAGCCTACAAATACTCTGCTGCTAATTACCATAAATACTAATTATGAGTTTTCCCTGAAAGAAGGTATTCTTCTCTACCTGGAAAATCATAACTCCCACCAAAATTAATGTAGATTTTCACATGCATAAGGACAGGTGGAAGCTAGCAGGACCCAAATCAAGTGGTTTGCCTGAGGGCTTTTATTACTTAGAAAAGTATTGGAAAGTAATATAACTGCAGTCAGAACCAAAAATAAGTTCTCTCCATATGTATTGCCAATAATAAGATTGTTATAGTTAACCACTGATTAACACATCTGTGAGGAGTTACCAAGTGCTGGGACCATTCCCAGAGATGAAATGTTATTTCTGCTGACTCACCTCCATAGTCAGGCTAGGAAGGTTGTACTAAACTTACTGGAATGAATCTAATCCTGCTTTAAAATCTTAGATTTGTTCCTTAACAATTTGTAAGTTTTACTTACTTCAAAAAGTCCCTGGCAATGCCTTTCTAAAGTGGACTAGTGATATTTTATTTGTATTAAAAATGAAATTAAATATGATAACTGAATAAAATCTTTAAGCTCTTCTGATAATAATCAGAAATAAAAATTAAAGGTAATAACATTATAAAAAACAGATAGAAACCAATCTGTGATAAGAAAAAACCTGTAGGTGTTGTAACCTGTATTATTACAAATGTCTTTAGTTTAAAAGATTTCTTAGAACATCTTTATAATGGAAGAGCAAGTAGGATCACAGAAAGGGGGAGAATTCCAGAAGAAATTTCAACATAGCTGTTAGGAAAGATACTTGCTTTAAGAGAAAACAGAGAAAATCTGGGGGAAGGGAGAATTTGGAATACAATGTTCATCTCTGAATGTTCAAGGAGTTAAATTTCACAGAAGTTAAATTCCTGTAAATTAAATTTTATACACAGAATAAAATATAAGGATAGAGGTATATTCTGCTGAACAAGTATAAGTCTGAAGAGCAGTATGTAGACTGAAGAATATAGAAATAATGAAAATATGATGAATCCAAATAACAAACAAAATATAAACATCTGTGGTTCTAACTAGTCCAATTTCTAAATTGAAGCCTGAAACAGTGTGATATTTCTGAAATAAATAAATAAATAAAATTATGAATATAATTGTTAGCTACTGGGGAAATGGTCTGGTTGAAATAAGATAGGATACCGTGTGGGTAGGAAACAAAGCTCTATATTATTCCGTCACATACCCAAATTGTTGTTCTCAGCTGGAACAGGCTGATACTGTTTGACCTCCTGGCAATACTGTCTAGCCACACTGCCAGTAACCTTGTTGTTTTGTCACAACCATTCAGTCTTCTGTCTGGCAGGTGAACTGATTTTGGAACAGAAATCAGTGTTCAGCATCATGTTGCTTTTGTCCAAAATTTTCAGGACATTCAGGTTAACTCCTTTATTCAAGTGTAAAAATATCATGTATATGCAGCTAACATAGCCAGGAAATGACAGGCTTTTCCCAGCCCCTGACCTATTGACTTGAATTAAGCAGCTGGGGGTGATTAATGTTAACTGAATAGTAAGGAAGGTAAGAAAAAAAATCCCAGGAGATTCCATGGTGAGTTTATTTCTTCATATGATGAACTTGCTTTTCAGCTCACCCACACAAGACTTCAGAATCTTTAAGTTGAAAGTTACTACATTGCTATGGGGGGGGGGGGGGAGCAGGAAATGTGAAGTGTGTTGACAGAAAAAATGTGTTTATTTTGGCTCTACAAGTTCTCTGATGTTCTGAAGCTGAGGGCACGTAGGAGAGCTGCACTGAGCTAGCACAAAGGAACAAACAACTGATGCCTTCAGAAGTGCTGGCATAGAGATTTGTTGGCAAAAACTGGTGGAATGCCATTTTTCCCTCTGGTGTTAATTTTTTCAGAGGTACTTGACTAGGCCGCTGTTTAGAAGTTGATTTAATTAGTTCAAACTTGTTAGTTCAAACTATGAATGCCTTTTGAAAACTATTTTCTTGAATGTATATATTTATTAATAATTTTACAAGTGTTCACTGTGGGGAAAGTATTTATTTGTTTAGGGCAACTTTATGAATATAAGTATAGGATAAGAAATCTGAGAAAAAAAAATTGGATTTTTTTTTTATGTTACAAGGAAGAGGTTGGTGGAAGAAAACTAAATATGGAAGTCTCCAAACATAACTGCTGAGGCCAAGATAAAGTTCTTCTACTACTCTATTTCTAAACACTGTTTCTGTGCTTTGGAAGAGTTAGCAATAAAAATCATAGAGTGGTTTGCACTGAAAGGGACCTTAAATGTCATCTAGTTCAAACTCCCCTGCCATGGGCAGTGAAAAAAAATCCAAAGGTCAAATTCAGTATTCAGGTATAGCACCCGTATTTGTGGCCCTTGAAGGGCCATTGAGTCCACGGGGCCAAGGATATTGTAAAACTGGAGTTTAATGTCCATTGTTCATCTCATGTTTTCCCTAGGCTTCTGAGGCTTAACATCACAAATTAAATTTCACACCAGCCAGCCCAAGAAGCCAGCATAATGTTTGGATTTAAATATCAAGCTCTGTTTTCAAGAACAGCTAAATATTAACTGGAGTGTACCAGCACTTCTGTATCTGCACTAGGGAAATAATTTCCACAAAGTGAAAACACAGCAACTTTGTACATGCTCTCTGAGAATAAAATTATTCAGACTGTTTGACTCGGCATATCCTACATGAGCTGGTAAAAAGTTGGAAAAAAAGGACATAACAATTTATTTTGCAGTGTTGATACCTCCCTTATGCAAGTAGTATTGCAGAATTGCACTTCTGTAAAAAGGCAATGAGAGAACCCTGTCAACATATATCTGATAGAAATATAGAACTGGGAGTTTATAAATGCAAAATAAAGTTTTAGAACTGGTGAGTGAGATTTGCATGAATAAATGTTTCCTCTTACTTCAAATATTTTTATATACCACTGACAGCCATCTTTGTTCCTAAATATCCAGTGGTTAATTTCTATGGTCAAAGTTATTGGAGGAGGTTATGCACATAATCACTGAAATACCAGGAGTGCTAGAAAGCTCAGTGCCTTTTGGAATGCTCTAAATTATGATTCTTCTTTACCAAGTATCTGGGGAGGGGGCAGCTGATTTAGGATTTAGGCTCTCAACAAATTTTAGCTCTTACTAAACACAATCAGGGATTTTTTTGGTTTTGTTTTGTTTTGTTTTTTTACCAAAGAGTAATACTTATCTGATCATTCATAAATTTGGAAGTTCTTCTTGTGAGGAAATTTTATTTCCCATTTTTCTTCTGTGGAGAGATTACCCTAGGTAATCGTATATCTCCTATTTGCTGGCTTATGTCATTCTGTGTTCAGGACATCACTTACTGCAAATTCTCAGGAATCCAAATGTTCTTGCAACTCTCCCTCATGGGCACTCAACTCAGGACTGTGATCCCCTTCCAGTGGTACAGGAGTGAAAGTGAAAATGCTCCAAATAAGGGTATTGTAATCCTGAGGGATCACTGAAACTCTGGCTCTAGGTAGAAAAGTATTTTCCACTCTTCTGAGGTTCAGGCCATTCTTTCTAAGCTTGGATCTACAAGGGAAATACACAGAAAAGTGAGTATTACATCCCAGAATGGAATTCTGAATTTTCCACCTGTCTGAAGTTGCTTCTCAGAAACAAAATCTTTGGCCAAAATCCTGACTGTATCATTCTGTGAAGGATCCAAACTAGAATTTAGAACAGTTTTTCTTCATGACATATATTTTTCAGCAGGGTGGCAATTTCATCCTTTTGGAGAAGACCTTTTTTCTAGCTCTCACCATAAGAGTTGCCATTGAAGTAAAAAAAATTTCCTTACCTAGAGGGACTTCTGTTATAAGGATTCAAAAACTGAAACAAATAGAATATCTGAGTTTTTATGTTTAGATCCAGGTCCAGACACTAGGATGTAAAATTATGCTACCTTCAGATGTGGCCTCAAAAAATACCCTGCTGGGAAAGATAAACTGCCTGGGAACCAGCTTCAAATTTCAAACACTACCTCTTCATTACATCTATATTTTTAATTTTCTTTAACCAGAATGGAAGGAATAGAGTGCACATATTAATAAGTAGCAAATTTCTGCATGTTATGGCAACCATCTGTATAGGGAAGGGCTTTTGGGCTTTTTAAATGATGTTTAATAACCAACAGAGTCACGTACACCTCCATTGCTAAGTCTATGTATTTAAGAGATGTTTGAGGCCAACAGCAGCTGCTGAAGTGATGAAAAAATGCACACATATATACACACACATATATAAAATTCTGAAATCCACAATTGCTTCATTAACGTTATTGAAGACATAAAATAGATTTTAATTGTATGGCTGATTTCCCACAGCAATTTAATGGGGAAAGAATTTGGCAGAAATCAAAAGCTGTAAAATTCACGTTGTTTGTTTGTGAAGTTAGCAGTGAGCTAAATCCTTCAGCTATTACTCAGGCAAAAATCCCATTGAAGTGCATTGAAGTGAACTTCAGTTTCCCCTGAGGACTAAGGTTTGCAGCATTTTTCTGAAAACAAACAGTAACGTTCAACCTTAGGGAAGCTGTCATGATCAGAGAGCCCTAAGGCAAGGACACTGTTACTCTAAATTTAAAACATTTTTCTTTTTTTTTCTTTTCTCTTTTTCCTTTTTTTTTTTTCCCCCCCGTCATTCTTTCCAGTGTGACAGATGCAGCAATTTTGGGAAACAGCTCGAGATTGCATGGACATTTATTTTGATTAACAATACAGAAACAGTTGATTTCCATAGGTGCTGGATTTTAAAACGTTTTCAGTTGAAAATATCAAACATTTCTCTGAAATGAATAACTAAATAGCTGATAGCATGGTATCTGTTCCTATTTTAGGCTTCCAAAGCCAGAGGCACTTGAACACCCATGTAGGATCCTAGGTGCTCATGGAGACTGGGAAGCTGGAAAGACCTAAGCCATATAAGATCAATTGCTCCTGGCACTTAAAAGGCTAGTAAAAACAGGTTATAATGTTTACATGACTTTTTATGGGTCAGAGTTTATTATAGCTCCTTACTATGGCCTACAGCAGTGGAGCATTTTACAAGGCTTTTGCTGTGCTTGACAGATATGTTTCAGTGAGTCTGCCAAGGCAGGCTATTTCAACTGAGCCCCTAACATTTAAAGATTTCCAAAATTCTCTTTGCAGTGAAAGATACTTGGAAATTGGACAATATGAAACCAAATTGGATTGGACACAATTCATGACAATAAATAAACCCTGTGACTACTAATCATAAGAATGTTTATACATGTCAAAAGATATTATATGCTGCGCTCAAAATGCTGTATTGAAGCACACAGTGAGGGCTAAAAAGTTAAGCTATCAAAAATCAGGGAATGCTAGAATGAAACTTGCTTTCTTAATCCCTTTCATTCCTTTAAAAATAAAAAACAAAACAAATTTTTGACAGTATTGTCTTTCTCACTTCCATGAGTGCTCTTTTCTTAAACAGCTTATGTTTTCTTGGTTCACCCTTTTCTTGGTTCAGTTATTGACCCATGCCTCATCTGTTGTACACTATTCAAGCTATTCTCAACACTGATCTATTGATTATCTCAGAGTCCTCTATGTTACTTGTAGGTATAATACCTGAACACATTACAGTAGCCTACAGTCATGGTGGAGACAAATTTTCTGGAATAAAGTGTGGTGCAAGACAAAGATCAAAAAAAATAAAAAAAAAAATAGCAAGCACTGTGATGAGGGTAATAAATTTACTCTTTTAAGAACAAGAACTTGAAATAGCTATTTTATTAGTTCCACGGTAGCTTAGTAGTAAAATAATGAACCTAGAAGTTAAAACATGGTCCAAGGTCCTCAACTTCTGGTGGGAATCTGGGAGAAGTCTGTGAGAAACAGAGAAGGAAAGAAATTGTTTTAAGGAAGAAGTATTTCCTGGACACTTCATTTTTTGTTAGTCTAATATTGCATCTTTTCACATAAATATTTGTTATATGCAGTATAGTGTAATGAAAGAGTTGGTAGAGTGCTAATGAAACTTTGAAGCATAATTCAAGATAATAAGCCTGGCATATAAGACAGAATCAGGATCTCCATGTTGTTCTGCCTAGTCTCTGTGTCCTTTTACCTCTCTTTTTCCTAGACAGCATGTTTATCCAAAATTGAATTACTGTTTCCAGCCTGAAAATACAACTTCCTAAAGTTATAACTATTGTTATACCATTGAAACTGGAGATTAAGGAAGTGGATTTTCTCATATATGTGCAGTTCATCCTTCAGTTTCTGATTATAAACTGCTTAATATGACTTGGCCAGTGAAAAGCAGGGGATGATTTTGTTCCTCTGTGATAATTCAGTAACAGATGGGAAATTTTAGCAGTTTTGATTGACTGAGAACTACCATAGTTTGTAACTGTCCTTATATATTTATTCACAAACTTCAGTAGTTTGTCATCCATTTTTAGCAAATTTCAAATAAAAATGAGTAGGGTCTTCTGAAAATATTGGTGACAAAGGAGTCACCAGACAAATTAAACTCATAGCCTGTTTAAACCCCAGTTTTAACCTGAAATATGTTGCTTCCTCACCCTCAGTGTTAACAATTCTTTCTTTGTGAAATTTCAAGTGGAAGCTCTGATAACACATATTGCTTGTAGCCAGAAAGCTGACTTTCATTAAAAACAAACTGCCACACCATACCATACAGTAGCATTTTACTGAGTTTGAAGTATCTGGCTTGTTAACTCTATTTAAGCAGCTGCTATCTCACTTCAGGCTGATCACAGGACTGTTTGAAATGAAAATAAAACTTGCTTTGTTTACAGACTTCTTTTAACTACTGTGGATCAAGAATTGTTTGTTCTTTCTGACAGCTTTTGCAGGCTTTTGTTATATTTTATTCTCACTGTGATAGATGCTGGTAATTTTCTACTGGGTTTTTCTAAGTCTTTTTTCTACCAGCCACACCACAGGGAGCTTATCAGAAAAGACTGATCTTTCCTAATCTACTACCCCATACCATGTGCCCTTTGGAGCAGGTATGCTTTCATATCACAGTGTTCAATATCATATACTGTTTAATAAACAGTTTCTTTTTAGTTTGTGGGGTTTTTTACTTTTTTTTTTTCAACTTCAAAGTTAAACAAATCTTATTTGCACATGTTTAGACAATTACATTTTCTGTTGATGCCAGCAATACTGGTATCACCTCAAAGACTAATTTTAACTGGCCTAATAATCTTTTTTGCCTACTGTGACATTTTCTCAGACATGATGTCGTCTTTTAACATTTCTGGTGTTGAATAAAGAAAATATGAATTGTATTGACATTATACTGAAGATTAATTAGGCTCTACTTCCTAATTTTAGGATTTTTATTTCATTTTTGAGTGACATTTCAGATCAAATTTACTGAAATAACTACCCATGAGACTGTATCAGTGAATCTAAGATTTAAATAAGGATGTAATGCAAATAATGCTGGTTAATTCATTAAATCTTAATTTTTATTTTAAAATACTGTTTTTTCCTGCTTTATTAAAAATATAGATATCAGATGAACAGTGATTTTTAGGTGAAACCTCATAAATGTCTAATCAAACATTGACTTTTATTATGGCAAAAATTACGGTTCCTTAAAGGTGCATGAAAAGCTATCTATTCTTGCTGTTTTAAGACTAAGGCTTAATATGAGCTTTGAGAGGAAGCAATAAAATAATGAATCAATTATTACACTTTTGAATAACAGTAACCATCTTTACATAACCTGTATCTTTTTTTCTTTTACTTCATATGACTACTATTATTTCCTGGGCAACTATTATTAGAAAAATGCAAATTTAAATGTCTAATAATAAATTTTTCCAAATGCAAGATTTGAACCCTTAAATCACACATAAATCTCTAATTGCAGCATGAATATAGGGAGCATTTTCTTCCAACAAGGAGAACATCACATCAGCTTTAGATATATAGTAAAAATAATGGAATGCATATCAGAATCTGAATAGGAGGAGTCGGTAAAAGTTTGATGTGAGAATAATATATATGGATTCTAAATACCTAGAGAAGTATATTTTCAATGAATATCAGTGGTTACAGTACATTGTGGAAACCAATATATATAATGTGTTAGTAGAAGAAAATTGTATGTTAATTATCTTTGTAGTTATTGTAATTATTATATTATAATTAGTATGACTTCAATTGTATCTCTAGAATGTCAGGTTGTACCAAAGGCTTATAGAGAGACAGCATTTTTAGAAGAAAAATGCTGAGGTTTTTGCCACATTTTGTGTATTTCAGAAGAAATTTCAGCATGATCTTATACAATCAGATGATCTGAAGGTTGTTATACTACACTGAATAAAGGAAAAAACGTAGAATGCCTCCGTCCTTGTGAAGATTTTGCAGTTCCGTCTGCTTGTTCTGAAAATTTATCTGTAGGTAGCTACAGTCTGGGATAAATAATATTGCTGAATTTTAAAATAAGCTGACCCAAGTTTAGTGCTGGAAGTTTAGTCCCAGGAGTTCCCTGTTGCAACTCCTGCAGTCTGCAGCAATTAGATATTTTCATAGCTCACATTTTAAATTTATAATTATTTATCAGAGGCAAAATATTGTGAACCCATATGGTGGGCGTGGAAAGATGACTGGGGGTAAAATCAGAAGAAACTGAGGGGTTATATTCACATACTAACATAAATTCTAACAGTACAGAAATGCTAGGGTAAAATACAGTAATTGGGCCCTGGCTAGAATGCAGTTGGCAGCTCAAAAACTGTTCCACGATGATTCCCCACACCCACAATCTGCAACCATAGCAGCTGCTAAGGAGGATGGAATGGAGGGGGGACCAGAGAGGGGACACCTCAGCCAGGCTCTGTTGAAATCCTTGCATGGAGGGGAACTCAATGGTATTTTGCAGCTGAGAAATATGCTTGTGCAGTTCCATCTCCCATATGGGGTTTTCTAACCTAGGAAGTTGACTATTAAGTGATGTTTCAATAGATAAAGAGCCACTTAAAAAAGCCCAAACACAAACAAATAAACAAGCAAAAAAGCTTTTTACAGTTCAGTGTGACCTTCCTCTCACCTACATGCAATTCAGAATCCTCCTTGATTCTAGAACAGAAGGCAGTTGGATTCTTCCCTCAGAGAAAGATTAAACTGTAATCAACATATTGGACACAAGGATTGATTCTAGGATTAGCAACATTAGAGGAAGTTTTGCCTGAAAAAACTTAAGGCACCAACAGAGTGAATTTCAGGGACATGAATGTATTTTTAGATGATACTGAAAATTTAAATTTCAAGTCTACTGAGTTTGCTGAATCTAAGAGGCGTCATATATGCCAGCTGACACGCTGGATGCTGTTGGCTTCAATTAAAGGATAATATTTATAGCTGAGAATTCTATATGCAGGAATTAATGGGTTTTTCATGTAATTAAATGACACACTGAAAGCAGGTATATGACAGCAGTACAGCTATTTAGAGAAAACAGTGTAAAACTTCAAACGACAACAATGGTTCAAGGGAGAGAAATAGCTGAGTTTGGAGTGACAGGCTGTATAAATAACAAAATATCAGTCAGTTTGTTTAGAAATGCAATGTATTTTCTTTGCCATTATAATGTTACAGATACCTAATTTCCTCTCCTCGTCTGCATGTATACACACACACACACCACACACACAACTGCGTGTGCATTAGTCACTCAGTAATGTGAAGTGTGAAGCCTACATGAAGTTATCTCATTGGAAGAAATTTTCCAGATCTCAAGACACAGGAAAGAGGTTACCACTACCAGAAAACAGGGCTAGTTTCTTGGAAAACCAAACAAAAAAACCCCAAACAAAGAAACCCCACCCCCCAAAAAAAACCAAAAAACACCCAGCAAACAAAAAAACCAACCAAACAAAAACCCCACAAAAAACAAAACAAACCCAACAAACAAACAAAAAAACACCCCCAAAAAACCCAAAAAACCAAAACCCAAAAATCCCCAACCCCACAGTATTTGGACACTAAATATTCCTTAGAAAGGAAAATATGGATTAAACTTGTCCCAGCGTCATCAAAAACATCTACTAAAGTATTATCAGAACTTATTTAAGCACTAAACAACTGGTTGCAAAACAGCATTGACTCACCCGGTCAAAAATTTCTTTCCCTTTAATTTATGTAGAAAAAAAAAAAAAAAGGAAAAATACATAAAAGAAAAGTAAAAAAGTAAAAAGCTGAATAGTTAGACAATATCCATCTGAGGCAGAAGTTTGTAATCCCATCTAAATTTGGACATATCAGACTTCCTGAACAGTTCAAATCAAATTTTGGTGGACTAAATAATATCAGTGGGTTTTCATGATGCTGCAAAGGGAGAAAAAATAAAATTTGTCTAATAAAAAGTCTTAATGATTGAAAAAAAAAGGTAAATATACTGCTAAAACATAAAAAATATGCTATAAAAAGGTATGCTTCTCTCTGCCCAGCTACCCTGCAGCTAATGAATCTGTCACAATTGTAGTGTTCAAAGATGAATAGTTTTGGATTTAGTACCAATGGTTTTTATTTTATGGCTACAGTCTGGTTTTTGGGATTTTGCTTTGCTTAGCTGAATAATTTAATTTTGAAAAGTAGGAAAAGGGAGCTATTTCATGCTATTTCCAGGCTGTTTCCACAGAGTGCCACTTTCTTAAACAGCATGTGAACTGCTAAAGAAATATTTTGAGGCACTTGTGCAGTTACAGCATCGGCTCATGGTACTGCCAAATTGCACAAAAATGGTTTCCTGGGACATGAGACAAAGGATTTTTCATATTCTCTACATATTCCTTCTTTTAATTTGTTTGATACCTTTTGTATGGTTGAACTATTATTCCTTTTGTACGACTGGTGTTTTCTGTATATGACTTAATGAGACTGCATGGAATTAGATTTATGAACATTTCATAAAATAGTTCCAAAAATTAAAGATTTGCATAAGCTTCACATGAAACTCATGTCGTTACTCATCCTTCTGCTATTAGGCAAAGGAAAATGAGAATTAAAGAATAAAAAGCAATTTGTGGAAAGTAATACAAGTACCATACCCAAAATGAATAATTACTAGTCACTGACTTTCTTGGATAACCAAAGAACTGTAGTTCATTTATAATCTACAGGTTTAAAGACCTCTTCTCTCTCCAGAAAGTTTTAAAAAGACACTTTTCCTCTAAGAAATCCTATCACACCTTCTTAAATCTTTCCTTCGCAAAGAAACCAACCTCCTCCCTACACTATGAATTAGCTGTCAAAGTAATCTCTTCTCAAAAGCATCTTTTGTCCTCAATCTCCCTTTAGTAAAATTATCAACTGTTTGAAAAACCTTAAAAAATTTTCCCTGCAAAAGTTTATAGGGCAAAATCAGTGATCCCTTCAACTAAGGCATTTCCAAGCATATTTTATGACTAAAAACACTATTGTGGACACAAATAACATTGCACAATGTGAAAACAATGCAACACACTAATATTACTGTTGCACTACTTTTCAATCTTTGAAAGCAGCAGAAAGTAAAGTTTAATCCATTTTAACAGGAAATTCCATCATGTATATTCTGAATTTTGATCTTCTGTGTCCATATTATTTTTTTTTCATTGCCTTCACAGATCTAGTCCAAGTAATATATGTAAGTTTCTAAGAGCTAAAAGAAGCAAATGGGCATATGGTCAAACATGATGGAGGACTGTCTTTATTTAGATTTTGACTACAGCTTTTCTAGCATATTTCAAAAAGGTAAAAATATAGAGATTATAGATTCTCTGGAATTAGGTATATTACCCTTTCCTTTTATTCTTTCTGAAGCATGTGAAGGTTTTTATCACTCAAGAAATGCTGTAGAAAAGATATATTTTATCATTACTGATTTTTATTCCTCAGGTAAAACATTTGCTCTCTTAATATTTCCAGTATTTATGTCTTCCTCTGTTTTGTTTAGACTTAATTTAAGGCTAAAATTATTGGAGTTTGGTGAATATAGAAGTTACCAGTATCTCTTA